>NC_139943.1:54810729-54825729 GCF_963454915.1 Gymnoscopelus microlampas | reverse complement strand
TAAGTTTGTTTTTGCCTGAGATTTGCCCTCTCCACCATCAAAGCTGCCCACCCCTGCCTTAACCTATGGTCATCCTTTTACTCTCAAGAAGTGATGTATAGCTATACTCATGAAGTCCAATGTCATACTGAGGAGACTCCTTGGATACTGTTATAAGTCTAAATTCCTAACAGACTGCATGTCAACTGACATCGGCCGAGCAACCAACAGGCAACCAGCGCCATCTAGCGTCTTATCATTGTGATGAATCATGTGGGGGTCGGGACACGGCATGAATTCTGTGTCCGATTGCCGTGTAAGGCCTAAGAAGAAATGCAACCCTTTTCACATTGGCCTATTATAGCGCCACCAGGAGGCCATAACAGCTTACCTGACCTGGCGGAGACCTGTGCTCCGAGGAGCACTTTTTCTAGTTTCATGTCAGCTCACATACAAAATACACATTTTCTGTGGCTATAACAGTGTCCGTGTGTGTGTGTGTGTGATTTTGTTTGTGCGTGCATATGCGTCACAGAGGAGGAGAGGCAGCAAAGTTCATTGTCTACCACGATTATGAATTAAGCAGCATTAAGTGTTAACTGTGTTCATGCCCGTGAACTTAAAGGGGAATACCACCCATTTTAAACATTAAACTATGTAACGAGCGCCCAACCTTAAAACTTAGAACTTAAAATATATTCAAATTAAAAATCATCTGCTGGCAGCTGCGCAACCTTTTCTCTGAGAACTTCCTGTTCACTTAGATCAGGGGTGATGCAACTTTGATGATGGAGAGGTCCACTATATTTCCACACTCACTCCAGAAGGCCACATTGCACATGCTGTCGGGCAGAAATCTCGTTTTTCTTTTTACCTTTTTTGTAAATGAATGCCGTACTTCGCCATTCTATGTCACACTCATCTACAAACTCAAAACACAACGCAATACGGCGCATTTTGAGCTTGTAGATCTGCTATTTTATCTATTTTTTAATTGAAATCCTGATTGTTTTTTTTGCTATTATTGAATTGGCATCCTGAAAAGTTACATTTTTATTTAATCTCAAATGCATTTAGTAATACTTATGTTAACTTTATGAACTTAAATACAAATACATTGGACATAAAAAAGACAGTAGAATTGTTATACTAGTCATTAAGCTACTAATATAGACTGAAATAATCAAAGCGGGTGTTTGCATGTTTGGAATTGTAACAGCTGAAATTAATATATCAGTATTCCCCGATATTAACCTGTGGGCCGCATTAAGTGAAAGTGGGGGCCGTATGTGGCCCCCGGGCCGGCAGTTGCCCATGTATGACTTAAATCATGCATTTTATTCATGATGTATTTGTATTTTATTTGACTCAACTGTTTTGTTTTTCTATGCTTCACCACCAGAACATTATCCAGTTCCACCAGCATCCACTGAGACGGTGACAACAGAACATCAGGCTTCATCATGGCTTATGTGTGAGTGTTATAATGAGTCTCTCCTTTGACAGTATCCATTGTCCATACTTCCGTGCTCGATAGTGCAGTCGTTCTCAAACATTTTCATGTCAAGGACCCCTAAATGTATATGTATTTGGCCACGGACCCCCACATCTGTATATACTTTCTTCTCCTTCAAAACCGCCCTGAAAGAGTACCTTCAGGTGGCTGCAATTCAATACTGGCCCTTGTAAAAGTCAAAACCTAGCCTCCCCACCCCTCAAACTGTTTACTCTACATATTTTTTGTTTTTCTTATTTTTATACAGGTTTTATGATGTTCTGCATAGTAGTAGTAGTCTGCCATTTAATGTCTTTATTAATTGAGTTCAAAGGACCCCAATGGAAACAAGCCATAGGCTTAATTGGGTTTTAATCCTATTAGCTGACATTGTATTGAACTGTATTGTCATGTGCTTTTTTCTGCAAACAAAGTATTGAATCAAAAACCAGGAAACTAGCAAAGCCCCTTGCCCTGATGGGATATCCCACAGACTGTTAAAGGACTTTGCCCAGTTTGGTGGCAGAGGTGGAAGTTCAGCTACTCACCCTCCCGTATATCATGGACATCCTATATAAAACCTCTGATGCTTCAGCTACTATCAGTATCCTTATCACTTCTGACTTTTCAAAAGCATTTTGACAAAGTGGGACTGACTGTTGCAATGGAACGTCTCTTTCAACCTGGTGCCCCAATGCTCTGGTGGTGTAGCTTTGCCTACAGGCAAAGTGTATAGAATGTCACTTCAACTGCTGCCATATTTTAATCTCATCCATGTGTGTCACGCTGACAAAGTAAGCTTAGACAACCTCGATCGTTGGGTCTTCAGCAGTCAAATGCCATTAAATCCATCCACGTGCGAAACTATTAATGTAACATTCAGGAGAAATCCACCTCCTCCATTCATCTTTGTTTGTTGTTTGATTGTGAAAATTAAATCATCACATTGCTGCCATGGTAAAGAAAGCCAACACCAAAATGTATTTCTCCTGAAGAGGATCAGAAGGTCCAGAGTGATATCCTCAGTTTAATACTGGTTAATGTCTGCCCCACACTAGAGTACTGCTGCCCAGCATGGCATGGTCACCTGAATGTGTCTCTGTCAGGACAGATTGTTCAGATAAACGCCTGCACAATCGTCACAGACAGGACAGTGTGACCTTTTCAACCTTGTGGAAATAAGCTCTCAAGCTATATCGTATATTATACTTTTGACATTAAAGGTTTGTAAAATGTATTGTCGCTGTCGGGCAGAAACCTCTATTTCCATACTTTAACCTCTTATATTATGTTTTTATGTAAATTGATGAGGCACAAAAGTAATGAAAATAGCAGATTACAAGCTCACAACGGATAACGATGTGACACGTTGTGAACTTGTATATCGTCTATTTTCATTACTTTTGTGCTGTGATATATAACCCATTTAGACCCGACTCAGATACGTTTTCTGAAAAAAAGTGTAAAAACAAAACAAAAAACAAAACATAATAATACAGATTCTCTCCCGGATTGAAAGGTACAACAACAGTATAGGCTTTCCAGGTCAAAATGGGTTAAAATGTTTTTAAAATTATTTAAAAATCACACCCTGTGTGAAGGAAGCGGTGCCTTTGGGGCGGGGCTTCAGCAATTCAAGCTCGTCCCTATTGGTGGTCTAAGTCCACATACCAAATTTGGACTTGGTGGCATGCTGCAAACTGGAGTTATAGCTGTTTAAAATCCCGTGCTCATCCCGTGCTCATACGGGCGGACGGACATAACATACGTGGGGGGTCCCTGGACCCCTCTTTGATAACTTCAGCAATTCATGCTCGTCCCTATTGGTGGTCTAAGTCCACATACCAAATTTGGACTTGGTGGCATGCCTGCAAACTGGAGTTACAGCTGTTTAAAATCCCGTGCTCATCCCGTGCTCATACGGGCGGACGGACATAACATACGCTGGGGGTCCCTGGACCCCTCTTTGATAACCAGTGGCACGTGTGGCCAATGAGAGGAGAGATGGCATAGGCAATCTCCAAGTGCGTGTGTGTGTGTGTGTGTGTGTGTGTGTGTGTGTGTGTGTGTGTGTGTGTGTGTGTGTGTGTGTGTGTGTGTGTGTGTGTGTGTGTGTGTGTGTGTGTGTGTTTGTGCGTGTGTTTGTATGTGTTGCTTCTTTGTCGTGCTCATCCCGTGCTCATACGGACGGACGGACGGACGGACGGACATACGGACAAAGTCAAGTGTAGAGCGGTTGGCACCGCTAAAAATAAATGTTTTTGCGGCATACAAGGTGTCCGCCTGACAATGACGATATGTTTATGCATATACATTTTGCCAATAAAGAAAATATGTCAATCAATTGCGAATTTGCCCCCATCAGAACCTGCCCCCCACCAGAAACCCAAATATCCAAACGGCAAACCACAAGTAGTATTCAACTTTAGATCCCAAAAGTGAGAACTGAAAGATACAGAAAATCACCCATCCATCATCCTCATGTCTGCTAAATATAATGTTCATTTTAACCACTGTACTGAAGACATGCTGTACTGAAACATTAATTGACTTTGTGATAAAGGACATTGCGTGTCATAAGCCGGGACAAAATAAATGCACAGACTAGATGCTGTAGAACTTTCCTCAAACTGCCCTGGTGAGAAAAACACCCTGCATTGTGAACCATAGGCTAACCCTTGACCAGCAGAGGGCACTCATCCCCCAACTGCAGCTCCTCTACAAGGCCTCTGTCCATGTTTTCATCTTTCAGGGGACAAATAGGTATGAATAAATATAAACTCTCCACTTTCACACTTTGCTGTGATAATGCACATCTGTGGTTCTTATTTTGGAGGAGCCTTTGGTTCTTGGTTAGCCGAGCTGTAGTGTACATCAGTCCTAGAAGCAATTATTACAATTTCAAATGTAGCAAAAATGCATGGCAACAACGTGTGGCTGATTAAATGTAAAGAATATAATGTAGAAGAAGGCGAGTCTAATACAAACACTCATGTAAATATGACATATACATATAGGTTAGGGTTATTAGCACATGTACAGCTTTAACTGTAGCACAAATGCCTTGGCAATGTTATAAGGGCAGTGGCTCTCTACCTTTCCATGCCATGACCCCACAAAATAATCTTATTTGAACTGGGGACCTCCCAAAATAATCTTATTTGAACTGGGGACCCCCCAAAATGATCATATTTGAACTACTATGACAAGCACTTGTTAGTTGAGGCATTACATTTTTGGTTCCACAGATAGATAGAAAAAATACAGTATATATTGAGATAATAGATATTGTGAAAATAGCCGATCCACAAGCTCACAACGCCTCGCAGCGAGGCGTTGTGAGCTTTTAGATCGGCTATTTTCATTTTTTTTGCCTCTTTCTTATATTATTTGACAATTTGGCCAATGTTTGACCAGTTTTTCTAGCGTAGTTTGTTGATTCATTTAGATGCAATAATGGTGTTCTTCTTTTCTTTCTTTTCGAGGTATTAAAAAGGTCTTAAAAGTCCTCAAATTGTCACTTCACTGTCATCTGGGGACTCCCCCAAAAAACATGTGGGGACCCCTCTGGGGGTCCTGACCCACACGTTGAGAACCACTGCTACAAGGCAGCAATTTCCGAAATAGTGGACTGGGGGCCATGAGGATATTGCAAGTGGTCCCCCCAAATCATGAATAAAACAATAATTTAAAACAATGAAAATAAAGACATTTCATGGGACTTTTTTTTCCTTTAAAACCTTGAAAAGTGAGTTTTCATTGGCATAATATTTTCGGAAATCCCTATGGGAAACAAATGAACGGGCTTTCTATCTGTGGAACCACAAAATGGCCGCCAGTGCTATAAACAGGTCAAGAGGCCATTCTAGGGTTTGTCAGCCGTTCTCTCCACCATGGACCTAACGATTATCCGCGTTGTGTTTATCATGGACTCATGGTAAACGACGCAGCTGTACATAGCCTCAGTCTTTCTCCAAAGGGCATCGCTGAACGTTAGCTGGCCGTAAACAGAGAAGACTCCTTTATTTTCCATCAGATTAGTCGTATTGAACGCATAATCACTGGAGTCCGTTTCCACGGGCTCATCGTTAATGAGCCAAGACACCGCCACCTCCCTGGGGTAGAAGTCTTTCACATAGCAAACCAGGGTCACCATATGCTGACTGGTCTGCTCGACTGGAGGCAACAGGAACACCGACGGACGCTTAAATAGTCCTCCTGCAAGCGTGAGAGAACAATATTAGCCCCTTTGAATCAGTTTTATTGTCACATCACAGGTATAAAGAGGTGGATGAAATTATTGCTTTTCTCCATCATTTTGTAGTTTCTGTGAGAAGAGAGATGATAGAGGTAGAGTAAGTAATATAAACATAGTAATACGCAGGATAGACAATTATAAAATATGAATTATGTTTCAATTCATAACATTTACACAAATTGATATTACAGCTGATATTACTGGATATCAGCTGCATTTGACAAGGTCAACCACAACATTTTACTACTCTAGTAATATATTATGGTATATACTATATACTCAAATCTTTTTATTGGAAACGTTTTGATCTTCTGATTGACGTCTGTATTGACAAAAATCATATTCATGATCATCAATTGTTATACAGTATGTGTAGAGAAAAAGCTTGAGAGCCTATAGTATGTCTATTGTGGTCCTTTGAGTGCAAATGTGTGTGTAAACACACTGCCATGTGTTGGGGTGGTAGCAGTGACATACAGGGAAAAATAAATCAATTCTAAATAAATACACACATTTATAATATACAACAATATGTTCTTCATGTGATAAAGAAAAACAACTAAATTGTTTATTATTTGTTGTTTATAGGCCTCAACCATTCATTGCTTTTTACACCAACAGTTGCATTTTTAAAATACATATTTACAGATAGGGAAAAAGTGTAAAAAGAACTGGAGTGATGTGATCCAGTTTCTTATTAGTAAGGACTCAATCAGCAGTGTTCTGAATCTGTCCGTCTGTCTGTCTGTCTGTCTGTCTGTCTGTCTGTCTGTCTGTCTGTCTGTCTGTCTGTCTGTCTGTTTATTTATTTTATTTTAATTATGCATTCTTTCAGGACACCTATTACAAAGTAGCTTGTGTCCTTTAAGTATGATTCAAATCACTTTAGCACTGTGCCAGAAAGTCCCACTTACTTAGTTTACATAATAATCCTATATATGAATATAAAAATACATCTGCACTTGAGTGCTCATTAAGTTATCTAGTCTCAGATGACATTAGATTGTACAAAGTACAGTATTTTCTTACCATTTGATCTTTCGAAGGTCATCTCCTTTGCGAAAAGCAAGCTTTTATGCTCAGCCACACAGTAGTAATGTATCCCCTTGTTCCACTCCTCATAGAAGACTTCAACAGCCACCCTGAACAGTCTTTTACCTCCTCTTAGGGAGGCTTTGTTTTCGGCATTAGGCAGTGTGGTTCCATCCTTATCCTGCCACGTGACAGCGTCCACAGTGGCCACTAGTTCAAGAACTTCACACACCAGCAGGGTCTTCTTGTTGTAAAACAGCTCCTCAATCGACGGGGGCAGGATCTCCATTTTCATCAGGTTTTCGTCTGGGTTGTCACAGTTCCTTCCTTGAAAGAGGATGTCTGCACAGTATGGAGTATTTAGTCAAACTGCAGGCTTTGATTTGTTAAATCAGTCCTCACGGCCCACTGGTGGGCTGTGAGGATATTGCAAGTGGGGCCCCCAAACTCATTTGCAAAACTCTACGATTGTTGTTTTCTTTAAAACTTGAAAAGTTAGTTTTCAATAAATAGGATCTTAAAGGAGTAGTTCACCCCCCAAAAATACCTATTCAGGCCTTAAATTCATGGAGATTTTTTTTTTTTTTTGTCGCATGAATTAATAAGTTAATTAAAAGGACAGTTATGGATAAACTGCAATATTGGTCAAATATGTACATAGTGGAGTCAAAAATGGAGGTTCCGTGACCATCCTCTGGCAAGGATGGTTTGACGATTGATTTGACCTCTATGGACCCTTTAAAAAAGATTTAGCCTCCAGGTCCCTCCCAAAAATCCCGGCATTTTTTGCTAGACAGCCAAATTCAAAATGGCGCCCGGCGCCATCTCTAAAAAATAACTTTTGATCTGGATGACCTAGAATCATGTATGAAGGCACTTTTCCATACAAGTCAACCATGAGGATTCCAAATCTGACACAATTTTTATTGTAAGACCTCGTTTTGACTCCGAAATTCAAGATGGCCGACATCCAGTAGAGTAAAAACGTATACCCAGGGGGCAAAGGGGGGTATGCTGCATTTGCCCTGCCATAAAAGGTTGGCCACCAGAAATAATATCTATGACCCAGTAGGATCACAACCTATATGGACAACAAGGTCACCTTGCTGCTGGAAATCCAATATGGCCGCCTCAATATTATCAGAAAATAGCTTTGGCAATAACTTTTGAACCAGATGGGCTAGAAATAAAAACTTGGTGTCTATTTCATGGTTTCAGAGCATGAGAAACTCAATGGAATACTTATCTTTATGATTGGGTGTGTCTGGACCTTTCATTTGCATATTTCCAAGATGGACGCCACGCGAAAATGAGTTTTACTATGACTTTTACAGTGACAGCTGGCTGTTATGGCAAAACGTCTGCTTTTTAAGTAATATGAACACATTTGGTCAGTTTGAGCTTTAATTTATATGTTGTCAATATGGTAGACCCACACCATGAGTCTGGTCAGAGTTGTGTAATCCGGGATGCAGAGATGGTAGTCAAGGCAGCAGTGGAGACTAACCCATTTACAGTGAGCACATCATCCATGATCAACATATCTACAGGACAGTGTGTTGATTCCACAGTCAAGGACGACTTGATGAGTGTGAAAGAACTGGGTCTGAAGACACTGTGTGAGTCACTGTCCAGTGAACAGAAGAAGACAAGCATAATGAAGCTTAACACTTTCTACACTCAAAACACAAAATCTAAAAAATCTAAGGGGAAACCTCAGCACCTGGCAAGAGCAATGAAATTACTGCCCTCCTGCGCATGACCCAAATCATAGCCAGTGGTGGAGAACTCAACCTTGTTGACTTTATAGGCAACCACGAGTGCAGTGACTTCCCCCCTTCCCTCTTCCAGGAAGATGGCAGGATGAGAACAGGTACCAAGGCAAGCCTTGTTAAGGTCCTGAAAGAGGAGACCAAAGTTGCATGCATCCCTGACCTGCCTACAGAAGACATAAAAACAGCAGTAGTTATTGATGCCATGTATGCCATGCGCCATTGGTCGTTCCTGAAAGGTGAAGCATTTGGAACAATCGCTGAACGATACCAACGTCTGCTGTTGAATGATGTGCCTGCTGGCACAGAGATCATTCACTTCTGTTTTGACCGGTACAGTGGACCTAGTCTTAAGACAGCTGAGCAAGAACACAGATATGCTTGACCAAAACCTACCAAAGAATATGAAGTCAGTATGCATTACACAGCTCCAGATCCTCAGGAGTTTTTGCTGTGTCAGCTAACAAGGCAAACCTATTGAGTTTCCTCTGTGACGAATGGTGTGAAAATGAGAAACTTAAGTCGGCCCTTGGTCCAACACATCTTTACCTGGGTGGGGGGTTTAAAGAAGAGACAAGGAGTGTGGTGATCAAGGAGGGGTCTATTGAAGATGTCCCTGCACTAGATTCCACACAACAGGAGGCTGATACAAGAATAATACTCCACACCCTGTACAGTGTCCAGAATGACAAAGTTGACAGAGTTGTCATCCATGCCAATGACACAGACATCATCATCATGTGCCTTTACTATGCAGCAACCCATCTCAGATGCCTTCCAGAGCTGTGGGTGAGAACAGAGCAAAATTCATACCTTCCTATCCATCAAATGGTATCAGCACTGGGGCTCCCACAGTGTCGTGCCCTGCCCTTTATCCATAGTTTAAGTGGCAGAGATACTGTACCACCAGCTATCCCTTCTTCACTGGGAAGAAGGCATGGTTCAAGGCCATCATGCGTCTGGATCTCTGCACTTGAGGAGTTTGGTGAAAACTCTTATGATTCCCTCTCAGATGACGTCCATCAATAAGGCACGAGACCTCACAATTGCTGTATATACAGTGGTTAGCACTTGAGAATGGCAGTAATACCATCTGAGTGCCTCTGTGGTGCCACAGAGGTGCCACTACTACTTGGTGGTGCCGCATTTGACACCTTTTTTTAAGGTGTAGTGTGGCTGAACGGCCACCATGTGGCACATGTGAGTTCATGAGCTCTACAGTACAGTATTAGCAACAGGGGAAGGGTGAATGCATTTAAAGTTAATGTTATTTTTTATTTTTTGTAAACATAGAAAATAAGGGAATGAGTCCTTAGGATGAATTGAAAGTAGCAATTATTTCTTTAAACACAACTGTGTTTCATGGTGGAAGAAGTGCACAGACATTTTACTTAAGTAAAAGTAGCAATACCACAATATAAAAATACTCTATTTTATATTTACTTATTTTTAAATATACTTACCAAAAGCTAATGTTCTACAATGTTTGAAAGTAGCCGATCTAGCTTGTAGATCGGCTATTTTCAAATGGCTGTGGTATAACATAGGGCTAAAGTGGTTAATATGTATGTTTTATTATATAACAATTTATATCTGCAGAGTAACTAAAGTTTTCAAATAATTGTAGTAGTGGAGTAAAAGTACACTATTTGCCTTTGCAGGCGTTGTGGAGTAGTAAGTGAAAGTGCACTAATACTCCAGTACAGTAAAAAGAAAACACTTCATCATTTTCCCCAAGATTCTAAGGAACCCAAGCGGGATTCGTACCCCGTCCTCTCACCTTTCAGACACATCTGACTAACCGCTATGCTATCAGTTCAGTTGACAAAATGGCTGTATGTGATGACAAGACACTACACACAGAATGGGGCATCTAACTTCCAGCTGAACCAGTGCTATGTTAGCATCAGAAAGATACATCAGACTTACTAACATCCCACCAGAGAGAATTAGATGCATTTAGGGTTGACCTGAAAAAGGCAGTTGATGCCCAGTTAGTAGGCTACTGGAGACAGAGAGAGAGGGGGGGCTTGAGCTAGTGCAGAGACAGAGAGCATTGCTTCACAGAGAGACACAGCTGAACGACAGAAAGCATGCAATAGAGCAGAGAGTATCCCAACATGGTTGACAAAGACCTAAATATATATACCTATATATTTTTTTCATTGCGTTTTGCAAGGTGACATTGACTGACTGCAATTAATACAGTATGATGTTTTTTTATGCCACTGTACTTACTTGTGTATTGTATGACACTTTTTTATGCAGTGCCTCTTGAATAAAATGTCTTAAAGCAGGACAATACTGTACTGTATTCATTTGCTGTGATGTGTTTCACTGTGAAGCCCATGTTCTTGTGAGATCAGACAGCCTGTGCATTAGCATAACCTGTTTTGGCTTGGTACATTAGATCAATTCACTACAAGATCCCCTCCCCCCTTACCTCAAATGTCTGGAATTATTTACAAAGAGGATTTCAGAGCACATACTAACAGACTTTTTATTTTATCAGGTTTGTTGAAAATAATGGATTTAATTGAGCTACGAACATTATTAGTCGTGTACAAAGCAGGCAACAAAGGTTGCCAAAACAGTTACAGAAGTTATTTAATTTGAACTCACAGGAAGAGGCCAACAGAAGAAGATGATTTTAAACATCTGTTTGCTCGAACAACATTAAAACAAAGGGGAAAAATGATCAAGTATGAATTGGATGGTTAATCTTCATTTTTTTTGGTCATTGATGTTGTTGTTGTTTTTTAGTTCAGCTGGAAGTTAGATGCCCCATTCTGTGTGTAGTGTCTTTTCATCACATACAGCCATTTTGTCAACTGAACTGATAGCATAGCGGTTAGTCAGATGTGTCTGAAAGGTGAGAGGACGGGGTACGAACCCCGCTTGGGTTCCATAGAATCTTGGGGAAAATGATGAAGTGTTTTCTTTTTACTGTACTGGAGTATTAGTGCACTTTCACTTACTACTCCACAACGCCTGCAAAGGCAAATAGTGTACTTTTACTCCACTACTACAATTATTTGAAAACTTTAGTTACTCTGCAGATATAAATTGTTATATAATAAAACATACATATTAACCACTTTAGCCCTATGTTATACCACAGCCATTTGAAAATAGCCGATCTACAAGCTAGATCGGCTACTTTCAAACATTGTAGAACATTAGCTTTTGGTACTTTAAGTATATTTTGATGCCAATATCTTTGTACTTTTACTCAAGTAACATAGCACTGGTTCAGCTGGAAGTTAGATGCCCCATTCTGTGTGTAGTGTCTTTTCATCACATACAGCCATTTTGTCAACTGAACTGATAGCATAGCGGTTAGTCAGATGTGTCTGAAAGGTGAGAGGACGGGGTACGAATCCCGCTTGGGTTCCATAGAATCTTGGGGAAAATGATGAAGTGTTTTCTTTTTACTGTACTGGAGTATTAGTGCACTTTCACTTACTACTCCACAACGCCTGCAAAGGCAAATAGTGTACTTTTACTCCACTACTACAATTATTTTAAAACTTTAGTTACTCTGCAGATATAAATTGTTATATAATAAAACATACATATTAACCACTTTAGCCCTATGTTATACCACAGCCATTTGAAAATAGCCGATCAACAAGCTAGATCGGCTACTTTCAAACATTGTAGAACATTAGCTTTTGGTAAGTATATTTAAAAATATGTAAATATAAAATAGAGTATTTTTATATTGTGGTATTGCTACTTTTACTTAAGTAAAATGTCTGTGCACTTCTTCCACCATGAAACACAGTTGTGTTTAAAGAAATAATTGCTACTTTCAAAGCCCACTGAGTGCAATTTACCAAAATACTTCTTGATAATATAACCCATACAATTATTTGTTTCACTTCTCAACAAGTTCAGCTTCAATTGCAGCCTCTGTTGACTGGAAGCAGCCCTGTCTCAAATAGACACTCTGGCCCTCATTTATCAACGCGGTGTAGACCAAATAATGGGCGTACGGCGAGATCACCGCAATTTTCGGCATTTATCAATATATCCTGACGTGGGCTTTATCCTACGGTACGCTGAGATCTCACGTCTGGTCGGGACCAGTTGTTGACGTTGGCTGCACCCGTTTATTCCATCCTAGACCTGCGGAGCAGCATTGTTTGACTGTCTGAGAGGCATTGGACACCTAATCCACTCATAAATCTGTATATCTACACTAATAAATAATCCCTGTGAAAATATAACATTTTATAAAGTAATTTAAACAAACTGCTTTAACAGTCATTCAGATAAGATTGTAGATCTGTCTGTATTGAAAATAGCAGATCTACAAGCTCACAAGCCAGCAACGCGTTGTGAGCTTGTAGATCTGCTATTTTCAAAATATACGGGCGCTTTCTGCGAGAGCACTCTTCTGCGCGAGCACCGGTCTAACAGGCGGCGCTGCTGTTATATTTTCATGGCCACCGGGAGATCAGACATTTAACCCATGGTCCAATACACACCAGCCTTCATTCATTAATGTTCTCTCCAGGCTATCTCTCATTAATGCGGAGCGGGACGGGACTCGCCCGTCCGACGGTCCGAGTCTCACTGGGAAATGGGAATAGCCTACATGAGGGCTTTATTTTAGTGTAACTTGAACGCGCACTGCTCGGTATTGGTTAAATACATTAATCTACAAAAGTATTCCATTCATGCCGATGTGATTGGTATCATAATATGTCATTCATGTAGGCTACAAGCCTACGTGACAATACGCTACGGCCGGGCGTGTGTGTGTGTGTGTGTGTGTGTGTGTGTGTGAGAGAGAGAGAGAGAGAGCGAGCGAGAGAGGCGTGTGCGTGTGCGGCGAGGCCAGCGGGGGGGGGGGGGGGGGCTGTTTCTTATTGGCTTTTCATGTCTTTGGTCGTATTCTGGTTCGTCTTCATGTCGTAAAATCGGGGCGTTTTGAGAATATTTATGGGGCGTGTTATTTAAATGACGCTCGTTTCAGCCGTGACATTTATCAACGCTGGGACCAAGTGTAAGCTCGGATCAGCTGTGTAGGATGCGTTGATAAATGTGACTTCGACGTTGGTGTACGCCGAATATATGGAAAAATATACGGCGGTTTATACGCTGCGTTGATAAATGAGGGCCAACATGCCTGTGTCTGGGCATTAGTTGCTCTCTACCGCCATCTAGTGGCACCACAGAGAAAAAAGCGGTACCGCAAAAGTAGGTGGTACCAGAGAGGCGCCAGAGGGGTGCCACCCCTGACACTCTGAAGGTACAACCACTGTACATCCAAAGCGGACCACCAGGAGGATTTTGACCTGAGTAAGCTTAGAGTGTACAAGTTCCTCAATAATAGATCAACCCTCTTAAAGCTCCTCCCCCGACAGAGAATGCCTTTGACCTGCACCTGAGAAGAGCTGTTCTAGCAACCATAATAGATAAATGTGCACATATCGCCAAGCCGGATATTCCTTCTTTCACAGAGTATGGATGGTCTCTCAGTGCTAGCAATGCAGTCCCCCTTGCATCTACCGAGCCAGCCTGGCCTGTGTCAATGAACAAGGCAATATCATGCAGCTGTATCAAAGGCTGCCAGAAAAACTGTTCCCGTGCAAAGAAGGCAATTCCATGCTACTTAGGATGCCGTTGCCAGGGACTAGAGACATGATGCAGCAAGATCAGTGCAACACATGACAACAGTGACAGTGAATAGCATTGTACCATAGTATCATTGGCTTGGCACCATAGAGGTCAAAATGAACCTTTTGTAGGCAACCTCAACTCCGCCTTTACTCTATTTGTCACTAAGTAGCCTATCTTTTGTTATGTTACTTGAATGCATACCACTATGTTAATTTGTATAGCCCTAAAGTTGAAGTTTTTGGCAAGTCTTGGAGTGTGCATGTGTCTGTTTATATTGTATTTAGTTTATTAAAATGATACATAAGATACATTGTGGGCTTTTTCTCCGATTTTTCTCTGCAATCATCCCCACAACTATAGATCTATAAATCAATAAATCTGAGGGAAAATGTAATACCATACATTATTTATGACTGCAGCCATATTGACAACATATAAATTAAAGCTCAAACTGACCAAATGTGTTCATATTGCTTAAAAAGCAGACTTTTTGCCATAACAGCCAGCTGTCACTGTAAAAGTCATAGCAAAACTCATTTTCGCGTGGCGTCCATCTTGGAAATATGCAAATGAAAGGTCCAGACACACCCAATCATAAAGATAAGTATTCCATTGACTTTCTCATGCTCTGAAACCATGAAATAGACACCAAGTTTTTATTTCTAGCCCATCTGGTTCAAAAGTTATTGCCAAAGCTATTTTCTGATAATATTGAGGCGGCCATATTGGATTTCCAGCAGCAAGGTGACCTTGTTGTCCATATAGGTTGTGATCCTACTGGGTCATAGATATTATTTCTGGTGGCCAACCTTTTATGGCAGGGCAAATGCAGC
>NC_139943.1:54720729-54805729 GCF_963454915.1 Gymnoscopelus microlampas | reverse complement strand
CCTTGCACGACAATTGGACCCTGACTGCATTCATGATTTGAGGCATTTTGTTAAAAACATTGGTTTTGCTAAATTAGACCTGCTGGTGGCGCTATAACAGGCCAATGTTAAAAGGGTGTCATTTGTTCCTCAACATAGTGTGAATGTGCGTGCAAAGTTTGAGCGCAATTGGACGGTGCGTTCATGATTTGCGGAATTTTGTTCAAAACAAGGCAATAATGCAAACTTTAGATGTCAATCTTAGCCAATCAGTATGGAATATGAAAAATCAAACACATCCGTCGTGATCACATGACTATAGAGATCATGTGTACCGATTTGCGTGAAATTTGGATAAAATTGGAAGGAGTAGTATAAAATATTGTGCGGAATTATAGGTAAAAACACAAATCGGCCTGTTATAGCGCCACCATGAGGCTGATTTCAAAATTTTCAAATGGTAGTTCTTCCTCGGCCTAATGGGAATGAGCGTGCAAAATGTCACGAAAATTGCATGCTGTGTTCATGATTTGAGGCATTTTGTTGAAAACGGAGCACTCCTGCAAACTTTGGAAGACATTTTTAGCCAATCAGGATGGAATATGAGAAATCTGAAAGACAAGTTTCGTTTAGTGACTATAGAGATACTGTGTACCGATTTGCGTGATATTTGGACAAAATCTGTAGGAGTACTGTCAAAAAATATGTTTTGCACAAATCGGCCTCCTGGTGGCGCTATAAAAGGCCCATGAGAAAAAATTGGGGTAAAGGTTCTGAATTGGCATCCAGGGAGTGTGTGTGCACAGTTTCACTGAGATCAAGACAACGGTGCCGGAGATTAGCTGGTCACAGACGGACGGACACACACACGGACACACGGACGGACAGACGGGGTGGAAAACATACTCTCTCGCCATGTCTTTCGACCTGGCGGAGACAATAAGTAAAACAGGACACAGGTCTTCACCAGGCCGGGCAACCTACCCAGGACTGTGTCAGCCCCAGCCACAAAACGTTGAAGCCCAGAGGCAGAGTTTTATTGGGGGCGATGAAGGGGAGTTTGACACATACTTGAGATTGCTCAGTACTGTGGATATAGCCTACCGATTTGTGCATGCATGACCAAATGTAATTACACATGACACTAAAAAGTATGTGTGCGTGGTCTGTGTGGACAGCAGAGCCTGTATAAATATGTTTGTGCATACATTTGGTCTGCTACATTAGGAACGACAATTGCTCATGTGAGTTGATATTGCAGGACTGGACAATCAGTGAATGCTCATCAATATGAGCTGATATATTGCCGGGTGGTTAGGCCTATAGGTCCATCATAGCTTGCAGGTGTTAATATGCATTATGTACAGAAAGTAATACATTTTAAGTTTGCTCTCTCTCCCTACTCACAAACTCTCTCTCTCTCTCTGTGTGTGTGTGTGTGTGTGTGTGTGTGTGTGTGTGTGTGTGTGTGTGTGTGTGTGTGTGTGTGTGTGTGTGTGTGTGTGTGTGTGTGTGTGTGTGTGTGTGTGTGTGTGTGTGTGTGTGTGCCTTACAGCAGATCAGGCCATTTCCAGTAATCGACTCTGTGACACAGGTGAAAGTGAAAGCATGTAACTGCCTATACGGTTACTATGAGAACATGGTGTTAGACACACGCACGCGCGCACGTACGCACGCACGCACGCACGCACGCACGCACGCACGCACGCACGCACGCACGCACGCACGCACGCACGCACGCACGCACGCACGCACACACGCACACACACACACACACACACACACACACACACACACACACACAGGAGCTGCTCCACTCGATGATCTAATCAATGACGGTTACTTAGAGAAAGGAGTGGTTTCCTTTTCTGATCCAAAAGCAACAGGCTTTATAAACAAAGTGCAGAGAGCAGTCAGTGATGACTTCTTATCTCAATCAGTATGGAGAGAAAATGCTCTTCTCAAGGTCAAGATTTCTTCAATAGTTACATCATGTGTACATGTACTGCATGGAACTTTTTTTTTTTCTATTGTTTTCGTGCCAAGGACCCCCAAAATGTATTTGGCCGCAGACCCCAATTTGAAAATGTTTTGCGCCAACATTTTTCAAACACTTTCAATATCAAAAATAGCAGATGTAGGCCTACAAGCTCGCCGAACGGCGCAAAGTCACGCGCTGTGAGCTTGTACATCTGCTATTTTTGAGAACCACTGTTCTAAATCCTAAGAGCTTTCTGAAAAAACTTGCATTACTATGCATGTATGTATATGTATGCGTGCGCGCGTGTGTGCGTGTGTGCGTGCGTGCGTGCATGCCTGTGCATGTGTGTATATATATATATATATATACATATATACATATATATATATATATATATATATATATATATATATATATATATATATATACATATACATATCTCTCTAGGTCATCCTCAGACGACATACAGTACATATAATCTAACACCGATGCTTTCCCGGTTTTAATGGGTTAAATTGCGTGTAATGGGTTAAAGTGCGTGTGTGCGTGCGCGCGTGCGTGCGTGTGTTGTTTAGACATACTGTATGCTAGGTTCATTGTTTACCCATGGTATTCTATAGTCTCAAATGTACAGAACTAGAGGTCCAGGCGCCCTACGGGCGCCCTGCCCCCTAGCCGCGCACAGGGCTCTAGTGAGGGCTCGCTTATTTTGGGGTTACAAAAACGGAAATTAAATAAATAAATAAAAATACATCAGGGTCCCCTGGGAGTCTTGGGACCCGCGCGAAACATCGCGGATTGATATGTATATTATTTATATAGATCCACCGTCTTGCTCCCTCTGCCTTTTGTTTTTTCATGAACCTGGTTTCTTGTTTCTGGCGCATAATCTGGCAACACTGAGCTAGTAGCTTGTTTTTCCAACCTGGCAATCCTGACTGAGTGGCGAGTCGGTAGTGTTAGAGGCTGCGTTAAGACGCTGGCGTGGGTAATAATGTTTTGTTTGGGATGTGCATGGCATGAAAATGATGGACATATTAGCGTGAGTGTGGTGGGATAGAGACATTACCAAACCGAAGGCGAAAGCAAGAGCAGGGGTTGAAGCGAAGGGTTCGCGTCTGTTGTTGTTGTGTAGATGGACAGATTTCAATGGCCGCCGTTTCGTTTTGCTGTGGCCGCCGCCACTCGGCTGTGCTCACGGTAAACGGTGCTAAAGTGTTTCTCGTCCGATGTGGTCGGTAATGTGGTGAGTTGTGTTGGACGAAATTAATTATGTTCCGAGGAGGCAAATGTGTAGTGAGCAATGAAAAGTAGCCTACGCCACCCGTAAATTCATGGCGCACGTTGTGGCTAGTGTTGTGCTGACATGTGATATGTTGTTGTTGTGTTTATCCCGAAACAATGAAATCAGTGTGGCGTCGGAAGTGTGGCGGGAGATTTTCCTAATGTATAGATAGATGGTATTTAGATAGCATGCTGTATAGACAGATGTTTGAGGCAGTATTTATAGCCTACTGTTCTCTCTGCACTCTACAATCAATAATGTATATATATATATATATATATATATATATATATATATATATATATATATATATATATATATATATATTCAATGTATCCCCTGAGCCAGCAGGCAAGCTCTATTAGCTCAATGGTATAAATGTCAGCACTTGCGCAGGAAACCGGTTCAAATCCGGGGTAGAAGAGGAAAGTCACATAGTGCAGCTTTAAGAGAACTTTCTCCTCTGAATCTCCCAGAAGTTCTGATCTAACAGGCCCATTCAATAATGCTATTATTTGAATTTTAAACAGGTGTTACCGTAACAATGCTAACTCTAAGATACACAGGAAGGAACTTAAAATATATTCAACACAAAAAAAAGGGGGAATACCACCCATTTTAAACATTAAACTATGTAATTTGTTTACTTTAGGGCTGATATGTGGACACTAGAACAAGTGCCCCACCTTCTGTGCAGCCGAGAACGGCAGAATCAATCTTTTGTGGTCATGTGATCAGTGACGGACGGTTTGTTGTGTACTCTGTGGCCCACTCTCTAGTCAGCCTGCTGTCTACAATGGGGAATGCATCTCGAGCACACACATTGAGGCTCGAAAGAATTTACTTTACTTAAGACTTGTTAGAGCACATGTTCTAATGTCCACACATAGGCCCTAAAGACTACAAATTACATAGTTCAATGCTGAAAATGGGTGGTGTTCCCCTTTAGGGTGTTAGGCTGGAACCCTAAAAAAAAAAAAAAATATATATATATATATATATATATATATATATATATATATATATATATATATATATATATATATATATATATATATATATATATATATATATATATATATATTCAATGTATCCCCTGAGCAAGCAGGCAAGCTCTATTAGCTCAATGGTATAAATGTCAGCACTTGCGCAGGAAACCGGTTCAAATCCGGGGTAGAAGAGGAAAGTCACATAGTGCAGCTTTAAGAGAACTTTCTCCTCTGAATCTCCCAGAAGTTCTGATCTAACAGGCCCATTCAATAATGCTATTATTTGAATTTTAAACAGGTGTTACCGTAACAATGCTAACTCTAAGATACACAGGAAGGAACTTAAAATATATTCAACACAAAAAAAATCATAAACCATTTTCCTCTGATAGCTGGCAGCTGCACAACCTTTTCTCTGAGAACTTCCTGTTCACTTAAATCATGTGTTTTATCACTCATTTGACTCAACTGTTTTGTTTTTCTATGCTTCACCATCAGACCATTATCCAGTTCCATCAGCATCCACTGAGACGGTGACAACAGAACATCAGGCTTCATCATGGCTTATGTGTGAGTGTTATAATGTTGGAGTCTCTCCTTAGACAGTATCTGTGTTCCATTGTCCATACTTCCGTGCTCAATAGTGCAGTCGTTCTCAAACATTTTCCTGTCAAGGACCCCTAAATGTATATGTTTTTGGCCACGGACCCCCACATCTGTATATACTCTGTTCCAGAGACCCACATCAGAGAAGATCTGTGTTAGAGATGCGCGGATGGCCTCTCACGTCACCCGAATCCGCATGTACAAATTAATTATCCGCCCGTTATCCAACCGCAATAATTATATTATCCAATTTAAATATCCGCACCAACCGTTTTTCCTGTGTGTCAAAATATTATTATTTTCTGGTATTCCCCGTTGATTTAGCCTATGGAATGTCGGTGCGTCTTTTTTCTTTTTTTTAAACCGGTGCTGCGCTGAACATACAGAGCGCACTGCTCTGCTGCGCTGAACATACAGACTCTGTGCGGCATCCAACATACAGGCATCCAACATACATGCGGCATCCAACATACAGAGCGCACTGCTCTGCTGCCAGCGCAACAGAGCAGCACCGGTTTAAAAAAAAGAAAAAAGACGCACCGACATTCCATTGGCTAAATCAATGCATTTTGTGATCGCATCGCACAGAGGCTGCTCTACACACTCACACAGACACAAGCACGCAGAGATTTAGCTATTTTATGGATAGATATATTAGATGTCATTCATTTATTTACCGCAATATTTCACCCGCGGTTTATCCGATATTAATTAATAATTGACCCGAATCCACTCAAACCGTGGTTAACCGCGGCAACCGCGGCTAAAACCGCGATCCGCAAATCTCTAATCTGTGTTAAAACAATTCAAAAATGTTTTCTTTCAAAAACACCAGCTCTACAAGCTCAGCGTTGTGAGCTTGTAGATCTGCTATTTATTTAAGAAAAAAAAGGGATAAAAGTGGTTGAACTGCTGCCGTACAAAGAATCTTTTTTTTTAGCATGCCTATACTACCAGAATCCATAAGCCCTTTTGTATCATGTTTTTGTCTTTTTTAGGGCGGGAGGTTAAATCATGGCATGTTTTGACCGGTCTAATAGCACCATTTTAGTTTGTATTTCTCACTTTATATAATTGTATTACTATTATTATTTTCTTTACAGAACAAACAGCACATCTTCAGTCTTAAAAGACTTAATCCAGAAAAGTCGAATGAAAATGAAACGTGCAGGACCTCCAGACCTAATCTCATTCTGCTCTCGTACTGTGAGGACGCTTTTGCTGCTCGCTCTGCCCTATGCTTACATTCCTCTGCTGATATCCATGTTTTTTATTTTTATTTTTTTCCCTGAGAAACCACGAATGGATCCTGGATATTTATAAACCCATGGGACTCTATTTCTTCTATAGATACAAGCCATATTTCTACTATTTTTCGACCTATTTGTCGACCTCCAGTGACTGGGTGCGTGGCATATAGCCAAAGCTAATTAGCATCAGGATGTACCCGACTTTTTCAACAGAGGACTACCAAAAATTGCTGCAAAGGATTGCAGTGCTGGAAACGGAATTACACCATTTAAGAGTGAATGTGGAAGTGAATCAACATTATGGAATTCCACAGTCTCAGAGCAACGGACAAGACCATGCCAACAAGCAGCCACCTAGTGTGGTTTCCGAGAAACCCCAGGACAAGGCATTCTCATGGAACACTTTTGGGGCAAAGCCAAAGGATTTGAAGGGGCGAATAACTGGCTTCTCCTTGTGCTGCTACCTTGACGTGGTGGAGAGGCTTGCGTGCCTCCGTGACTCAGAAGGCTATACCGGAGGGGGTTCATACCCTCAGTAGGTGCAACCATGCCGGGCAGGTTTCTAGAGTAGAGGCCGGACGAAAAGTGGCACCTGGTCCTCCAGGTTGGGGGTTGGGCGTGGGGCTAACAACCCTACCCCGTAAAACACTTCCTTGTTACAGAAACGCCAACAAGAGATAAACAAGACATCAACACCTTGGCCCAGGGAAGAGAAGGGTCTTCGATAAGAAGGTCTATGACGCCATGTGGTGAAAGCCAGAAGCCTCTGGAAGCGACACGGCCGACCACCCTTCTTTCGACCAGGGCTGCCTACATCGGTACGTGGAACGTGAGAACCATGTATGAGACAGGTAAGACATTCCAAGTATCAGCAGTGATGAGGAACTACAATCTCACGCTGCTCGGAATAAGCGAGACGAGATGGACACAGTCCGGACAGAAACGACTGCCGTCAGGAGAGATGCTGCTGTACTCTGGACACGAAGAGGACAACGCACCCCACACCCAAGGAGTAGCACTGATGCTATCTAAAGCAGCACAGAGTGCACTCACATGCTGGGAAGCCCATGGTCCGAGGATCATCACCGCGTCCTTTCGTACCAAGAAGAAGAGGATCAACATGAACATCATACAGTGCTATGCTCCTACCAATGATGGCGAGGAAGCAGATAAAGACCAGTTCTACAACAGACTGCAGTCCATTATAGAAAAGCGCCCAGAGAGAGACATCACAATCCTGATGGGAGACCTTAATGCCAAAATCGGAACGGACAACAGGGGGTATGAAGATATCATGGGAGGGCATGGACTGGGGACCATGAATGAAAATGGGGAGAGGCTGGCGGACCTGTGCGCCATGAACAACTTGGTCATTGGCGGCAGTGTTTTTCCCCATAAAAACATCCACAAGGCCACTTGGGTATCGCCAGACCACATAACTGAGAACCAGATAGACCACGTCTGTATCAGTAAAAAATTCCGGAGGTCCATGCAGGATGTAAGAACGAAGAGAGGAGCAGATGTGGCTTCAGACCACCACCTCGTCGTAGCCAGCCTGAAGCTGAAGTTAAGAAAGAACTGGATGTCGGCACACACAACACGACACAGGTACAACACAGCTTCCTTGAGAGACTCCAGCAAGCTGGAAGAGTTCAGAGTAACACTCAGCAACAAGTTCCAAGTTCTACAGGAGCTGTTGGAAGAGGATGATTGCAGCCTGGAGAACAGGTGGAAGGAGATAAAGGAGGCCGTAACAACTACCTGCCAGGAAGTGCTTGGCCCCAAGAAGCACCAGCACAAGGAGTGGATCTCAGGGGACAGTCTGCGAAAGATCCAAGAGAGGAGGGAGAAGAAGGCGGCAGTGAACAACAGCCGGACAAGAGCGGAGAAGGCCAAGGCACAAGAAAGGTATGCAGAAGGAAACAAGCTAGTAAAGAAGAGCATCAGAGCAGACAAGCGAAAGTACATGGATGACCTGGCAACAGAGGCTGAGCAAGCAGCAAGAGGGGGGAATATGAGAGAACTGTACAACATCACCAAGAAGCTGTCAGGAAAGTACAGCAAACCAGAACGACCGGTGAAGGACAAAGAGGGAAGACAGATAACAACAGGAGATGAGCAACAGAAGAACAGATGGATGGAGCATTTCGAAGAACTTCTAAACCGACCAGCACCACAGAACCCACCAGACATCACACAGGCTGACACAGACCTACCCATAGCCTGCAATGCACCAACCATGGAAGAAATCAGAAAGGCTATCAAGCAGCTGAGGAACGGAAAGGCTGCAGGACCAGACAACATCCCCGCGGAGGCACTGAAGTCAGACCTAGAAACCACGGTGAAGATGCTCCACCCACTCTTCATGAAGATATGGGAGGAAGAAGAAGTGCCAGGAGATTGGAAAGAGGGCTACCTCATTAAGATCCCAAAGAAAGGCGACCTTAGCAATTGTGCAAATTATAGAGGGATCACACTGCTATCAGTGCCAGGGAAAGTTTTTAACAGAGTCATCTTGAACAGGATGAAGGACCTCATTGATGCACAACTCCGCGATGAGCAAGCTGGTTTTCGCAAGGACCGATCCTGCACAGACCAGATTGCAGCGCTGCGCATCATCGTGGAGCAGTCGATAGAGTGGAACTCGCCCCTGTACATTAACTTCGTGGACTATGAGAAAGCCTTTGACAGCCTAGACAGAGAGACCCTCTGGAAGCTTCTCCGACATTACGGGGTGCCGACCAAAATCGTTTCCATCATCAGGAACTCCTATGAGGGACTGACATGCAAGGTGGTCCACGGAGGGCAGCTCACAGAGGCATTCCAAATGAAGACCGGGGTCAGACAAGGTTGTCTGCTCTCGCCTTTTCTCTTCCTGCTGGCCATTGACTGGATAATGAAAACATCCACAGCACAGAAAAGGTACGGGATTCAGTGGACACCTTGGACGCAACTGGACGACTTGGACTATGCCGACGATCTAGCACTACTGTCGCACACCCAACAACAGATGCAGGAGAAGACCAACAGCGTGGCATCCACCTCGGCGCAAGTGGGACTCAACATCCACAAAGGCAAGACCAAGATCCTCAAGACCAATGCAGCAAACAACACCAATGCAATCACGCTGGAGGGCGAGGCATTGGAAGAGGTCGAAGCCTTTACCTACCTGGGCAGTGTTATTGACAAGCAGGGTGGCACAGACGCTGACGTTAAAGCACGAATCAGGAAAGCACGTGCAGCATTCTTGCAACTACGGAACATCTGGAGCTCAACTGAACTGACTTCCAACACCAAAGTCAGATTCTTCAACACCAACGTTAAGGCAGTCCTCCTATACGGAGCAGAGACATGGAGAACTACAGCTGCTACCACTAAGAAAGTACAAGTCTTCATTAACAGCTGCCTGCGGAAGATCCTCCACATCCGATGGCCAGACACCATCAGCAACAACGAACTCTGGCAGAGAACAAACCAGCTGCCCGCAGGAGAAGAGATCAAGAAACGCAGATGGCGCTGGATAGGCCACACCCTGCGAAAGCCCGCAGGTACCATCATCAGACAAGCCCTAACATGGAACCCACAGGGCAAGCGGAAAAGGGGTCGGCCGAGAAACACCTGGCGCAGAGACCTGGAGGCAGACACCAAGACCATGAAGATGACCTGGAACCAACTGGAGAGAACAGCTCAAGACAGAGATGCCTGGAGATCGCTTGTTGACGGCCTATACCCCAGAAGGGGTAGTAGGCGTAAGTAAGTAAGTAAGAATAACTGGCAGAACTCGGAGCCCTGTGATTACAGATCTGACCGGCTGGCCTGCGCTACCACCCGCGCGTCACCATCATCGATGCCCCCGGACACAGGGTACCGCGTCTTCTACCCCCCTTCAACAGTGGAAAACTGCCAATGGGAGATCTACAAACAAATCTCCCAAAACATCGAGTGCTGAGCGTCAACAGTGGAAAACCGCCAAAGGTAGATCTACAAACAAATCTCCCAAAACATCGAGTGCTGAGTGTCCTGTGCAGCTGGGAAACAGATTCACCCCATTGCTCCAGGACCCCAGATGCCCGTCTGATGGCAGACAAAACAAATCTTCTTCACCCAGCAGGGTAAGAATCTGCTTGAGTTGTTTAGATCAGAAAATGGAATTCATGAAATTACTGCCGTGGCCCTCGTGGTGAAGGCATCACAGATTCGAATTACTGAAAGACAGGAATACATCTTTGATTCAGTTCTGTCCTTATTTGGCAAAGACATAGCAGAGAATATAATGTTTTTAGTAACACATGCTGGAAGTGGAAGAGTCCCTCAAAATCTCCTTAAAGCCATCACTAGGTCACAGATCCCATTTGCCAAAAACGAGAAGGGCCAACCTCTGCATTTCCTGTTTGACAACTGTCAATCTAATGAATTTGATGATCTTGATGATTATGAGAGCAGCGAACCACAATGGGATATTGGAGTGAGAAACCTGCGGAAATTGCTGGCGTCTCTGGATGACATGAGGGGACGAAGTTTGAGGATGACCGAGGGCGTTCTGAAAGATCGCAAGCAGCTGGAGGCCTCCGAGAAGAAGCACAGACCGGGTTCAGAAACTGGAGGCCATTAAGAGGAAATGTGAGGAGGAAAACAAGAAAGGAGCGAGTACGTTCAGATTAGGCATGAATTCTGCGGGACAATAACTGCCATCCTGTAAGATCATGATGGTTATGAGAAATCCAAGTAGGTAGATCCTAAAGCATGATTCTTTAAAGGTAGTAATCAGAATACATTTTCAGGTGAGGATATGATTTAATCCAATCAGGAGAGAGAACTCATACAGGATAAACAAGTGAAATTGCCAGAGATGAAACTAATAAATGAAAGCTGATAACTTGTCTTTGTTGGGTTCTCTCTCCTGATTGGATGGGATTTTTAACCCACCTGAAAATGTATGTTGTGTTACTAAACAGCTTGTGAGACAGGGACACCCACAGATATAGAAACCTAGATACCTCATTGGCCTCTGCAGTTCATTGTAGCAACCTGTATCGCAATACTTGTATCACTTCCGCCCTTAGTCCACTCATGGTGACTACTGGCCAATCACAGCGCTCACGGCGCTTTGACTACTGGCCAATCACAGTGCGTCTTTTCCGGGACTTGTCAGTGCAATGGTTCTCAACCAGTGGTCCGGGAACCACCAGTGGTCCTTGAGGGGGTTCGGTGGTCCCCAGCTAAATGATGGAGAGTTGATAACCAAATGGACCCTTATAGATCTTAAATATAACATTTCACACTAAGAGTCAAATTGTTAAACATCTGCATTACTTTCTAAACAAGTACACAATTAGAGCACGTAAATAATTGTTATTTTGACAGCATCTTATCGAACGATAACATATTCTAAGTTTTGGGTGAGAGACGCTAAAGCTTATCAAACGGTGTTCCGTGACTCAAATGCTGAATAAATAATGGACCTTGATATGAAAAAGGTTGAAAATCACTGTTCTAATGCATTTATATGTCCATTGAAGCAGACGGTCTCTCCACAATTAAAATCATCACAACTCCCTGAATTTGCAACCTATTTTCAAGCGGTTAAGTTTGTCACAAATGCGATACATGGAGTTATGGATGATTAGTTGCTGCGCGGCTGCCTCTTTAAGGGTTAACAGCTGGGTTAAGAAGAGACCCACCCCGACCTGCCTCTGATTGGCCTACCGAACGTCCCCTTCTGTGACGCACGAGACTAAGGGCGGAAGCTGGTGCGCGCCCGAGATACAGACGCCTCAGAGCCGAAGGAGGCGTCTACCTTTATATGTCTATGGGGACACCCCTGCTACCGAACACTCTATTCACCTGTTTCCTAAGCTTTCCACTTCCTGTCTGTTTTCCAGTTCCTGTCGATTTGATCCAAAAATAAATCATTATTATGAAGACATCTCATGCCTCCTTTCTTTCCAAGAATACTGTATGCATCAGACGTTGGGCAGAGATGGGCAGAGAGAATGGCTCCTTCAAATAAAGAGAAGAGGAATTGCTAGACCTGACTGACAATACTTTTGAAAAAAAGATTCAAAACCCATTCTTCTACCAGTCGTTAGTTGTTAGTGGCTGCATTGATATGAAATGTCAAATGTTTCTGGACATTTTGGGGCCCTAAGCATCATCTTACAGAGGGGCCACAAAAAAAACTAATCACTCAGTCGTTTTAAAATCCTAATAGGCATTATTTATTATCAATAAAGCTTGTAATGAACAAATACAAAAGCAAAACATGGAAACAATAAATACGTGCAATAATGTATTTTAGAAAATGTACAAATATTAGTAAAAGAGCCATTTGACTTGACTATTAGCAGGAATAGCAACAAGGTAACACAACAAAGTAACACAACCTGGCCCAAGGCGTAAATACGAATTTGTTCTTAATCTTGCCTGCCTGGCTAAATAATGTATATATGTTCAGGTAGCCTATATACCTACTTCACTAGATATTCTAAATACTTTATTTTATTAAAATAAAGTAAATTAAAAACTGACGTCAAATGAAGACGATCAAATGATAAGCCGGGAGAACATTTTATTTTTATTCCTGGCCTTTCACGCTGTGCCAGGACAACTGCACGGATTAAAGCTGCACTATGTGACTTTTCTCTTCTACCCCGGATTTCAACACTGTTTCCTGCACAAGTGCTGCCATTTTTACCATTGAGACAATAGAGCCTCCCTGCTGATTAATCTATTCCAAAGGGCTACCATGCTACCTTTCCACCTGATCTCACACGGCTCCGTCCCATGTCTCCTGTTATTGCCATTTGCCAATACAAATACGAATGTATGCACTCCAAGGAAATACCGTATAGCCCTATTCTTATTGGTGGAAAAAAAAAAAACTTAAGTAAAAGTATCAATACTGCAATGTAGAAATACTCTGTTACATGTAAAAGTCCGGAATTCAAAATGTACAAATCTACAAAGTAACTACTAAAGTTTTCAAAAAATTGTAGGGGAGTAAAAGTACAATATTTGCCTCTGTAGTGGAGTAGAAGTAAAAGTAGGCCTACTGATAATTGGAAATACTCCAGCAAAATAAGAAGAATACCTCAATATTGTACTGTACAGTACTTGAGTACGTACTTAGTTACTTTACACCACTGCCTATTCTGGACTATTGTCTGGACCACCTGTGTGTAGGAGGACACCTAGTGGACAGCTGCTGTAAATGTTTCATTATTAATAGAGTGTAAATGTATTCTGATAGACTGATAGACTGATAGACTGTAGGCCAGACATCTCCACAATCTACAAAATGGTGGTGCCTCGTGAAAGCTGCGACAGGAAGCTATCGTCTGTTTGTCATTTCCATTCACAAAAATACATTTTTAATATATCTTTAAATTATTTTTGGGGGAATATCCATTTATGCTAAGCTGCAGGCAGGCTACTGTGCATGTAGGCTTCAACTGCTTTGATTTACAGTGGGACTTTTTGACTGCAAGGGTGAAGCGTGTGTGTGTGTGTGTGTGTGTGTGTGTGTGTGTGTGTGTGTGTGTGCGCGCGTGCGTGCGTGCGTGCGTTAAAGGGATAGTTCACCCAAAGAATGACATATTTTCTATCAATTACACACCCCATGAAGCCTTGAATTCATGGAGATGTTTTATTTTTTGTCACATTCCTAAGCCAATAATTTGATGACCGGCAGAAAAATGCTTATGTCTGCGGTAGGAAACTCAAAATTGACACATTGAGTCTCCTACCACTCCGCCGCCGTTCATAAAATTATTGGCTAAGGAATGCGACGAAAACTAAAACAATATCCATGAATTCAAGTCTCCATGGGGTGTGTAATTGATCGATAAAAGTAACAAGTAACTAAAGCTTTCAAATAATTGTAGTGGAGTAAAAGTACAATATTTGTCTCTGAGATGTAGTGGAGTAGAAAAAAAAGTATTGACAAATGGAAATACTCCAGTAAAGTAAAAAATCCTCGAAATTGTACTTAAGTGACTACCGATATACTCACTATCCCTCCTCTGTACCGAACCAGAGCCTTATATTAGAGAGTTCCGCCACTGAGGTGGCAGAAACAGCGTTGGTCACGTGGTTCATGTAAACTATAAATAGTTACAAACGCCCATAGACTCCAGTGCATTCCGTAAACTTCCGGTTTAGGGCTTTGTCACTATTCACCAATAAAAGGCTATGTAGAAGACCTGGCCCGAAGAAGTGGACGAAGGTGACGTAACTCTCCTTGAATGGCTCTGGTCCGAACCATCTCAGTCTGGCCTCTCTGGCTTTATCTCCGAGATTATTTGTGTTCAACGTTTCCTTTTCCCCCCCTGTCTTCTGGTAATGATTTGCAGTAATCAATTACACAAACAAAAAGGCAGAGCACCCTTTCCCCATGTGTGAGGCCCTTCAAAAATAAATAAATACATAGAAAAGGACCTGCTTGTTGGATGGACACATGTAGCCTAAGCCAGGTGACCTGGTCTGTGTCCATCCCAGGCCACAAAACGTCGAAGCAACGCCAACAGATTTGTATTGGCGGTGCTAAAGGGATACTTGACTAATTGGATAGACTGTAGGTGCATATAACTACATTATCAGCCATATAGCGAATGGTACCGTTGTATTCTTCTGCTCTGTTAAAGGTGTTAAAATGCATATCCGTCTGCCTGCCTCCCCAGGACCAATCAGATGGCATCCAGCTGTGCAGCACCTCCAAGCTTTACTGATTTGATAGGCAAGCTAACCTTAGACTGCATCAGCTGTGTGAGTTAACCCTGTTAACCAATCAAATATTGCTGAAATATAATTATGAAATGTGATGAGCACAAGCAATGAAAATAACATTGGGTGAGACATGTTTTTTTTTTCTCCCACCACAACACAAGTGGGCCAAGGAAGGCATTATAAGCAATTGGGCCACATTTCTGTCCCAGTCCATACTTGCTCTAAACTCGGTGCGGCGATTTTATTAGATACACACTGATGTCACCATACAGTCACCTCTCTCTTAAGAGGTCAGTCAGTCAGCCCATTTCTCAGAAATGAATTTCAACAAGTTGAAAGTAAAAGTGTCTAACATGTATTAGTTTATTGTTGTTAAGCTATACTTTTTGCACTCAGTTGATTCAGCAAGACAGATAACAGGGTTTAAGATTCAATATTTGATTGTCACACCCACTTACAATACAGTACTGAAATCTTTGTACTTAGAGTCTCCTCAACAGTGTGACAACAACAAAAATAAAAAAAAGTATATTAGACTAATAATAGAAACAATGTAAAATAGCACAAAAGTATATGTTTGACGGATGGAAGATGTTAATTGAAAATAATAATTCTAGTATCTTTTGCTCTCCCTCCCTCACTCTCATTACACTCACAAACTATGTGTGTGTGTGTGTGTGTGTGTGTGTGCGCGTGGCTGTGTGCGTGCATGCGTGCAGTTTTGACTGTTGTGTTGTATCAGACTTCAGTGACATTTTGTGTTGTGTTGTGACTTATTTTTATTCTGACAATATTAAGTCTGACACTATTTCCCAGAATCAGGTTTGAATGAATCCTCATTGTAATCGCTGATGAAGGCATAGAGTCGAAACACGTTAGTTGACTGTGGAGAGTACTTCCTTGGCTATGGGAGTGCGCATGCAAAGTTTCACACGGATCGGTTCAGCGGTGCCGGACATTAGCTGTCCACAGCCAGAAAACATCATCTCCATGCAGCGTTCGGCCTTCCGACCTGACAGATATCAAAGATACATCTTAATAAACAGTTCTTGTCATGTCATGAATAGTATAGCATAATGTCATTGTCTTAAGCTAAGGAATGAGGTGTGTGCAGTGTGCCTCATCTGATACAAGAAGACAGAGTGTCAGACTGTCAGGGTAACGGCCTCTGTCTGTGCACAGTGTGTCCCTGTTGTGTGATGTGACTGTCTGTCAGAATCATCTTTATTGTTACACAGGTGTAAAACAGTGGGTGAAATTTGTTTTTGTGCAAGCTCCATCGTTTTTGTTATTTCCATAAGAGAAAGGAAGAAGAATGGTGGGGGGAAGGGGGAAGAGATATCAATAGAAACAAACAAAAAATATCTACATATTTACGTGTAGTACCATATATGGTGGCCTTACCCCTTATCCCTAAACTTTTTTGGCCTTTTTTACTATTTTAAAAAACACTATTTTAGAAGAGACTATTTAAAAAAAAAACATTTTAAAATAGTTCAAACAGCCGATCTACAAGCTCACAACTTGTCGATGTAGGTCGGCTATTTGAACTATCATAAAATGTTTTTCAAAATAGTAGAACATGACTAAAATGTTTAGGGGTAAGGTAGATAGGGGGCCACATCCATTTGCCACTACGTAAGAGTGCCTCTGACTGCCCCCGCCTTGACCTGCTCCTATTTCCCCTCAGCCTCCTCTTATCTCCCTTCTCCCTAGAGGCCAAGAATGATTGCCCTGAGTGTCGTCACCTGTGAGGACCAGCTGAGCCTGGTTGGGTGACGAGCTCTTGAGACTATAAAAACTGTGTTTTTCTCTGTGTTCAGTGATAACTAAATATAACTAAATGCATATGTATTACTATTATCAAAAAGACTTTGATGTAACGGTATAGCATACAATATACGGTATGAAACGATAACATCCAGAGGGGGGTCTGAACCAAAACGATCCTTTCATAAATGCCTCAGTTAAATACTAGGGTTAATGTAACTGTAGTGTTCAAATGGAACCAAATGGACCCGTAAGATACACTCTAAGGGAGTTCAGAACCTACGTTGATATCAATATAACAAAGAGAAAATAATCTGTATTATACCAGGGTAGGGTTCTCAATATGAATATGGTTTCTGATGAGCTTGAATGTTTGAACCGGAAGGAATATTTGTCCTAATAATGTAAAGCACACACTATAATGTAAAGATTGGATCTAAATATAGGGGAGTCTGAATTATAACAGTCCTTTCCTTGATTCATTTTTAAATACATAATGTTTTGTTTTTCAATTGATGAAACTGGGTTCTATATACACAAAGCTTCACAGTCAGTCAGACCATTTCCCAGAAATGGATCCCTGAAAAAAACAAAACAAGTTGAAGGTAAAAGTGTCTTAACATGTATTAGTTTGTTGTCAGGCTACTCTTTGCACTCTGTTGATTCTGCAGTAAGCCATCAGATAACAGGGTTTTATATGATAATGTTCCCATACAGGGCAATGAATTATATATGGAGCAATTAGGTTTAAGATTCACGACTTGATTGTCATCTGCACTTACAATACAGTCGTGAAATCCTTGTACTTATAGTCTCCTCAACAGTGTGACAACAATACAAAAATACAATAAAAAGTACATTAAAATAATATCTAACTATATAAATGCCGACCAACTTCCGCACCCTCGGTGTCCACACCCCACAGCTCTGTTATCGACTAAACAACGCACCGCCAGACCACATCTCGCCAACTGACTCGCCACGCCGGCCGCGCTGAATTTACACCTCGCGTAGGGGACATCTCACTCCTCACTACACCTTTTCCACCGCGCAACATAATTAATTCTACTCACCAAATGTCGGACAAAACGGAAGGGGAGCCAGCTTCGTACCGTTTACCGTGCGCACGACCTCATCACCACAACAGCACGCAGCCGCTGCGGGGTTTTTTTCCTTTTTTTCCAAACTTTTTTTTTGGTCACCATTTTCTCCAGGCACCATTTCTGGTGTAACGTCGGGTGTTTCTTTTCACCAGCCAATCACCTTTCACGTTGCCACGTCCGTTGCCACGTCGCGCTGACGTACGCTAAACAAGCGCTGCCGTGCGCACAATGCAAACGAGCCCAAAGGCGCGCAAAAATAAGCCGACCATTGCTTACACACAAAGTCAGACCTGGCAACGCAGCCTACGCCAATCATGTGTGAGAGATCTACAAGCTATGGGGCAGAGACGCCACCGTATCTTAGCAACAACTACAGCGCTCACTGTCATTGGTCCTGTCACGCTAAGAGCAGTCTCCAGACAATGGCATCGCAGACAGCTTGCTGTTACTGCTGTAGCCATCACAGGCAGTTGCAGCACGACGGACAGGGCGCTGTGATAGCTGCCATGTCGCTAACCTGGTTGTCATGCCTGCAGCGGCTGTGCAATCACTTTGTCAACAATGCACGTTCGTGTGGTGAATGTCTATATTGCTGCTCAGTTCGTCCATTGTAGATGGTGTATGTTTGTGTGTGTCTTCTGGAGAACTATGTAGCTCCACAGCAACTACAGTAACTAACGTAATGGCAGGACCGCCCCCTGCAACGCATGTTAGGCTGCATTATGGTCATGTAGTAATTTCAGATAATTTCGCTCCGATTAGAGCAGTGTTTATCAACCCTTTCACGCCGCCCCCCCCCCCCCCCCCCCCCCCCCCCAAATACACGTACTTGATCTGGGACCCCCCCATTCTGTTTGACTCCGTTCCACAAGTAAATATTGTGAAAATAGCCGATCTACAAGCTCGAAACGCCTCACGTTGAGAGGCTTTGTAAGCTTGGAGATCGGCTATTTTCTACATGATTGCCTCTTTCTTACATTCTTTGCCAATGTGGCCCATGTTTTCATAGCATAGTTTATTGACTACTTCTGTTGCAGAAATGGCCATTTCCTTTACTTTCGTTTTTTTATTGTCTCCGCCAGGCCGAAAGGCATGGCGCAAGACTATGTTTCACCCCCTGTCCGTCCGTCTGTGATAGCTAATCTCTCACATCGTTGACTTGATCGCAGCAAAATAACAGCCCGATGTGGAGAGTCACTGAGAGCTGGATAAACGATGTAAAATGTGTCAAAAGGAGTCTGTACGCCTGTCGCTAAATGAACACATGACCTCGGTGGGAGAGGAGATATTGTGTCTTTTGGACAAACAGCAGCGTGGTGCTGATGTTTGTTGTGTGAAGCAGCTTAATGTCAGAGTGTTTGTGTTGGAGCGCCTCAGTGCGGCTGCAGAGTTCATGTGCAACCTCTTCCACAGAGACACAGAGACACTAGAAACTCTGCTGGGGAAAAAAAACACTGCTGGCCATTGACTTTCCTATGGACATTGATCTACACACTGCAGGTATATCTGCTACACACACAACATCAAACTACACACTGCAGGTATGATGCAGCGTTTGCATTACAGCCAGCATGCCAGCGTAGTTCCCATATGGTTTCAAGGTGGGCTAAACCATATGGACCCCATGTCAGCAATGTCAGCGGCATCCACTTCAGTCCCAACTGCGATGCCCATGCAGGCTATAAGTAGCTTCTACCTGGCCCTTAGGTGGGCCCCAACTAGCCATGTTTATGTGGGACCAAGGCGGGTCCTAACTGGGTTTGCCCATGCAGCCTTTAACTGGGTTCTACCTGGGCCCTAGGTGTACCCTAACCAACCACAGTGCAGTGCCCATCGCTCCAATTGTTGTGACGTCAGGGCTCTCAATACTGCACATTGGTGGAGGAGGAGGGGCCGCAGGGCGACCGCACACATCGCTGAACCAATGGTAGCCCACGGATGTTTCCTCTGTGGATTTACAATCTGCCCCTCTATGCCACATATCATCCGCACTACAGGGTCTTCACTGACCGAGCCACGGCCCCACTGACCCTCATGACGCTACGCCACTTAAACGTGCGACAGCATGCGCTGGGTTGCCAGGTTTGCACAGCCTGCGCCAGAAACAAGCAACCACCTTCATGAAAAAAAAAAAAACACCGAAATGGTCCGCAATGTTCCAGGGGTGTCCCCGCGCGTCCCAACACTCCACAGGGGGTCAGTGGACCATCAGGGGGTCCGCGGACCCCCTGTGGACCCCCTGAAACATAACAAATATTATTTCTTCAAAATTTTTCCTTTTTCAAAAATTTTTTTCCACAGTTTCACTCCGGCGATTTAGGTCCCCCAATATACACACGGCCACGCCGGGCCCCGTGCGCGGCTGGGGTTGAGGGGGGCGTAGCCCCCCGAAACTCTAGTTAAACATAATGTAAAATAGCAAGCGTCACATTTCTGTCCCAGTCCACTCAGTGCTGCAATTATATTAGATACACACTGGTGTCACCATCCAGTCACCTCTCTCGTAAGAGCGGGCCCCCTGTCCATCTGGGGGTCCTAAGCGGGTTTAGGCAACTCCGATTTAAGACTTTTTTTAAATGCCACTTTAAATGGGTAAAGGGTAAATGTTGTCCACAGGTAATAGAGTTCACAGGAAGAGTTGAAGACAATACAATTATGGCATTCATTTTACATATTGTATGCAAAAAACACACAATAATAATAATACAATATCACTGTGTAGATAGGGTTAGCATTTTGTTTTATCCATTTTGATCAATCCCACAAATTATTTTTTTAAAGATATTTTATGCCTTTATTTGACAGGACAGTAGGCTGACAGGAAATGGGGAGAGAGATGGGGGGATGACACACAGCAAAGGTCGTCGGGATCAGGAGTCAAACCCGCGACACGCTGTCAAGCTGGATTACCAGCGTATATGGTATGCGCCTGGACCGCTAGGCCAGCGGGCGCCCGATCAATCCCACTATTGATCGTTTTCTATTATTGGTAGCTGTTGCTGGCAAAGTTGGCAAATGTTAAGGGTCCATTTGGTTCATTTAGCTGGGTAACCCGTGGAATCCTCTCAAGTACACCTGGGGGTCCCTGGACTCCACATTGGGAACCAGTGCAGGAGGGTTGCTCTTTCAGAGACGCTGGAACCACCCTGTCTTGTACTAACCATCATACCTAGAACCAGCCTGTCTGGTACTATAACCATCATACCTAGAACCATCCTGTCTGGTACTAACCATCATACCTAGAACCATCCTGTCTGGTACTAAGCATCATACCATGTTCAAAGTCAGTGTCTGTTTGGGGGAGTAGGTTGTTGTGTTGTGTTGTTATATGATTTGTCACTGTGCTGTATAAATAAAAAATATTGATTAATATTATTCATTTAACTCTTGTGTTCAAATTAAACCAAATGGACCCGTAAGATACACTTTAAGGGAGTTCAGACCCTACGTTGATATCAATATAAAACAAGGTAATAATCTGTAGGATACCAGCCAAGGGAGGGTTCTCAATATGAACATGGTTTCTGAGGAGCTTGAATGTTTGAACTAGTACAAATATTTGTCCTAATAATGTAAAGCATACACTATAATGTAAGGATTGGATCCAAATATAGGGGAGTCTGAATTATAACATTCACATGTTACTAATTGTAAAGAGTTCCTGTACACACAAAGCTTCACAGTCAGTCAGCCCATTTCTCAGAAATAGATCCCATCAAAACAAAACAAGTTGAAAGTAAGAGTGTCTAATTTATTGTTGTCAAGCTACTCTTTGCACCCTGTTGATTCAGCAACAGATAACAGGACAGACCCTGAGCAAGGTTTATGATTCGCGACTTATTGTGAGCTTGTGTGTGTGTGTGTGTGTGTGTGTGTGTGTGTGTGTGTGTGTGTGTGTGTGTGTGTGTGTGTGTGTGTGTGTGTGTGTGTGTGTGTGTGTGTGTGTGTGCGCGCGCGCGAGCACACGGTTTTGACTGTTGTGTGGTATCAGACTTCAGTGAAACGTTGTGTAAATCCTCGTACAGTTCCACTGATGGCTAAAGAACAAAAATAGTATCACTTAAAATCACCTTATTCATTTATTTATTATAGTCAAGGTCAATCAGACTTATCTTTGCACCTGAGCTGATACTTAAATGAGAGACAATAATTCAAGTCACAATCAGACAGGGAGGCGCAGTAAGAATCTCATAAATCTTAGAAGTACGTATAGCTTACATCATTCAAATCATGGGAGGGAGTTGACAAGGTTATTATAGTTTACAAAAACATTGTTTTTACCGTGTCAGCTTTAACTGTGAATATATATATCCCCCCCCCCCCCCATGCACCTGCTCCAGCAACATACAATTGTGTCAATGAATGCATTTTTAAATGGTATGTTGAGTTATATTTTCAGGAGGTGCAGTATTGATGTTTATATGTTATAAGGTCATTAAGTAAAATGACTAATCCATCAGCTATGTGTATTGAAGCCATTTCTATTTCGAGGTGCAGGGGGGGGGGGGGGGGGGATGACTGACAATTGATTGTAGATCTGCTACTTTTGATACTCTTGGGTGACACTGCTGTAGATAATCAAGTAGGGCTTAATTTATGGGGGAAAAAACACAAACAGTTAGAATATGGAGATAAGAGGTTTCTGCCTGACAGCAACAATGTATAGCGTATTAATACATAGTAAAATCTAACACAGATGTTTTCCCAGATTGAATGGGTTAAAACCTTGGGAAACATTTTTTTGCATTGATACTGATACATAGGAGGTTGAAGTATTAATCCAAACCTGAACACAATCGATTGATTGATCATTAAAATAAACACGCTCTGGAAAATGCACGCAGCCCACCCATCTGACCACTTAACTAATGGGTGGGCCGTGAACGCTGTTTTTTTTTTCAACTGATCCAGGCAAATGGTTGAGAACGCTGTACTACTCCATTATGTCTGATGGGGTGCTTTAACAGAAAGTGTAAAAAGTTGCATTTTGAGTTTTGGGAATGAGGTTAAAGTTTGCATCCAAGTGAAAAGTGAGGAAAAAATGTAATGGTGGTTTTCTCACAGAAAACTTCAATTTAGTGTCTCCTACAACCAGCTCCACTGACCTCCATTTAGAAGAACATCAGGCGTCATTCACTCAGGTTTTTTATTGGCTGTACTTGACGCATAATAACCATGATTAAGAAGATTAGGGACCTTTATCTTTAGAACATTTTGAGTTGTCATTTGTTTACTCAGTTTATGACTTCAATATGGAAGAAAATGATGATAACCGTTGCTGAGAAATCCGTTGTCTGATTCCCTGAAATCACATGACCTACAGTGGGTTGGGTGGTTTGTGAAGAGGGAGGACTTTATCCAAATCAGGCCGTAACTTTCCCCTCCCGAGCAGGTGACGCCAGAGTTGCTATAAAACACCTGTTAACCATCATCATAACACCACTGTCCTCCTGGCTGATACCTCTGGAAGATCATCATAACACCACTCTCCTCCTGGCTGATACCTCTGGAAAATCATTATAACACCACTCTCCTCCTGGCTGACAGGTAGTGATCTCTTATTATTACAGTTTTATTCAACCTTCAGGGTATGTGATTACTATAGCAACGCTGCACCCATTGGTATTGTTGATGTGAAATCACACCTGAATCACCACAGTGATTAGCAACCATCAGGGGATCAATCATACTGAAGATAAACATTATGTGACCTCTTGAAAAGGTAAAAATAATAGCAAAAATCCTGGCACAGGGATCAACAAGCTTGAAATAAGTCTGGCACTGAGAACTTTCTCCTCTGAATCTCCCAGTGGTTCTGATCTAACAGGTCATGTGGACACACAATGTGTCCATTTAATAATGCTATTATTTGAACAGGTACTGAACAGGTCACTGTAACAATGCTAACTTAAGTTAGATTGAACACAGGAAGGAAATGAAAACATATTCAAAGTCAATTATAAACCATTTTCCTCCGACAGCTGCCTTTTCAGATAACTTCCTGTTCACTTAAATCGTGTGTTTTATCAATCATTGACTCAACTGTTTTGTTTTTTATGCTTCACCATCAGAACATTTTCCAGTGTCACCAGCATCCACTGACTGTGACAAGGGAACATCAGGCTTCATCATGGCTTATGTGTGAGTGTTATAATGTTGGAGTCTCTCCTTTGACAGTCTCTAGCTGTGTTCTATTGTCCGTACTGACATGCTCGTCAGTGCACCTAAAAACAGTGGTGGAAATGTAACTACATTTATTCAAGTACTGATATTTGATTAATTCTACCCCCCCCCCATGTGTATGTATCTATGTGTCCAGTCTGAGACAGACAAACCCTGAGTAAACAGTCTGTCAACGGTCTGTCTGTCAGACCGACCCCATGTATTTCCAGGATAACAGAAAGGTTGTTATTTTGAGAGAGAAATGTCCCGCAATATGAATACATTTTGATATGTTTTATTTTGATAATTGCATAATCGCAATATTACACTTGAGTGTGTGCTTTACCATGATTATTGGCACGCCAGGGATGTGGTCAGGAACGAGGCAGAGTCGAGTTCCGCAATCTTCATTGAAGTGCCAATAATCACCATATATGGGCATAAAAGGGCCTCCTGGTGGCGCTATAATAGGCCAATGTGAAAAGGGTGCCATTTCTTCTTAGGCCTTGCACGGCAATCAGACACTGCAATATCAACACACTGTGACATGGCGTGTCGACAGCTTACAGATCTGTTATTTTGGATAGGGCGAGCTACTGCGCTGGTTCATGCTCTATGCATGAACCTGTGCATAGAGCATATTGAGAATTTGTAAACGTATGCATGAATTTTACAAATTCTATACTCTCACGGATGATCCGATCATCTGATAAAACTATTAAGCATATGCCAAGTTAACTAAAGGTAGATAGATGATGCTGAGCCAAACATGTTTCTTTAATTTCTAAGTTTTACAGTTAAACGTTATGATGAAAGTCCCCACTCCCCTCACAAAGTGACAGCTGTTGCGCTCGCCATGTTTACATAGGCTATAATATATATATATATATATATATATATATATATATATATATATATATATATATATATATATATATATAACTGTCTGGGGTGCTCACAAAAGCCAGAGTAGAGGTTGAAATGACCCCAAACGTTTTGATAGTGAAATATCTCCTTCAAGTACAATTTTGAGGTAATTTTACCTCACTTGAGTGTTTCCTTTCTGATACTTTATACTTTTGCTCCACTACATCTCAGTACAGAGGCGCCAGCAAGAAGTACACTCTTCCTTCAGAGTTGAATTAACCAAGCACTTTAATGTGTTGTTAGTTTCCAATTAAGTTGTAAATGTACATTTCTGACTATCTATTTGAACGGAAATTCAAGTTTACTAGAAGCTACTTCAGGACTGCAGAGTTAAAAAGAGACTCTGCTACTGTAGGAGTGTAGACCAACACGGTCTCACTCCGAAAACGTAGCCGGTTGCCTTTTTGTCAGAACCCCGCGACGGAGCCGAATGCCGTCGCTGGACGCCAGCGACGTAATTATGTGCCTTCCACGGTCACTCATAGACATTCATTGAGGTCCAAAGACGGCACATTGTGCCTTCCACGGTCACTCATAGACATTCATTGAGGTCCAAAGACGACACATTGCGCCGTCACAGGCGGGCCATTGATAATGCATTGGCATTTCAAAACGTGCGCTAAGAAGCTTGTTTGAAATGCACCAGACCACACGCCACCACCCACAAAAACCTGTAAATATTCTGAGTATTTACATACTAGTTTGGTAATTTTTCGATGAGTATTTGTTGAGAACGACACTTTTATTTAACTTTTGTATACCCGTGACGTCACGTCACTTTACTTCCGTATGACTTGATTGACAGTAGTAAAGATCCGATCAAAACTATTTATTTTAATCTAATAGATCTATATAAATGATCTGCTTGTCCACTAATCAATTATTCTGGCACTTAAATGCCTAATGTATGAACAATTCTAGCAATAAATAATTATTTGTAATTTCTTGATTCCTAGCACTCATAAAATCCCGCCTACTGCATCCGGATGTTCACCACGTCCACATACATGAAAACAAACATAACGTTTCCGTATCCGTTCTGAACCGGAAATGTGGTTATAGGCACATTTCACGTTCTGTAAAGGTTCTGGCCTTCTTTTAAAGCTTTTTGAAACAAATAACAGCAGTCTTTTGCAGTCGCTTAGGAACAAATAGCAGCATTTATTTTTTCTCAAAACGATTTCATGTTTTTTGTAACATTTAGGACGTAAACAATCATATTGAGGGGCAGTTGTGCAGCAAAAACGTCATTACCAGCGTTGCCAGATTCTGTGAGAGAAACAAGCAACCACTGGTCTAGGAAAACAAGCCCAAAAGAAGCAACTATGGGCCACATGACTCATGAGCACTTCAAACATATACGTCAGCTGCTTGAAAATAGCAGATCTACAAGCTCACAACGTGTCGTGATGCGACGCGTTGTGAGCTTGTAGATCTGCTATTTTCAAATTCATTTTTTTGGGGAAATTATAATAAGCATACCTGGCAACACTGGTATGCATATGTGCGTCTATGCCTCCCATGATGCATTGCATTGTTTTTCAACTACATCGCGGTAAGTGAAGTCTTGTTACTTTTTCATTTATTTAATAGAAATACATGTTAAATCTGCACCCCCACCACCACTAAATCATAGAACCACAACACAGGGTTGTTGCTAACATGTTAGGGTGTGTACAGTAGCAAGTTGGTCGGTCTGTATAAGTTTAAAACTGTTTTACAGTGGACATATCCCTAAGCTAACAAGCCATAACAAACAAACACAACAACATGAGCTCGGCTATTTGTGTGTGTCCCTCTTCATTTGTGTGTAGTTATGTATTCTATATGCCATGTTTGTTTGCACAACACTAAAGGCAAAACGAAATGTAATCATTGTTTGTGTTTCCCATTCTGAGTGTACAAATGGATGTTTTATTATGAATAGAATACAAAAGGATCCTATTGAGCCATAGTGCTTTCTTGTGGTTTAAATCCTATAGAACTTTACTGTCCTGTACTGCTAATAAAGTATTAAATCAATTAATCAATCAGTACTAGTAGTACAGTCAAATGTTATGCTAAAATATGAACACAATAAGCCCCAGGGGCTTGTTTACATTTTGGTCCATTGTACTCAATTGAACAGTCATATTATATATACCATACAGAGGTGCAATGCAAAACATGTTGGGATAAAGGTCAGTTGAATAAGAGAAGATGGGTGGGGGCGGGGGGCAGAGGATTCAACTATAAAGCTGGTACCAGGAGTTAAATAAAGATTTTTTAAAACAGGAACTATTTAATCACTTAATTTAAATGTATTATGATGTTAATGTTGTTGTTGTTTGGATATTCGAAAGTAGCTGATCAAAAAGCTCACAAAGCATTGCGATGTGACGTGTTGTGAGCTTATGGATCTATTTCTTAAAACTGATATGTTACATATTAATTTGGGGCGCTTCACATGAAAAGCCAGAACCAGAACCACTGCCATAGTCCATATTCACACGGCGGCCATTTTGGAATTTAACATTGCGTTGCTGTGGCAACTGGGGTGGCATTTCATTGGCAATATGGCCGCTGTGTGGATATGGTCTATAAGGGTCTATTCCAGGGGTCTTCAACAGGGGGTCCTTAGAGCTACTATAGGGGGTCCGCCAAATCTTTGTGTGATAGGATTTTTTTTTTACATTAACCACTTGAACCCTATAATTCCTTTTCTGAGGGGAACATTAGCCGAAAATAGCAGATCTACAAGCTCTCAACGCCTCGCGCTTGAGAGCTTGTAGATCGGCTATTTTTTGGCAAAGAGGCTATATGTATAGAGGGGGAAAAAGCAGACAAAGTAAACCAAAAAAGTTTAATCTGAAACACAATTTTATACAATATAGAGGGGGTCCCTGCTTCATCTCTCTCTCAGCTAGGGGGTCCTTGGCCTGAAAACGTTGAAGACCCCTGTTCTATTCGGTTCTGTACACTCTCAGAGTTTATCTCAGGATTTCAGTGTATGCAGCTATTAAAGGTATCGTGATGTGTTTTTGGGCAAGTATAAGATTCTGTATATCTGGTTTAGGGCTGTTTCTCCTTTTGTTCATTGTAATTCTGAATATGTTGCTTTCTCTTACAGATCCTTCCAACCAAACTCTCCTAAACAAACAAACAAACAAACAAACAACCCAAAAGGCACTTTTAAGAGCCACTCTCTCTCTCTCTCGCACTCTCTCTCTCTCTCTCTCTCTCTCCCCCCCCCCCCCCACACACCTTTCTCTTAGTGTGTGTGTGTGTGTGTGTGTGTGTGTGTGTGTGTGTGTGTGTGTGTGTGTGTGTGTGTGTGTGTGTGTGTGTGTGTGTGTGTTTACCCTTGTCTTATCATTGTCTTTGTCTGTTATTTGTTGTTACCCGTCACCATGAGTGATCCAAAAGCCATGGTTACGGAACTTGAAAGGAGTTTAAATGCCGCAAAAGCGGCAGCTGTGGCCAGAAGTCTAAATGCCTTGATTCCTCCAGAGTCACAATGGAGAGCTCCAGCGAAGAAGGCAAAGGCACCTGGACCAACCGTAAGGTGGAAAAAGAGAGACAGCAATAGAAATGTCATCCCTGCCAGGATCAACCAGAAATCAGGGTCAGTATTGTTATACCATTAACTCATTTAGACCTGAGGCCGATTATAAAATCCACTTTAAAATTTCAAAAGCTTTTGCGATCCACCCATCTGACCACTTAACCCGGCAGCCTATCTCAGCTGCCATGTTCAGTGGTCATATGTGTGGATCGCATACATTTTCAGAGCATGTGAAGTGTCCACTTGACTTTGGGCAAGACACTGAACCCCTAACTGCTCCTGATGAGCAGATTGGTGCCTTGCTTTGCCGTCTGTGTTGATGTGTGTGAATGTAATAAACATTGAAAATCACTGTGGATATAACAACATTTACCTTGATAAGGCTTCCTTTAAAAAAGATGTCCTGAGAGCCTTGCCAATGGACAGCTAGACATTTTTTTAAATCAACCTACAGCAATCATTCCTATTTGATTGCATATTCATAGGCGACTGAACTGTCCACGTTATGGTTAGGGAAAAGTCTAATAGTCCTCATGATAATAACCAGGCTGACACTAGTGTTACAGCAAATAGGATAGTGTAGTTATATAGTTAGTTATAGTTTTTACAATTCATGCATTTAGCAGATGCTCTTAATCCAGAGCGACGTGACATTTTTGGCTGGTTGAAGACCAATCATGCTGCGGCATTCTAGACAATTTGGAAAGGCTTAAGTGCACATGCCAGGCCAGTGAGTAAATGTTGAGGAGAGAGTAAATGTTGATGACAGTGTTTTTTTTTTCCTGTTGTAGCTGGTCCAAGTCGGAAGGCTCATCCAGGTGGTTGCGGTCAGAAACCTGTTCCTCCCAACGATTTTCCTGACACTAATGCTGAGGTCTCCTTTGCTCCAAATGCCGTTGGTGTGTATTTCATTAGTGCAAAGCAATATGTTCATGATATATTCTAATAATCTGTCAATGAGTTTGAATGTTAATTATATGTTTGTATTGCACATTTACCAGAATAAATGTGCAACTAACCTTTTCACAGCCATTATTATACTTTTTATATTGTAAATGTAAAACATAACCTAATGTTGTTTTTCAATATCCCATACTATCTTAACAGAGCGTTTCATACAAGAGCTCCAGCACTCCCTGAGCGTTGCATCGGCTGACATCGAGGAAGCACCAACCCCAGCTCCTCTCCAGGCTTCCTCCGACTGGAGTACGCGGAACCACTCTCTTTTAGAGAGATGGCGGGCAGAGAGACCCTGGCTGATTAACCGCGTTGCAGCGAGGGCACATGTAGGCACACACATGTGCCAACAGTGTGCCATCAGTCCAGCTGCTGTCTGCTGTCATGGCTGTGAACCACGGCCATTCCTGTGTGCCGAATGTGACATCAAAACGCACACAGACACTAGAAACGTGATGCACAACAGGGATGCCATGAATGCAGGGTTCTTCCAGCCTTTGCCTCCAACCACCTGCATTGTAGATGAGGCTCATTGCCGTTGTGGTAAGTTCTTGTTTGTGAGTACACCATATCATATCCTCTCTGACTCATTAATCTCATTACTTTGACCACTAAACAATGCATTTTTTTGTCCTGTCTTACGGTCATGGAATCTTTTTAACCTTTCTCACTCTTCTTTCAGTCTCTTCAAGTGGTTCCAGCAATCGTAATGTTCTATTTCCTATTGGACACAAATGATCTTTTTCAGAGTGCTTTGTACCTGTGCGGATACCTGCAAATATCTGTGGTTGTGCATCGGAGGCATTGAGGGTCAACCCAGGAAAGGCTGTTGCTGTGATCACAATGGATGGTAAGGATTTTTTTTTTATTTTTAAAGCATCTTAAAAATATATTTTTACTTGGTATTTTTACTTACCCACAAGGCTTGTCATAGGTGTATTTATGAAATCAAACGTATGCCTATTGACTAATTTATGCCATGCTAGGTTTTACATTACAGTGTGCGTGTCTTTGATTTTCTAGGGCGATATGATCTCAGCATGCCTGACCTGAGTTGCGAGTCATGCCAAGCCACTTGGACTGCTGGAGTGGACGATCTCATTTGCAGTAACTGCTGGCCTGCTACACTTAATTTCGCAACAGTTTATGCCACAGATATATTTTTCTCATTTGAGAAAATGAAGATGGCTGCACCAGGACTGTCCTGCCAGGCATTTTTAAGAATGCTTGATCAGCGAACTGTTCACTTTGGCCGTGTGAGTATTTAATTTAGTTAGCCAACAGTATATATTTTTTCTTTTTGTCATGTGCATTGAATTTGTTTCTTATTTATTGCCTGCCCATTATAAACTGTTGATATCCTTATTTTGAAATAGACAGGGAAGATCTCAACAGATGCCTTCCAGAAGAGCTACTTTCAGTGGGAAGTTGTACAGTTTGAGCCACATCGCTGTCTCGCCAATATCAGAAGGTAATGATATCAGTGATGTTCTTTAAGATTTTTAATATTACATGTGGCAGTATTTTACGTGTATGAGACAACATTTGTTTTCTTGTCTTTGATTCTTTGTCATTGTAGGCCGTTAAAGGTCTTCAAAGCCAACAGCAGAACCTGGAATCCCTAAAGGTGGAATTAGCAGTGTCAGAGAGCCAGTTGGAGGATTGGGTGAAGGAGTGGGCAGAAGGTGAGGAATTGATTATTGTTAATGCACATATTATTTGCTCACAGCTTTAAAAGTTATAAGTCAAAACTTAAAATGGAACGGGTAACCAGTGAAGACAGCTAAGATGGGGGTGATATGGTCACGTTACCTGGAGTTCACTGACATTGGGTTCCTAATCCTTGTGTCTTATACTGTGGTTTTGTACCCACCTATTTCCTCTCTTCTGCAGCACCAACAACTACTGCTGATGAGCCTGATGCCTTGGCCAATAGGATAGAGATGCTGGTGCTTGGGCTCAAAAGGAGGTCTCAGCGTCTGCATAAAGACACTGACGGAACAAAAGCTCGTGCCAGGATCCTTCGACAGATGAGGAAGGAGAAGGAGATCCTAGCTTCTGTTGTAGAACAGTACAACAGGTTGGTTCCTAGCGCAAAACACCTGAGCATGGAAACCATCCTATCTGTTGATACAGCATGGCCATGGCAGCTTCATCACAGTGGTATGTACACTAGTCTGTTGACTGCTTCCAACTAATCTGACCCATAATTCCACATAATATACACACTTGCTTGTTGAGTTTGGGAGAGGCAACTTTGAGTGGTGTGTTTACAAGTGTCTAAGTGGCTAACACTGCTCATTTTCCCTGTGAATCTTTGTCATAAATGCATTCCAGATTCTGTCGATCTCAGAACAAAGAGACGGGCGTTATGACGTCATCATGGCAGGAAGGCGACTCACAGAGGAGAAGAAAATCCTGGTGACTGAGATGGAACATCACTGGAAAAGTCTTTCAGCGTATGACCATGACCTGAAGGAGCTGTCGTGCAGTTTTTCTTCTGGGCCAATGAGTATGTATTTGCAATAAATTATTTTTGTAACAACTGCTATGCATTCCATGTCTATAATTCATTATAAACATACTTCTAATATATTCTAATCTGCGTATAACACTGTATAATTATAATAATAAACACCCACAAAATAATCTTAATGCATTTTAACAGTTATCATAACACAAATAGCATTTCATGATGACTTGGGGCTGATGCATATTCCACTTTTAGAGCCGAGTTTAAATCGGTTCGTTTCGGGTGTCACAACATCTCGGCAGCACCCTTCGAACCTCTGAATGACGTCGTTTGGACAGAGCCAAACCGATTTTAACTCTGCTCTAAAAGTGGAGTACGCATCGGCCCTTATAAGGTGACTTAAGGTCAAGTATTATAGGTCTCTATGATCTTGCATAGACAGTTATGACAGTATAATGGATTTTAACAAATATTATAATGCATTATAAGCGTGATTATAAAGCATTACTACTATGAGAATTAAGATGGGATTCTTAGGAAGTGTCATCATACAATGGTTTATGATTGCAGTTATGATTGCTTATAACTGTAACTATAGTTTTATAAGCTTACTCCAATTAATTTTACATGGCCTTATACGTCATTATACAAATCTCTAATGTGTTATTGTTATTGTTATAAGGCATTATTCATGAGTGCTATACTTACAACTGTATAAGTATGTTTATAACACATTATAGGCATGGGATGCATAGCAAGTGTTACAATATTTCATGAATATAATACATACCACTGATGACTGTTACTAACACAGGTTTTGTCTTGTGTTCTACCCCAAGGCTCACCGTGGAAACTAAGTTTCGAGGGTCTGAAAGGACTGCAGTGCATAATCCTCCGTAAGCAGTGGGAAAACCGAAAAGGGATGATGCTGGCATGGGAACATTACATGCAAGTTGATGAACTGATGCAGAGAACGTCACCTTTTTGGACAACACAGATGATGCTGATGATGATGACAGTGACTCAGACATGTCTGAGGACGAATTGGAATAGGCAACCATTGCAGACCATTTCATTTGGCTCTCCTCTGGTCATGTCTATCTCGCTCTCTCTCAACCACTCCTACCTACAGGCCTTTTTTTACAGCCACACTGGACCACTTTGATGGACTACTTTCCCAATGTTGGATTACCACGATTTGTGTGGATTGTTCTCCTTTGCGGACTACTAAACTGCCCCTGGCAGGTAAATAAAACTTTCTGTCAGGTGGAGTTTGCTTTCAGGTTGCCCGACTGGGGACAGCAGGGCTGTGTTGTGTCAGATGGAGCATGGGGTAGGAGAAGGAGAGAGGAGGCCATTGACTCTGGCCCTCAGCAAGGAACACAATCCAACCATTTATGAAGAACGTATGAGGATGCAGAGAGCACGTCCCCTCTCCGCTGTTTGAGAGCGGACGCCAACGGAATCATCACAATATCTGCCTAAACACCTGAACGTGGCCAGAGCACTCTTTCTTCTGGTCTGTGGAATGTAAAATAAGAGCACTGTTTGCCTATAATGTGCTGTTCTCACTGTTGCTACACTTAAAAATATAAAATGGCAAGTGTGAACCCATAGTCATAGCTATGTATGTATTTTGCTTAAAGATTGAGGTATGACATTTGTTATCGCACAGCCCCAGAAAGTAAAAAATTAACGGTAATCAAAATGTTACGTATCATTCCATAATGACCTTTGGGAAAGTAGAACATGACCTGTCCTTGCCCGACAGGCAAATGCCTCTGACACCTTAGTGTCAACCCCTGAAATAAGATATATATTTCAAGAGCATGATATCATAGTAAACATCCATCTAAACCAGTGATATAGACGGATTTCCGCGCGACGTCATCACAGAGCAGAATGCGCAATCTGCGCATGCCTGGGGGAAAGGCGCGTTCGAAAATACAGCCCTGAGCGGCAGTGAGCGCACTGGCCAATACAAACTAATAGGCGAGTGTGCTCCGGTGCGTAATTTCCAAACGCACCCATAGGCTTACCCCCTCCTCTGCGCGGTCATATCCTCTCAATGTTTACAAACATGAAACCCGTCTATAGAACTGGAGTCCTGTGGGCCAAATGTGTAGTTTTCTTGTGGCCCTGGAACACATTCCATATACCCAAAATATATTTTGGATGGTTGGTTGTACAGGATGACAACGTTTTTTTGCTTTCCGTAACCGTTAACCAAAACTTGTTACATCAGCTTGTTGCATGCTGACCACTGACCAGTGTTTTGTGCTATAGTACAAACGTATGTCGATTGCACAGTGTGTGCTGCAGGTAGGCCACTATATGACCATAATGGACATGGTTACATCCTGACTGCTTCATACATTTACGCATTTGATGTTTGAGAGGATAATGTCTGTGCCAGACCTTTTTAGTGCACAGGCTTAGAATTTGAGAAAATGGGAAGTATGCATTTGAATGTGTTCTGTGTGCGGGTCCCTTTGTGTCTTTGTGAGAACAGTAGCGGGGGCAGGTGAAATGCTTCTGAAGTGTTTGTATGTTTGTATGAATGGGTGAAGTGGTCCCTTTTCCTGTTAATACTTTTAACAGTACAGGCAGTACAGTACGTTTATGCTAATGTAATGACAAAAAAATAAAATAAAAAGGCCCAGGGGCTTCTTTTCCATTGTGCGAATGTGATCTGTGTTTTGCAGGGTACATGTTTGTATATATTGTATACTGTTTATTATTGATGGTACTTCTGGACCATATGAAGGTGTGATTCACACGGAAATGCTGTCTGATTTATAGTTCTCTGCACCTTAATAAAAGGCAGTTAAACCTTCCTTGTTATTCCATTGCCTCCTCCTTATATTGGTCCTTCTGGAATGTATTCATCTCTATTGCTGTATCTGACAGTCCTTGTTGTGTATCTGTCATCTTGCAACTGCTGGCTGACTGTGCTGCCTCTGGGCAACTGACGTAATGATGTAACTGATGTAATGTGCCAATAACACTGATTCTGATTAAAAGATAGTTAAAGCTACTTATAGAACACCAGGAAATGCCTTCGTGTATTGTTTGTATTCTATGCAAGTAATACATTTTTCAGTAAATTTCCGTTGAATGTTCTTATGAAGCATTTTGTTCACAGAACATTTTTGTTCATACAAAACCGCAAGTCATGCTTTCATTCCCACTAGCTGAAGGACAAAATGTGTGGACATTCAAGGTGGAGAGTTGGGACATTTCTGGAGCACAATAAACATATTTTATGTGAATCATTGTAGACCAGCCTATTACCACATGATGCCAAAATATTACATTTAAAGGTGATTACTGGCTTTAGCTGGCAGTGGGAATATACTACAACAATACATTCCATGAATCTGTAATAGTACAGTGTAATAGTATAGTAGCACTCATAAGCAGATTATAATGCATTATAACTATGCTTATAAGACAGGGGTCTTATAAAGGGGCCCGGGACCCCTAGTGTGTCCTCAGAGTTACTCCAGGGGGTCCGGCAAATCTTTGTGATAGGATCTTTTTTTTTTACATTAATAACCTGAACCCTAGCATCTCTATTCTTATGAACATTAGCTGAAAATAGCAGATCTACATGCTCACAACGCCTCACGCTGCAAGGCGTTGTGAGCTTGTAGATCGGCTATTTTCGGCAAAGTGGTTTGGTGTCGAGGGCAAAAGAAGCAAATCAAGTACCAAGTATTGAATGTTTAAGTGGTTAAATGTATGAAATGAACCAAAAATATTAATTTACACAGCACTGATGATAGTCAATGAAGCTGTCTATGAAATCTATGAAAACGTTTAATCTGCAACACAATTGTATGCAATGTATGGAGGTCCCTGCTTCATCTCTCTCTCAGCTAGGGGGTCCTTGGGATGAAAACGTTGAAGACCCCTGTTATAAGACATTATGCATAGCAAGTGTTACCAAGGTGGGTGTATATGAAAGTAATGAGTATCAGAAAGCTGGCCACATGGGGCCTGGGAATGTCAAAATACAGCTCTGTGTCAAACATGACACCAAGGTTAGTGTAATAGTGTAATAGTGTAATAGTGTAGTAGTGTAATAGTGTAATAGACTAATAAAGTAATAGAGGGTATGGGGTGCGTGCTGGCTTAGCGGTCCAGGTGCATACCACATAGGCTCTGATGCCTGGCAGCGTGTCGCGGGTTCGAGTCCCGATCCTGGCGGCCTTTGCTGTGTGTCGCCCCCCATCTCTCTCCCCATTTCCTGTCAGCCTATACTGTCCTATCAATAAAGGCATGAAAGCCCAAAAACAAATAATTTTTAAAAAAGTAATAAAGGGTAGGCATCATATGCCACTCATCTACACTGAGTGCCAAAACATAAAGCATCATGAAGCATTGGAGTTTGGAAGAGCTCATTGGGAAACTCCTACTGACGCTGTATTTTGCCACTCAATAGACGTTCATGCATAACTTCCAGGTACAATGATGTCACAAGCATACCCTTGACCTGCACCTTAACCCTTAACCTCAGTAAGACTATGCCTAAACCTTACCATAACCCTAACCTCAGTACAACTAGGCCTGCCAAGGAGCCAATCAAGACACAGGTGAGGCGGGTCTATCCTATAACGTTGATGGGATCCATAATAACACATAGGACTGTGCCTGAAATAACCGATTCACACAAGCTCAAATGAGTAGCGATCTTGTAGATCGTCTATTTTATTGCCCTTTGAACAATGTTCAAAGGGCACCTGTGATGAGCAGGAACAACCCATAATATTTACAATGAAATATGTTTCTATGTAGGGCAAGGCCTTTCAAATTATGGCTTTGCTGTTGACCTATGACAAAGTTTAATGTCCATCTCCTTCCAAGCTATGAGTCTAACAGTCATACATTCTCAGACCATTTCAGAGCCATCCTAGATAAAATCAGTCAAACAGATGTTTCAGGAATTATTTAGTAACCAAATGTGTTTGAGATATTGATGTGTGCCTTACTTACATAGTCATCCATTACAATTAGGAAAACTACATGTTGGAGCTGATACGTAGTTTAGGGTTAGGTTAGGGTTACCTAAGCCTAAGCCTCATTCCCCTGGCTAGCATGATGCAACTCCTTGCAACCAAACGGTTTCATGCAACTACTTGCAACTGCTCGCAACCATTATCCCCAATGGCAGTTCCAAGGAGTTGCATTGGTGTGACATGTCCATAAAACTGTTTAGTTGCAAGGAGTTGCATCGCGAATCATTGGTGTGGTTTGGGCTTTAAAATGACAATCATTTTACCTTTTATCAAAAAGGTCCGAACACCTCTCAGTCTGTTCCTTGTTTGTTTGTGGGCTATGATGCAAAACAAATCTGTCAAACAGGTCATTCTCTGTAACACTTGTTGAGGCATCTTCCTCTTCTCCAGGCTTCAAATCCTGGATCCCATTCAGTTTATTGTCTACATGTTAACCCCTCAGGAATATAGAAATAACATTGATTTTCATGCATGGCTAGCAGTCTACACACAAAAGAGGGTATGAGGAGTCAGTAGGAGTGAGGAGTTAGGAGGATTTTCCAAACAAGCGCTTCCAAACTCCAGCTTCATGATGCTTTGTTTTGCCACAGTCTAGATGAGTGGCATATGATGCATAGCCTCTTATAGATAACTATCATCATTGTCTGAACCATTAAGTTATTGGGTGTATGGCTTTAAATTCTCATTGTTTCCATGGTTGGCAAATGATGTATTATCAAAAGTGTGTATCTCCTTGCATCACCTTCATTTCATTTTGTAAAACATATGTTTTCTTGGATAATGAGTCTGAATAAACAACTGTCCATACAGTTGTATAGTCTATCTGCAGCTGACACTGTATTGCCTACATACAGTATCTGGCTCATATCCAGTATATCTAGGATACATTCATTCATTGACAAAAGACAGTTAATATCACTGTTGATTGGTATAGATTGACATCTTGGAAGAAACAACATTCAAAGTGCAAAAGGCTTTTAATGACACCAAAGAAAGAAACAAAGAAAACATATTGCACAGAACAAAATAGGCAGTGGAAGAACTCACATGTTTCACTTAAGTAAAAGAATCAATACAGCAATGTAGAAATATACTCTGTTAAATGTGACTTGAGTAATAGTGCAAAAGCATTGGCATGTATTCCAAAGTATTCCAAAACTAAAAGTGCTCATCTTGCAGAATGTCCCATTTCAAGTTTCCAAATGTAATATGAAAATAGCAGATCTACAAGACAGATCACAATGTGTCGCATCGCAACCCATTGTGAGCTTGTAGATCGACTATTTTCAAATGGCCGAAATAAGGCTGAAGTGGTTAATGTATGTTTTCTAATAATAAACAAAATCTCCAAAATAAATATTAACACAAAGTAAAAGTACAATATTGTCCTCTGAGATGTAGTGGTTTCAAAGTATGGCGTAGATGCTGGTTTTCCACCTCTGTCCAATCGGGTGAGACGAAGGCGGATACGGGGAGGGTTATCAGCTGGCAGCCATACTTTCATCGGACCGTACCCTTTAGGCGTGAGGTTACTGGTTGGCCCTGTCCTCTGGAAACTTCTTGGCTGGTTCCCATGTGTCTTCCCAGATTTTGTCACTGTAAAGTATAAATACATTATTTAGAGAAATTCATTTATCCCATGGGTCTTCAAAAGGGGCACTGGGACACCTTTTATTTTTATATTAACCACCTGAAACATTCTAAGAGAAGATCTACAACCTCACAATGCCTCGCACTGAGACGTGACGTGAGTTTGTAGATTATCAATTTTTGGTGACGAGATTTGGTGTCGAGGGGAAAAAGTGTTTGCATCAGTATCATGCAGCCCTAATGCACATGTATGTCTATTGCCTAATGCCTACATGTAAAAAAGATAAGACAAGAAGCATAGCGGCCAACATTCCACTTCTGGTAATTTCATTATTTTGATTTTGACTGATGTGAATTTAGATTAGTTCCTCATAAAACAATTTACTCTAGTACTGGTGACAGACAGTCCATATCTGAAGTCTGAAAGAGAAGTCATTAACAACATTAGTCGACTAACAGTCATTAATTACTAGAATCCAACAATGTGAATTTTGTAACCTTCCTGTACATTCAAGCTGTACAAGCAAATTACACAGAAGCTTCCAATTCAACTGCTGAGGCCGGTGGACTGCAGCTGCCAATCAAGCCCATACGCTGAGCTAGAGCTTTAATCGGGCCTAAATATGTGAGCCCAGCCCAACCCAGCCCGACAGAAACGATACATAATTGACAATTGGAGCCCAACACAGCCCGAAGCCTGACATTCTAAAGAAGTATAATTGTTGCATGCAGCCTTATATTTTTGTCATTACATATTGGTGATTCGAAGAACAGAGTCATTCTACCCTTTTCCAACTGTCTTTATATATAAACAAAAACCCAGCTTGTAGCAAGCACCGTCCTAATTAAGGAACAATAAACATCGGAGCCTCGCTGGAGAACACGGCTGACGGCCGCCGCTAAATCAGGCAACAGGTGTACAGGCTATTATAGCTACAAAGTTCACACGTCTATAATATTATTAGGATATACAAAAGTGACCGTGGATGGTTTCAACAATGTCCTCCGCTCCACTTGGGCACTGCATGCATGCAGACGCCACAGCGGCCACCGCCACATACACACACGCTCAACTGTTGCGCCACAGCGCACACAGTCACACATGCTCAACTTTATCAAGTAGCTCATAACTCACAGCCACAGTTATGAGCGCAGCTTACATAGTCACAGAGACATCATGATACCGCGCTGCGCTTGCCTGCCTGATAAAAACAAGACCAGGAGACCTGGTTCTGCCAGACCTAAGCCGGACTTCACATAAGATGCTTTTCGTTAGTGAGGGAGACGAAAGTCTCCCTCAAGACGAAAGTGAAGGCTCCCTCACTTTCGTCTTTCCGTCTTTCGCCTTTCATCTCAGAGAAATCAAGGTGCTTTTCCTTGACGTTAGGGAGGTAGACCAAATCAACATCAACATCAGTCAAGGAGGTACCCTGTTCTATCTCTCTTTTCCTCTTCCTCTTAATGGACTCCATCGGCAAGGTTTGCTAAATGAATCGAACTTTGTTCGATATACTGATAGGGGGAACCCTAATTTATGGATAATAAAATGTAATTGATCGATATTTCAGGATATTTGACATTGAAGGTCTAATTGAAATATTTGTCTTACGTTTTATATATACCATCTGTATTTATACTTGTAACATAATAGTGATGTCATGAGTAGTCTGTGCCTATTTATTCATGCAGATGAAACCTAACCACAACCCGACAAAGAAACCTAACCACAACCAGACATACCATGTAGTCTGTGCCTATTTATTCATGCAGAAGAAACCTAACCACAACCAGACATACCATGTATGGACAAAATGGTGACAAAGGCTCGTGTAGGCCATACCTTTCAGATCTGGCAAAAAGTGACCCAACCCAATGCCCGACAAATACGTGACCAATTGGGCCCGGCCCAGCCCTCGCCGCGCAGACCCGTCGGCCTCGGGCTGAGATCTTAAGCTCTACGCTGAACAGCACACAGCTGCACACAGCAGAGAGTGAGGGAGAGAGATAAAAGCACCTGGAAGTTAGGTCGTCAGCTTTTCATTTTGCCTACTTTAACTGGACACGTTGTACCAGCGTACTTTGATGTGAAAATGTGGGCCATCGGCAGGTCTGCAACACCACACAGATGAGGTGTAACCTTCCTAAATAGTAAGGCAAATTTGAGAGGGAAGAAAGAATTGTGGGATCAACCAGAAACAACTGCCTCTGGTAGGGCAAATAGTGTCAATTGAATAATATCAAAAATGTCTTACCATGCAGGACAAGGCGCCCAATGCACCAACACTTCTTTGTTGCCCTAAAAACACACACACACACACACACACACACACACACACACACACACACACACACACACACACACACACACACACACACACACACACACACACACACACACACACACACACACACAGTATAAGAAATCACTGGGTAAGGTATACCATTATTTTTAGTACCTTTGCTTGTCTCAGTCATGATCAGCCTTAAGACAAATATACAAATTAACATGGTTATGTGGGGCCGACAGCCAAGTGGTTATGGGAAATACTACCGCCTGACACTGAGTCCCCAGGTTGATTCCTGGGCAGGTCAGACCTTTGCTCCAATACTCTCCCTGCTTCCTTTATCTATACACTGTGAGACTATTAGCCTTGGACGATGTCTATTAAATCGCCATCTGCACATCAAACCATTGTGATGTGCGATAGCATCAGGACTTTTTGGAGTCTAGAGCGGGTACAGAAACGGCCTCTCTTTGTGTAGAACTGGTTTGTGCAAATTACTGGTTAAAGTAGTCTGAACAGGATCTGAGCACTGAGCAGTAAAATGACCTCACAGTTCCTCACACTATTGAAAAGCAGAAAGCCTGGTGACGTGAAGTTAACTTACTGGAACAGTGGGTTGTTTTAATAAACCCTTGTAGGAACCCTGACCCCCTGACTGATTTGTCACATTTTTAGTGGCCACAACCCATAAATGCTCATCCCATAATTGCATCTTCACTACAAATGGGGAACCATTTAAATAGTAAATAAACATGCGTCCCAACGGTATAACAGTTATTGCCAAGAACCTTTGTTACAATAGAGCAATAATCGACCAAACAGAAATGTCCCCTATGTGTGTGTATGTAGCCTGTGTGTGTGTGTGTGTGTGTGTGTGTGTGTGTGTGTGTGTGTGTGTGTGTGTGTGTGTGTGTGTGTGTGTGTGTGTGTGTGTGTGTGTGTGTGTGTGTGTGTGTGTGTGTGTGTGTGCAGAGAGAGAGAGAGAGACACACACAGACAGATAGGGTTCTATATTTTTTTACCTCATTTGTCCTTCTCCCTGTTATCTCCTTATATGGGTAGACCTCGGACCTTTTCATCTGGGAACATTTCTTGTAAACTTGAAGGATGAAAAGACAAGTTCATTAAGCCATGATGCTTTGTAAATGTCAGCAGTATTTTACATCTATCTATACATTTTCTGAATCTCTATGCATCTGTGTTTATGCCCATAGCCAATCAGAGAGGGGCTGTTTATGCCCATAGCCCATCAGAGGGGAAAAGGGTGGTGTCTCCTAGCCTGGTATCCAGCCTGCTTCGCTACGTTCGGCGGACTTTTTTTTCTCTCTTCGCTTCTCAGTCTGGAACGCACCCCATTGACTCGTTTTGCAGAACTACACTGGAACTACATATGTTACGTTAGGCAACGTCGTTGCTGATTGGATGTTGTTCAAACGAATGACGAATCACAACGATCCCACTGTTTTTTTTGTCCCGCCCCGCACCACAGACCAATCAGAAGCCACGGCACGACTCGAAACGTTTGTCATGTCCCGCCTCCCTTGGAGATAGGAGGCATTCCAGACTGATAAGCGGAGAGAGAGAAAAAAGTCCGCCGAACGTAGCGAATCAGGCTGGATCCCAGGCTAGGTGTCTCCATGATTGGTCAAGCCTTCACGTGACATCATAATGTCTTACTATAAAACAATGACAATGTGGGGTAATGCTGTTAAGTTGTAGAACTATGCCAGAGTCACAACAAGCAGCACAAGATAAACGCCTAGCTGTGGACAAAAATTGGGCAAATTAGCCAAATCTATGTGTCTTTAGTGATGCTGTAGTGATTGGGTGTAAAGGGAACAAATACAAATCCATGGGGGACTCCAGTCAACAAAGTATATAGGGTTTAAGTGCCTAACCACTTAAAACCTATACTTAGTTGATTCCAAAGTGCTCTATACTAGGCCCCCTCCTGTTGCCACTATACACTACAAATCTTCGCTGACAATAATTATAGTTTGGCTAATTTCAATGAATGTACACAACCCATTCAGACCGGGATAACCTATATGTTCTCTGGGAACACGTCTAAGTCATTCATTTCTGAAACTCTTAAAAGCCTCATTTATACTACAACATATGACATACTTGGATGCAGAAAATACCAGATCTGCAAGCTCACAAAAACAAATAAAATAAAAACATTTAAAAGCCAATGTGGATGACACTAACACATTCATTTATATTCACATAAAAACAAACATTTAACACAGAATAGCAATATACAGGACAGCCAAGTATATAAGTCCAGCAACTTGTCCTTTGCAGAAATATGCAGAATATGATTCAGCTATTGTGGCATGTGTCAGTAGAGGTTAAGAGATGGAGTACAGAGGACTGGTGAACAGCTTTGTCAGGTGGTGCAAACAGAACCACCTGTTACTAAAATTGCCAAATAAAGGAGATGGTGGTGCATTTTAGGAAGATGGTGGCTCCCCCATTGTCTCCCATTTCCATCGAGGGAGATGTGGAGGTAGTCCAGAGCATCTGGGCATGCAATTGGACAATAAACTTGACTGTACTGGGAACACAGATGTCCTATACAAGAAGGGCGGGGGGCAGATTTACTTCCTGAGGTGGCTCAGCTCCTTTGGTGTGTAGGACTCTGCTGAACATGTTCTATCAATCAGTAGTGGCCAGCGCAGTACTGTATGCGGCGGTATGTTGGAGGGGTAGTATCAAGGAAGGCGACAGCAGGAGGCTGAATCAAGCTGGTTCTGTCCTCGGTACCACTTTGGATACTGTGGCCATCATGGACAATCCCTCTCCTTCCCTACTACTGTGGCAGGGCAGAAAAGCTCCTTCAGCAACAGACTGTTACATGTAACAGTCAGTCCCAAGTTGCAAGAAGGAGCGCTATAGGAGATATTTTCTGCCTGCAGCAATAAGACTGTACAAGTCCTCATCTGGTTGGCTTGATCAGGCTGATTAGGATGGGGGATGTGGGATGCAAGCCATCGGACTCTTGAGTAGTGTTTGGTCTGTCTTCTTAATATTGTAGGTTGACGATGCTTAGATGCATATTTATTTATTATTCATTTTTTTTGTTTCATCTAATGTGTTTTTATTGATGTCTCTATGAGAGCTGCCTTTCCCCTCGGGGAAGAATAAAGTACCTACCTACCTAGCTAAGACCATGTAATAAGCTGACAGCTGGGGGGGGGGGGGCACTATAAAGGCCACTGCACACAGGATGCGATTATTCACATGGAAAAAAGGCACCCTGTCTGAGCCAACCTAAAAATACTGTATTGAGTCCATAAATTAACATACCTTGAATATGGTTGATATTTCTATATTATAAATTGTTTATATGATTGGTCTTATGTAATATTCTAATATTTTGAGATTTATTCATGAGCTGTATTGATATAATAATCATCAAGGTAAAAATATATATTTTTTTTACAACTTTTACATGTTTTTTAGAAGGATCTACGTATAGTTTTACTTACTGCACATATTGTCCACTTGGCGAGACACATTCTTGTCTTTAACAATTCTTTTGGCCCACTCTGGGCCATACTTGAGTACTTTGGCAGCCACTGCTGGTTTTGATTGGAGAGAATAACATGTCCCACAGGACATCCTCCTGGCCTCCATATTGGCTTGGCATTTGGGACATGTCTTTTTCTTCGGTTGTGTCATTTTTGGAACTGTTGAGACAAAGAAAATAACCAGAATTTTACACAATGTATTTATTCATAATAATTGTAAGAATGTACAGAAGGAACCAAATACACTCTTCTGGCTGTGGCACCGTAAATGTTTAATGTCAAGGACCCCAAATTATATTAATTTGCTATTCAGAAATAGCAGATCGTCAAGCTCACAACATGTTGCATAGCAATGTGTTGTGAGCTTTTAGATCAGCTATTTAAGATAAAACCCTACAATAAAATTGGGTAAAGTGTTAATTCTCATTAAGTTAAAAACTTTTAATCCCTATCTAGATTGGATTTTGGGTAGTTCAAAACCAAAAAACAGGATTGGGAGCACTCTGATATCTGATGAGATCAGGAAAACCTACTCAAATCTGGATCAAAACAAAAAACAGGATTGGGATCAGTTTGATTAGAAAATAATAATAAATAAAATAAAAATAAATGCTGTTATTTGATTTGCTCATATAGCGTGCAACACCTACAGTACCATCAGCTCCCAGTACTTAACAGGTTGCAGAACAATGGCTGCACAAAACAAAACACTTTGTATGACAATGGGACTAAACTTGAAAGCAGGGTGTGTAGAACCAGTGGTGGATGAAGTACTCAAATGTTTTAATTAAAAACATATGTAAGTGAGAGTCTGGCATTCAAAACCTTTACAACTATTTTCAGAATGATGTAGCTTTCAAGTTTCTATCTATTTTCTTCACCAGGTTGACAAAAGCTACATCAATACATCTTCAACAGCACACCAAATGAGTTGAGTACAGTTGGTATTCATAGAGAATTATCCACGTGCATCCATTTGTAGCATTTACAGTTCTGTGTTTCATTCAATCACTCAGAGTCAAATAGAAGTGTAGCTACTTATTTTGTAAGAGAGCTTTAATAAAGAATAACTTAGTAGAATAGAGTGCTACATTTGTTTAGTTTGTCCAACACTGAACACACATTATTCCAATTTCTGTCATGTATTTGCTGTGAGTTAAAGATGTGTGGTTGTGTTATTGTGTTTTAAGTTGTTGGTACTCACTGGAACAAGGTGATGAATGACAAAGAAAGAAACCTGTAAAGGGGGGAGGGAAATGAAGATATAAATGCATAATACTTAAGATCAAATATTCCAGTGGCCACCAAATGGACCCTTACAGTTCTGTAACTAAACAATATAAGCACTGATATTCAGGATCTCTTGGTCTTTATAAACAAACTTAGCACAGGGTATATGAAAAATGGCCAAACCCTTAAACCACAAGAAAGCACTATGGCTCAATAGGATCCTTTTGTATTCTATTCATAATAAAACATCCATTTGTACACTCAGAATGGGAAACACAAACAATGATTACATTTCGTTTTGCCTTTAGTGTTGTGCAAACAAACATGGCATATAGAATACATAACTACACACAAATGAAGAGGGACACACACAAATAGCCGAGCTCATGTTGTTGTGTTTGTTTGTTATGGCTTGTTAGCTTAGGGATATGTCCACTGTAAAACAGTTTTAAACTTATACAGACCGACCAACTTGCTACTGTACACACCCTAACATGTTAGCAACAACCCTGTGTTGTGGTTCTATGATTTAGTGGTGGTGGGGGTGCAGATTTAACATGTATTTCTATTAAATAAATGAAAAAGTAACAAGACTTCACTTACCGCGATGTAGTTGAAAAACAATGCAATGCATCATGGGAGGCATAGACGCACATATGCATACCAGTGTTGCCAGGTATGCTTATTATAATTTCCCCAAAAAAATGAATTTGAAAATAGCAGATCTACAAGCTCACAACGCGTCGCATCACGACACGTTGTGAGCTTGTAGATCTGCTATTTTCAAGCAGCTGACGTATATGTTTGAAGTGCTCATGAGTCATGTGGCCCATAGTTGCTTCTTTTGGGCTTGTTTTCCTAGACCAGTGGTTGCTTGTTTCTCTCACAGAATCTGGCAACGCTGGTAATGACGTTTTTGCTGCACAACTGCCCCTCAATATGATTGTTTACGTCCTAAATGTTACAAAAAACATGAAATCGTTTTGAGAAAAAATAAATGCTGCTATTTGTTCCTAAGCGACTGCAAAAGACTGCTGTTATTTGTTTCAAAAAGCTTTAAAAGAAGGCCAGAACCTTTACAGAACGTGAAATGTGCCTATAACCACATTTCCGGTTCAGAACGGATACGGAAACGTTATGTTTGTTTTCATGTATGTGGACGTGGTGAACATCCGGATGCAGTAGGCGGGATTTTATGAGTGCTAGGAATCAAGAAATTACAAATAATTATTTATTGCTAGAATTGTTCATACATTAGGCATTTAAGTGCCAGAATAATTGATTAGTGGACAAGCAGATCATTTATATAGATCTATTAGATTAAAATAAATAGTTTTGATCGGATCTTTACTACTGTCAATCAAGTCATACGGAAGTAAAGTGACGTGACGTCACGGGTATACAAAAGTTAAATAAAAGTGTCGTTCTCAACAAATACTCATCGAAAAATTACCAAACTAGTATGTAAATACTCAGAATATTTACAGGTTTTTGTGGGTGGTGGCGTGTGGTCTGGTGCATTTCAAACAAGCTTCTTAGCGCACGTTTTGAAATGCCAATGCATTATCAATGGCCCGCCTGTGACGGCGCAATGTGTCGTCTTTGGACCTCAATGAATGTCTATGAGTGACCGTGGAAGGCACAATGTGCCGTCTTTGGACCTCAATGAATGTCTATGAGTGACCGTGGAAGGCACATAATTACGTCGCTGGCGTCCAGCGACGGCATTCGGCTCCGTCGCGGGGTTCTGACAAAAAGGCAACCGGCTACGTTTTCGGAGTGAGACCGTGTTGGTGTAGACTTATAAATATATGTTAATTCATTTGCTCTTGAAGAGCTAGGAAGCACTCCTTTCTAGTCTAATCAACAACACTCAAAATGTACATTGTCACTTTGCAATGGTGCGAGTAAAATATAAAAGGAAAACCTAATTCGGAAAGATGTGGTTCCCTTAATAGTGTGTCAAGTCCCAGGTCTGATATTTGATATTCAAAAACGTGTCCAATCCACATGTCGAGCGAGCAACACACACACACACACACACACACACACACACACACACACACACACACACACAAAGCTATAATCTAAAGTAGTTGAAAACAAAGAAAAAGGGCTCTCAACGTTAGCCACTACCCATATGAAAACGGGTCTACAAAAACTATCTATCCACCAAAAAACAAACTCTCGATACAGGACTCCCACAGCGAGAGGCAGAGGAAAAACGCCCCACAGAGCAAACAAAAAGAGACAAAGGAAAAAAAGCTAGCATTAGCTTAGCCAAAAGCACGCTTGTTGTGGTATCTCACCCCCGAGCTGTAGCTCGCCTTATTACACGTTGACTTAGAAAAAACATACAGTATGTCCCATTTATCATAACAAAAAATAAATAGAAATAGAAAGAAAACAATAAAGGAAAAAAAAATGAATGTATCACTTATCTTGTTTAGTTTAGAGGTAACATTGTCCCAATCCCAAATCACAACAAAAATAATGCCCCCAGAGCTTGTTGAAGCAGAATCTGGATGGGAACTCAGTCAAGCAGAATAGACAAATAAGGCACAGACAAAGTCACAGTTTTAGAAGAATTGGTGATATATTTCTGATATCAAAAAGGAGTTACAGACTTACAATTCAGGAGGACAAGAATGTATGGAACTACCAGCAGTCTGAACTCAAGGAACAGACTGAAAACAAGTGACTTATATTCACATCACCAAAATGACAACATAGTAAGATCCCTCCTCCTACCCAACAGCTTCATTTACATCAAAAACACCTGAAAACAAAGAGGATTATAGTTCCCTTTGTTCCGGCCAGGGGCAGAACACACCTAACCTTTAGCTATTCCTACCCCCCAGCCGATTTGTCCTTGAACCAAACAAATGCAAACCTGCCTCTAGGAGCCAGAATGTCTGCAGTAGGGTAACACAATGTCATAGGAAAGAGGAGGACTCAGACATAGTTACATTAACCCATAATTATTTTCAAATGTTTACTTAATTTTCAAATTACTTTGACAAGCTGTGCTCGAGAGCTCAGCCCAGGGAGCTGAGAAAAACAGTCGCCGTCTCTGGGGTGGGATACCCCTTGCCGTGCCGTTATTATTATGCAAAGCACCCCTTTGTGTTGCATATGAGTATTCCACCTTCTTCGCTTTCAGCTGCCTTCTGATGTCGTCAAAAGACTTGCGCTTCTGGAGGGTACCCTTGCAGTAGTAGAGTAGAAAGAGATGGTCGAGTCCTGGAACCGCGGCTGCTCTCCCCTCTCCGCGGCCAGCCTGGCTGCGTCCATCACCGTCTTCTTGTCCCTGGAGTTGTGCAGCTTAAGTATCACACAACGCGGGGCAGGCCGGTTGTGTTGTTTGGACCCCTGGTCAGTTTTAGGACCGAGGCGATGACATCGGTCCAATTTAATCGAACCCGTCTTGGTCTGTATATTCAGCAGCTTAGGTATCCAGGTCTCGAAATATTTCAGTGGGTCGCCTCCTTCTATTCCCTCTTTAGCACCGTACATTCTTAAATTCCTCCATTGAATCCAGCCTTTCCATTGCGTCTTGTAGTTGTTTCTCGAGCAGCAGTACACAGCTGTCGTTATCGGTGACGTCTTTTTCAACTGCTTCCACGCGTTCTTCTATTTCGCCAATCCGTTTTTCAGCCACTTGTAGCTCAGTCACAACATTCTGAATGGATAGCAAAAGCGGGGTCAATTTGTCATCGATCGCTTTTGTGATGTGTTCCGTCATTGCCTGGAAAGCCCTGGCTGTTGCCGGGTCGAGGCCATCCAGCTCCGCGCTAGCATTAGCATCAGAGGTAGGCCCCTCCTGTCCGCCATTGTTAGCCATGCGTTCCGACCTCGTCTTGTCTTGCAATGTAGTTGTTACTTTTTTACTCATCTTTTCAAATGAGGCCGGCCAGAACTGCTTCAAGGACATAACACGCCCGATTTACATTAGAGAGAATAGTTTTAAACAAGATAAGGAAGATAAATGGCAAATAATAGTGGAGCGAGCCACAAAGCACGTCCTTCCCCTTACGTCTGCATACCGGAAGCCAGTGTTGTGCTAGTTACTGACAACCAGTAACTAGTTACCATTACTAGTTACTTCATTTAAAAGTAACTCAGTTGCTTTACTAGTTACTTACACCAAAAGGTAATGCGTTACTGTGAAAAGTAACTCTTTTTTTTTTTCTTTTTTTTAGGGTTGTCCGATATTGGCTTTTTTACCGATAACCGATATACCGATATTGTCCAACTCTTAATTACCGATACCGATATCAACCGATACCGATATATGCGGGGATTATTGTGATTAGGGTAAGCTCAAATTTCATATCACACACACCATATACAGTAAGAACTCCTGTAACTTCTTTATAAAGCAAAAAAAAAAAAAAAAAAAAAAAAAAATTTTTTTTTTTTTCAAAAACCGATACCGATATTTTCCCGATATCAATTTTTATGCTAATATCGGCCGATAATATCGGGAGGCCGATAATATCGGACATCCCTACTTTTTTTTTTTAAAGGGCTCCCATTATTGCCCTTATAGCCTTCATTTCAGTACTGTTATTGCATTGGAGAATAATACAATCTGTTGATCAACTTGACATGCATTTGCATCACTGAACTCTGCTAAGCAATGTGGTCTATACCAGGGGTCACGCTATAGGATTGTAATCTGCTGGTCCCAATGTCCGGAATGATTCAAATTTATCAGACATCTGATAAAAAATACCGGTCATAATTATGTTTAAGCATTAATTACAAGCAGGTGCGTAAATACAGCCTAACACTTACTGTAGGCCTACAGCATTATATTTTGGATTGAGCTATTTGAACATGAACCATGATGAACGAGTAATATACACATTTTATATACAGTAGCAGGGTCATCTTGCACAAATACATTAATTACCTACACTACCATTTGCGCGGGTGCAATACGTTAGTCCGACAGCGCATTCCTCCGACAGCGCAGTGCTCCGACATTAAACAGTAAACCCGAACCAAACCCGCACCCTAACCCTAACCGCACGCGGATGCCACATAGTCGGAGAAAAGGTCTGTCGGATTAACGCATGCCTCCCCCATTTGCGCATGCTGCGTAAATGGTTTCTCAATGATCAATTGCGCTTGAACGCATTTTCTAATGAAAGGGCACTGCAAAAAAAATGGGCATTTCAGATTAATCCTAACGTGGATCAGCTGACCTGTTAGGGTAATAAATTATAGACCACTACTCACTCACAGGAGGCTATACTGTATAGTTAGGCAGTGGCAGAGCCTTATAGGCAGTTGATGCCTATTTCACCTGGATTCCACAGTTGCTGTAGCCTATAGCTGTTAAGAGTATTTACGCATCTGTGTTGGATATTTCATCCTCAACTTGCATTGTTGTTAAACTGTAGGGCAACTTGCCAACTTTACTCACAAGTGCCCTTGTAGTAGCCTAGTGTCTGAGACATATTCTAACTCGAAATGATACAACTTGTGTTTGACTGTTAAATACTCAACTTTATATAATATAACCGGACCACGGTCTCTGTCTGACTGTCGTGCAGACAACAGATATAATATGTCGCAACAACTACGCAGCAGCAAAAACAACTCTCTTCCGGTCATACCTACACAATTAAGTGTCTCCCATTTACCTCCCAATGCAGCACATTTTACACTGGTTATTATTAACAGGAAATAGGTGTAACTTAACAGCGTGTGAGTGTGACACGCTCTTTCTTTCTCTCTCTCTCTCTCAGAAACACACACACACTGTTAATAGAGAGAGAAAGAAAGAGAGAACGAGCGAGAGAGAGAGAGTGCTTGCAAAGCAAAGCCGCTCACAGCGCGTCTCCGCATGTGACACAGACTGGTGTAAAGTAAATAAGTACATTTACTCAAGTACTGTACTTAAATACAATTCTCAGTCACTGTTCGCCTCGCTGTATATACTGTATAATACTATATAAAAAATAACGGAGTAACGCACCATGTAGTAATGGTAACTGAGTTACTGAATTAAAAAAGTAAGGCGTTAGAGTACTAGGCGTTACAGTAACATGTTAATCCCAACACTGGCTATGTGCAATGCAATTGAAATGAAGTCAGCATGAGGTGGGACTTGAATCGGCAAATCTGGTTACAAGGCAGATGGTTAAGCAATCAAGCCATTGGACCAACAGACCTGAATCGGTGAAAAAGGACCTCAAACAGATGACAGTTTCACACAAATTGCTCAAAAATCCTGGCTTTAAGTGTTTTTCAAACTGCTCAAAATTGCGGACAATCTAAGGGCAGAGCTTACAGGTCAAAGTGATAGATGTGTTCCTCATGAGTCAAGGCACATGTGTAAGCAAGTTTCATGGCTGTCGGCCAAACAAGGCATGACTTTTGCCTGTTTAAAGTTTGCATTTAAAAAAAATGATATAGCGCCCCCCTTTTCAGTGATACTTGGAATGACCCTCTACATTACTGCAAAGTTTCAAACAAATGTGAGTCTGCATGTATGTGTTAGGGGCAGATGAATAATTGTCATAAAACTGCAATATTCATTGGCTCATAAAAGCTTAACGTTTTTACTTAGAAAACATCCACGTGCATCGATCTGTTGGTATAGGTCCAAAGCTCATGTGTAGAAAGTTTCGTGCAGATTGCTCAAAAATCCCAGAAGGAGTTTGATTTTAATTGCTTTTCATATAATTCAAAATGGTGGGAGATCTAAAGGTCAGAGGTCAAAAGTCATAGCACGAAAGTTGTTAGGCATGAGGAGACTTATGTGTGTATCAAAGTTTCATGGCTGTAGGTCAAACAGGGCATGAGTTGTACCTGTTCAAAGTTGTCATTTTCAATTGATTGCTATAGCGCCACCCTTTGGCTAATGGTTTTGAGGGTCTGGCCTTGGCCGTTTGGCATATCCCTCTACCATATTGCCGATTTTCGTAAAAAGTGACCACACGGTTAGGCCAGGACTGAAAAAACGGTGGAAGAATAATGAAAGCCAACAGTTTCAAAGAGGTTTCGAGCCTATAGGCCTCGAACCCTCAAATATGTATCGTTTATGATATTTAGCTATATATATATATATATATATATATATATATATATATATATATATATATATATATATATATATATATATATATATATATATATATATACATACAGTCTGTGTGTCTGTGAGAACATTTTATTAATTATCCGGTGGTATCCGGAAAAAGCGTTGGAAAGCTACATTAGGAGATCGCGTGATTCACCCAATGAAGTATGTCATGCTGTGTCAAAAACATGCCTAAGATTATATAGATATCATGACGTTTTATCATCAGTGTGTGATATTATTTAGTTTGTTTGATTAAACAACTGAGAACTGACAACACTACTCTCCTACAGAAAGAAAAAATCCTACGCTGCTTATACTGTATGCACCGGCCGACAGCCACATGTGTATTGGGAGATTTTTTAATTTATTTTTTGGAACACAATTGTAATGAATAGAGGGTCGGGGCGCTGCGCGCCCCTCCCCCCTAGCCGCTGCGCGGGGCTTTGTGTTTGTTGGTCTCTATAATATATAAAGCCATAATAGGAGATGTTCCCAATGGAGCTATGCCCAAATATGGAGTGTGTTGTCTGACCTCACTTGGGTCTCGTTGGGCGGTTATATAAAGCCATAATAGGAGATGTTCCCAATGGAGCTATGCCCAAATATGGAGTGTGTTGTCTGACCTCACTTGGGTCTCGTTGGGCGGTGGTCGGCGATGACGCTAAGGAACAACATGGCCGACTGTAATGTTGTGAGTTTGTGTTGGCCGCAATTAATTATGCTGCGAGGGGGCAGATGTGTGCTGAGCAGTATGAAGTGGCCTACAGACTGCGCGTAGTAATTCTGCACGTTGTGGCGTGTCTTGTTAGTGACATTGATATGTTGTTTTTGTGTTTAGTCCCACACAGTGGTCTTGTTAGTGACATTGATATGTTGTTTTTGTGTTTAGTCCCACACAGTGGCAGGTTTTTTTTGGGGGTTTTGGGTTTAGAAATGTATATATAGATATGTGATAAAGGCTATGTGATTTTGAATGGGACAAAATGTTAATGATGCAGCCGGCATGTTTTTTTCCGTTAGACTTCGTTAGGTACTCTGTACAGTTTAAACTTAAACCTAAACTTAAACGTTCCTATTACGTTTTAAATGCTAAATGAAACGATACTGATGTATTTAGCTGCTTTTAAACTTTACCGGTGCTTCAAATACAGATAGAAGGTTTTCTGACGTGAAGTACTGTACAGTACATATCAAAATTCTAAATTATCATAACACTATAATTAATAAATAATGCATAATATCTCCTTGAGCAATCACAAAATGTGAAAAGATCTGAAATGGTGAATACATCCTTTAGGCAACTGTATACACACAGTGTAGTATAGCTACATAATATTTGAATATTACAGATAGCTGTGGAAAAATACATTATGAAGTCATGCTAGAAATTATTTAGGTTTACATTACTTAAGTCATTGTATATTTATGTATATCCAATGTGCAAAGAGAAGGAAAGTATATCTGACAAGCAAGTACACAGACAATGTGGTTCTTCAACAGTTCTTTGTGGTGGTTATAGCCTAGCACTGTTGCTATACAAAGAACCTGTTAAACATCTGCATGTTTTTTAGAGCTCTTTATTAGTTCTTCAGCTTAGTTTAAGGAACATGCAGTATAATGGTTCTATATAGTATCAATTGACAAAGGTGCTACTGTAGCACCAAACTAGTTTCCCATACGATTATGAGCCACTTTCAGCGTATGGAACCTTTTGTTTATTGTGTATTCATCACCGTTTTTATTTTACAGAACAAACAGCGCATCATCAGTCTTAAAAGACTTGATCCAGAAAAGTCGAATGAAACATGGAGGACCTCCAGTACATTATCAACTAAACACGGTCAGGGAAATTCTTCTAGATGAACATAAGAAAAAAACGATGATTGAAAGATGGACTTTTGGGAAGAAGAACACTCAGAAGAACAATACTATACTGTTAGTGGGAGAAACTGGAACGGGGAAGTCAACATTGATCAACTCCATGGTCAACTACACCCTAGGTGTAGAGTTCAAGGACAAGTTGTGGTTTGAGATCACAGAGGAGGAGGGAGGAAAAGATCAGACTAAATCTCAAACTTCAAAGGTCACTGTATATGAGGTTTTTGTGCAGGATGGCCCGTCTCTTACCATCATTGACACTCCTGGATATGGAGACACTCGAGGGTTAGAGAAGGATTTGCTGATTGCAGAGAATCTGCTTGAGTTGTTTAGATCAGAAAATGGAATTCATGAAATCACTGCCGTGGCCCTTGTGGTGAAGTCATCACAGACTCGAATTACTGATGGACAGGCCTACGTCTTTGATTCAGTTCTGTCCTTATTTGGCAAAGACATAGCAGAGAATATAGTGTTTTTAGTAACACATGCTGCAAGTGGAAGAGTCTCTAAAAATCTTGTTGACGCCATCACTACAGCAAATATCCCGTGTGCCAAAAATGAGAGGAACCAACCTGTTCTTTTCCTGTTCGATAATTGTCAATCTGATGAATTTGATGATCTCGATGCTTATGAGAGCAGTGAAGTACAATGGGATATTGGAGTGAAAAACATGACGAAATTGATGGTGTATCTGGGAAACATGAGGGCAAAAAGCTTGAAGATGACCGAGGGTGTTCTGAAAGACCGAAAACAGCTGAAGGCCTCCATCAACTCCTTACAAGAAAAGATAATTGCGATAGAAAAAAAAGAGAATCTACTGGTCCAGACTGAAGCAGCCCTGACATCAAATCAGGAAGCTATGAATCTAGGCAAAGACTTCACCTATAAAGTTGATGAACTTTGCAAAGTAAAGGTTAACACATTTAATGAGGCAACCTGCTGCAGTGTGTGTAAGGAGAATTGTCACCCAACAGACTGCTGGTGGGTCAGTGATCTTTCATGGTGTAGTGTTATGACAAAAAACTACTGCACTGTGTGCACTGGGAAGTGCCACTACACAAACCATGTCAAAGAAAAGAAAATATATGAAGTATCAACCAAGAAGGTCACAAAGACCTATGAAGGATTAAAAGCGATGTACTCAAAAGCAAGTGCGACATGTAAGCAGATGCAGGACGTAAAGACAGGACTTAAGGCAGATTTGGAAAAAGAAAAAGCTGAAAAGTCCAGATTGGTGGACCTAGCCTACCAGCATATCATGATACTGGAGAATATGGCCCTTAAGTCCAAGAGTCTGTCCACCCTTGAACATCTTGACTTCCTGATTGAGAAGATGAATGAAGCAGGAGGGAAAACAGACCAGGTTCAGAAACTGGAGGCCATAAAGGAGAAATGTGGGGTGGAAGACAAGCAAGGAGCGAGTACATACAGTTCAAGCATGAAATAATAAGGGACAATAACTGCCAACCGCTAACATCATGATTGTTATGAGAAATCTGAGTATGTAGATCCTAAATGTGTTTGTTAAAGTAAGTGTTAATTAGTTCTATAGAGTGTTTGTTCAATAACAGGGGTCTCTCCAGCTCTTTAATACATTTTCAGGTGAGGATACCGATTTCATCCAATCAGGAGAGAGAACAACCACAAAGACAAGTTATCAGTATGGGTTCTCTCTCCTGATTGGATGAAATCTGTAAACCACCTGAAAATGTATTTTCTGTTTACTAAACCGGGACAGGGACACCCCTGTTACTGAATAAGCACTCTAAATAGCGATGATTCCTATTGGATTTAACAGCTTTAACGTTTTATAGATACATTTTGTTTTTGTTTTAACAAAACAAAACAAAAACAGTAACAGCACCTTTAATCACATCAGTTCTTTCAACTACTATTACTTGACAGTACTGTAAGTACAGTATACAATCTCTTTCAAAAGAGGGCTATGATTAACATATTTCAGACTGTTATGGAAGGAAAAGATACCCTGTAGTTGACGCTTCTAAAGGCAGCCTCATGAGCTTGATCTAAAAAATGTTAGACATGTTTTAGCATATTTCTTAAAGGATGCTTTAAAACAAGCACATGCCTAAGCCTGGAACTATCAACCAGTCCCTTGAACAAGGGCCAGCAAATATGTCCAGTTACATATCCAGCCTCCTATCCAGTCTGCAGACTAAAACTCTGCCTCTTGATCCAGCAGTCAAGGAAGATCTGATGAACTTGTATGCTGCAGGTCACGGCCAAGAGGAAAAAAGGAGGTGTCAACATCCAATTTAAATTACTACATCACTGCATAATATCGGACACAGACCACAACAAGCAAAGTCAATAAGAGCTGAAACCAGACATAAAACTTATTACTCAGAGACAGGAGGCGTACCAGTATGGAAAGAGAAGCAATCTAGCCAGGTTCTAATTGGAAGAGCCATCAACAAACAAGGCCAAAAAAGCCCAAATCTCCAACTGGTACAGCAAGATCTGGAATTGAGAAACCAGCCATTAATGTGTTTTGTTTTGTTTGTTTTTTGTAAGGGCATCACAAACTGCAACTTAGATGACCAACGTGTACATGCCGCTCACTACCCCCCTTTCTACCAGCTCAAAATTCCCTCCCTCAAATACATCCATGGGAGGAGTGTATAACAAATGGAGATTGACACCAGGAAACCAACAAAGCCTCTTGCCCTGATGGGATATCCCACAGACTGTTAAAGGCCTTTGTCCAGTTTGGGCATATGATGGACATCTCTCCCGTATATCATGGACATCCCAAATAAAACCTATGATGCTCCACTATCAGTATCCTTATCACTTCTGACTTTTCAAAAGCATTTTGACAAAGTGGGACTGACTGTTGCAATACAAAGTCTCTTTCAACCTGGTGGTAGACCTGGCCTAATGCCCTGGTAGTGTAGCTTTGTCTCTGGCCATAGGCAAAGTGTATAAAATGTCACTTCAACTGCTGCCATATTTTAATCTCATCCATGTGTGTCACGCTGACAAAGTAACATCTCTCCAGGCTGGCTTTGACAACCTCGAATGTTGGGTCTTCAGCAGTCAAATGGCATGAAATCCATCCAGTGCAAAACTATCAATGTAACATTCAGGAGAAATCCACCTACCCCCTTTTTTCTGTGTGGCCAACAGCTACCATTGTTTGACTCAGTGGAAATTAAATCATCACAATGCTGCCATGGTAAAGAAAGTCAACACCAAAATATATTTCCTGAAGAGAATGAGAAGGTCCAGAGTTTCCACCCGACAGTGACAATATGCATATGCATTTTGCCAATAAAGATGTCAATCAATTGGGATTTGTCCCCGGGGCTTCTGGAGCCCCCATCAGAACCTGGCTGCCCCCCACCAGAAACCCCACAAATTAGAACTGAAAGATACAGAAAATCCATCATCCTCATGAGTCTGCTAAATACAATGTTAATTTTAAACATAACCATTATTTGTGTACATTTTGCTTTTATCTTCTACCTTGTGGATATGAAAACATTGTATAAAAACTTGTGTAGGGTATATAAAATGTATTAATTAATCAGCAAATAACATTTTAAATGTTAACATTTTAACAGTTCGGTGATTTTTTTGCAATTGAAAACAAAGATTTTTTCCAATCAATATATTTTCAACTGATTAAATAAATAATTATTATGAAGACATCTCATGCCTCCTTCTTTCCAAGAATACTGTATGCATCAGACGTTATGGGCAGAGAGAATGGCTCCTTCAAATAAAGAGAAGAGTAATTGCTAGACCTGACTGACAATAAAAAGAGGGGGAAAAGAGTCAACCCCCATTCTTCTACCAGTCATTAGTTGTTAGTGGTTTCATTGATATGAAAGGTCAAATGTTTCTGAATATTTTGGGGCCCTAAGCATCATATTACAGAGGGGCCACCAAAAAAACAAGGCTCTCAGTCATTTTAAAATCCAGGAATGAAAATGAATGCCTCATAGGCATACTTTAAATTACACATTTCTGCTAGTAAGTACATAACAAATTTAAAAGATACCATCCATCCATATATATATATATTTTTTTTTTTGACTTGTCTTGGTTGACTTGTTATTTTTCTGTAAAGCATCTTTGTAAAAATAATAAACTGTCACTATAATATTGATACTGATATTAACAAGAATAGTGAAACGGTAACACACACAAACAAACACGCACACGCACACACACACACACACGCACACGCACACGCACACACACACACACACACACACACACACACACACACACACACACACACACACACACACACACAGAAAAATACCCCTGGCACAACTGAAAGTAAACTTATGTCTTATAGTCTGCCTATTGTTACTATGAGAACACTGTGTTCTGTCTGGAGCGGTGGACACAGTAAACAACCCCATTTAGGTCCAAGTAAGGACACAGTAGGATACCGCCTTGGTGTCATTTGGAGTATCAGGGAAATGGCAATTGCCACCCCGTAGCATTTGGATTTAACCTGAAATTAAGTTATTTTATGCATAATTTTCTCCACCACTTTTTACAGATTAATTAGATTTTATATCACAGCTGAGTTCAATCCACACCATCCGTCCATCTGCATGTGACATGTGACAAATATAGTATAGACATGTGTTTTCTTGTCTGCATCCATACATTCATTCATTGTGGGTCCATATTTTGGAAATAAATAGGATTTAAGTTGATACCTTTTTGGACACTGTAATCTTTTTTGCTGGAACGTTGCTCAGTCAACGTTTTACTAGAGTATTCAAAAGTGTATTTTCTTTACAATATCAACAAATGTATCATTTTCACAATGAATGAATAAACAAAGAATATTGTGACTCTCTGAAACTACCTTACACTGCTGCTTGCAGACCCAAAGGTTATATAAACACCTAAACTTCAGGATAGAAATGTCAAATGGAACAGCAGCATTATGATTTTATGTTTTTTTTTTTTTTTTTTTAAATATGATAATTTTGGGGGGTCCCCATTTCAAATATGATGATTTATGATAATTTTGGGGGGTCCCTAGTTCAAATATGATTATTGTGGGGGGGGTCCACAGTTCTAATTATTTTGTAGGGTGTAGCGAGGGCCGTAAATGAATAAGATGTCATCTAGGATGTTAGTCAACACATTTTTTGGAAATCAATTTCCAAGACTAAACCATCATTAATCTCACGGGCTCTCAGCTAATTTGAGACGAGACTCCTGCTCAAAGAGTTTTCTAAGGTACGAGTGAAAGCCAGACATGTGTCAAACTGTCATTCACTCGCTGGCGTTTTGACAGCTCTTTTATCTGTCAAACTAAAGATCACGGATCCACCAAACATTACCACCAACCCGGTACCAGTTTCACATCCTTCTCTCTAGCTCAGCCTGATTATAGCGTCACTCATTCAACAGTTATGAATTAGCCCAGACTTCAGATAATGCTAATGCTAAATCTGGCAATACGCATAATCCCTCCTGTCCATCTAGTCCCCTTAGTGTTATGAGATGTGATTTATGTATCAGTATTGTGTGTGTGAGTGCGTGTGTACAGGCCCGGATTAAGGCCCCTCAGGGCCGTGGAACTACACCAAATCAAAGGCCCCCCCCTCAACATTAATCGGACAATATTGGGTGCGTTCACACGTACGTGCGTTCGGTGCACGTGCCACCGCCAGCACAATCGGCGCTGACATAGGCACTGGGCACAGCCTTTCCAACTTACTTCATGGTCATTACAGTCACCATGACCATGAAGGAGGTACTTCATGGTCATTACAGTCATAGGCTACAAGACATATGGTGATAAAATGATGGGTAACAAATGTTTCATATTTATTTTCTTATTCTTCATAAAAAAATCAACAATTCAACTTTAGAATTGAGAAAACAATACTGAGTGAGCACAGATGGGAAAAGTACTACTCACTTTCTTTACTTAAAGTAGAAGTAGCCTCAGATACATGTACTTATGTAAAAAGCGACTTTAGCAAAACATTCAACTAATTACTCAAGTAAAAGTACAAAAGTACAGGCTCTGAAATGTACTTGAAAAGTTCAAGTAAGAAGATCCCCACCAAACATGTGACAATCATGCAAGTAGACCCACGTCTTGAAGTCTACCGCAGTGGTTCTCAACCTTTTTACCACCTCAGAAAACATAATGGCTCACCATTATGACTGATGTTAAAATACAGTAGCGTAGACCTACTACCCCATCCTATTCAGCTATTTGCACAGTACAAATGTATTAAGAATATGTAATGTAATGTAATATGTAATTTAGATTTTCACAGTGTACATTATGGTAGCACTAAGACAGACAGACAGACAGACAGACAGACAGACAGAGATGACATTAATAAGTTAACAACCGTGAGCTACATTATTCAAACACAGCACGTGAGATACAGCCTAAGCCTACTTCAAACAAAGACACACGCACACACACGCACACACATCTTCATTGTAAGATTAACTCACCATGCTGCGGAGGTTCAAAGAGTTTAACGCACTGCACTTCCAAAGTTTGTACAATGTTTAAGTCACAGGAGCTGGTTTTCATATCGTAAATATGAACGTTGGCCCAAATCTTGCGTTTAATCCACATGGCTCTTGTTTATTTGTGTTGCTGTCACAGAGTAGACCATGATAGCAGAGTCATACTGGTTAAGAGAAACAAACTTAACCTAAAACCGGAGGATTTCAAAATAAGAGCCGATTGTAATGATTAGTCGACAGTAGTTTTATTTTTGTCTACTTACAGCAAATAAAAGTGACACATCAGTACCAGCGACGGTATGCAAGAGGCTTGCATCATGTTCTTGCTTGCAACATTAAAACTAAAGCAACACATGTTTCTAAATATATAATTCACACAGCAGGGCCCGAATGTATACATTTGTATTAATAATAATAATAATAATAATAATAATAATATATATAATATTATAATACAATAAATTGTGATATTAAAGTAAACAAATAAAAGTAAGTAAAAATAAAGTAAGGATAAAAAGTTACTTAAAAATATAAATTCCACAAAAACTAGGATATTAGTTTAAAATGCCAATGTCGTATATTGGTCCATTGATCAGACAGGAAAAACACTATTCCATAACTATTCCCTAAGTGCAAGAAGAACAAGGATCCAGCTTGAAAAGAGGGTTTGTCCACAGAAATACTTTTATTTCCACAGACGTTGACACCTGCATTGCCAATCCACAGAGTGTACTTAAATCACAACAACATTACAATTTATACAGACTGACATTTCACATAGGACCATCCTACTATCTCCTTCTTGACCACTCACAAACTGATTTCCAGGAACTAAATATTTCTTGGGGTGGACCTTCTCAGTCACAGAATGGATTACAATCTGTCTTGGTTTTAACACATAACATGTATCTATCAAACTGTACTTTTACACAAGCTCATATTATGAAATCATTGTTTATCATCTTATTACCTTCAATATAAGCCCACACATGTATGTATTCAACCTTGTATGAATGAGTTAAACAAAAAGAGATGATTAAAACAACATGACATTATTCCTTAGATTCAAGAAGAAAAGTTTACATGCAACTAACTGGTTTCTCCCCAACCACATTGTTCACACTTGTGTACATACTACAAAATAAGCTTTTACCAAGAAATAAAAATAATACAGTATAAATTCAATCTGAGTCTGCATGACTTTACCAGAGTTTTTTTTTGAGAGAGAGAGAGAGAGAGACAGATGCATTTCACCTTTGCCATCACCCTTGCAAATCTAAGGGTTTGCCATCCTGCTGTTAGTGACTGTCTTCTCACTCTCTTGACTCCAACAGGTCACAGCCTCACCTACACATCTCATACTGTTATTAACCAATAATACATTATATAGTTCTGGATATACCATACCAACATCCCAGAGAAAGTCAGAATCCGAAAAGTCAGTGAAAAAGTTTCAGTTTTCTGAAAATTTGAGTATAGATCGTTGTTAAAAGATGAAGTATGAGAGGTCAAATCCGTCCATAGACTAAGTCCGGAGAACCCCGCAAAAAGCGGGGTTCCCTGGCCGTAAAACACCTTTTTCTGGTGATATTCTTATCCGAGTCCGTCAACCTGGATTTTAACCTCCTATTTATATAGTCAAAAAGTGACCCAAAGGTCACTGAGTTCATTTCAGAATGGGTGTCATCATGGGTCAAATGAGTTCAGAATCCACACCTTGTCAAAACAAGGTGTGGAAAAGGGAGGTTTTCCTCTAAAAGCACATGTATAATGCAGCTGACAGAGAGAGTTCAGCTAGCGGTCAGCGTGACCCAGTAACCCCTGACCATGACATCATCTATGCGTTATCAGTGAATATAGCTAAACATATCATACCTATTGACTTACAAGTTAATACATACTTTGGTAAATCATAATATATTCCCATATAAAGGTGATTAAATATTTGTTATATATGTTTAACACAAGTGGTTAAAAACCCTAAAGATCATTTTATAACATAATATCTCTCCTCCTATACCCCTATTTTCAGGTCTGTTATTCTGGCCATAGAATTTGCAAGCTAGCTTTCTTTTGACAAGCTTCATGATTTACATTTTAAGTTTGAGGGATAAGGAGAGAGAGAGAGCGAAAGAGAGAGCGACTACACTTTGGGACGCGATGGGGGATTCATGCTTAAATGACCACCCACCCTTTTCAGCCTTTTAGCACCCTGTATCTCTCCACGCACTGAATAGTTTGGAGAACAACAAGACCCAAGAAGAATCTGTAGCCCTTTTTTTCTTTCAAATTATATAAATGTGTCTGTCTTTTAATTTCATGAAGTAAACTTCATTGGTAACATTTAGTTTGTTTTTTGTTCTTTTGAATCTTGTTCTCTTTAGACTTTCCTGTCTTACGGACAGTATCACTTTAAAGAGACAGTCTAGTCTCTCTTCTCGCATAAACTACCAACACCATATCACAGATAAATATGTTGGTTTCGTGTCCATGTTATTAACATTATTATTATCACTATCTTCAACAAGGGTCAGGGCCTGAAAAGGTTGAGAACCACTGCCCTAACCCAGTACTCAACCTGTGGGTCGGGACCCCCATTGGGGTCTCCACATGATTTTGGGTGTGTCCCCAGATTACAGTCAAGTGACAATTTAAGGACATGTTGTCAACATTGTCAAATAATATAAGAAAGCGGCAATACATTTGTAAATAGCCAAACTACAACCTCTCAACATGTCACGATGTGAAGCATTGTGAGTTTGTAGTTCCACTATTTGAAATATCTTGACAAATCTGGGGTCCCTGGCACAAAATATTTAATACCTTACTTAAAGGTCAGGTATTTGCATAATAATGCACTTCATAGCACTTGTTCTAAAAGTTTATAATTATGCATAGCAAGGTTCATGAAGTATTATAAGTGCCAATGCATTATATAACATAACATTGTTCCCATATAACAGGGAGCAGACAGTTGTACACTTTTACTTTCAGTTGTGTCAGGGTGTCTTTTCTGGGAAATGGTCTGATCTGCTGTAAAGCATGTGCATGTTGTGTGTACGTGCTTTCACACACACACACACACACGCACACGCACACGCACACACACACACACACACACACACACACACACACACACACACACACACACACACACACACACACACACACACCCCCACCCCCTCACACACACACACACACACACACACACACACACACACACACACACACACACACACACACACACACACACACACACAGGAAGGAAAGGAGATAAACGGCTGGTTTCCTTTACCCTCTGCACAAAGCAGCGATACAGAGAGCAGCCTGACTCATACTCTGTCCTCTTGGAGCGCAGACGCATGCAGCACGGTAAGTCACTGCACTTAACATAGAATACTCTTCTCAAGTTTAAGGTATCTTTATTTTTGTCATGCGTACAAGTATGTTAAGGTTGTTACACACCGGCGAATATAGCGAATATACGCAAAATTCGGACTCGTTCCGAATAATTAAAAGACGCTTTTTCGCTTCGCTTTTTCGCTTTTTCGCTCCATGTACGGAGCCATTGACTTTGTAAGGTTTTAAAAAAAAACGCATTATTCGCACGAAAAAATCGCCCCGGTGTGTAGAGTAAAATTACACATTGTAGCAATAATACTAATAATAATAACAATAATAATAATAATACAATGATAAGGATATAAAAACTAATAATCAAAGAATAGCACAGTGGTGGGAAAAGTTCTCAAATTCTTTACTTAAGTAAAAGTATCAATACTGCAATGTAGAAGTACAAGTAAAAGTCCGGAATTCAAAACTTACTTGGGTAAAAGTACAAAAGTATTGGTATCAAAATGTACTTAAAGTACCAAAAGTAGAAGGTACTCATTATGCAGAATGTCCCATTTCACAACTTTTTAAATGTATACAAATCTTTTGAAAATAGCTACAAAGTAACTAGTAAGTAACTAAACGTTTCAAATAATTGTAGTGGAGTAAAAGTACAATATTTGCCTCTGATCCACGCCAGTAAAGTTTAAGAAAATGTACTTACTAGTTACTTTCCACCTCTGGAATAGCAGCAGTATTAAGACTGTCCATTGGTACTTTAGCCATTGTGATGCTTAAAGGTGTTGTGTGCAAGTTTCTTGCTTCAAAGCGGTGGTAGCAGTGTCGGCCCTATGGGGGGGCATTGGGGGGCAATGCCCCCCCAGATTAGACTTTGTGCCCCCCCAGTTCAGATTGGCCAGATGTTTTTATTTTTTAAATTTTTTTCAAGCAGCGCAGCGCAGCGCAGCGCAGTATAGCCTGCCTTTTTTTTCTCCCGCTGTGGAGTCTGTGCCTGTGGAGATGCAATGCCGACATTACATTAAAGACATTATAGGCCTAATGCTGTAATTGTATTTGTTGTTGGTGCATATAGGGGCAAGGTAAATGAACCGAATTAACCGAAATAGAGTTACAAAACACCCCAAAAAAGTAAAATATCCATCCAATAACCGAAAAAAATCGCGCGCCGGCGCTTCGCGCCGGCGCGCACGGGTCCCTCACGCACGCGCGCTGCGCGCGCGTGCGTGAGGGACAGGCAGGTGCCCCCCCTAGAATAATTAATGCCCCCCTGCTTATTACTGTCTGCAGCCGGCACTGGGTGGTAGAAGAAGTACTCAGATGTTTTACTTAAGTAAAAGTAGCAATAGCTACAACAACAATGTAAAAATACTCACAATTTTACTTGAGTAAAAGTACTTTTTTTTAATTGCCAGTTTTTAATTGGCATCAAAATATACTTATTTTCAAAAAGTATTCATGTTTAAAAATGTGTGAAATGTTTTTAAAACCATATGTACCAGCTCACATGTGACGTGTTATGAGCTTGTAGATCTGAATAGCCATAGTCAAAGCTATAAACTAGAAAAGCGTGCTCATCAGACTGATACATCTTGATCACATGGCTCAGATAATATGTACCGATTTGTGTGAGTTTTGGACAACATTTGCAGTGGTGCGGTGGTACAAGTATTCACATGTTTTACTTAAGTAAAAGTATCAATACTGCAATGTAGAAGTACTCTGTTACAAATAAAAGTCCAGAATTCAAAATACACTTGAGTAAAAGTAAAAAAGTATTGGTATCAAAATGTACATAAAGAACCAAAATTAAAAGTACTCATTATGCAGAATGTCCCATTTCAGAAGTTCAAATTGTATAAAAAATATTTAGAAAATAGCCAATCTACAAGCTCACAATAGGTCGCGATGTGAGGCATTGTGAGCTTGTAGATCTGCTATTTTCAAATGGCTGAAATATATATAGGGCTGAAGTGGGTAATGCATGTTTTGTAATAATAATCCAAATCTACAAAGTAACTAGTTACTAAAGTTTTCAAATAATTGTAGTGGAGTAAAGTACGATATTTGTCTCTGAGAGGTAGTGGAGTAGAGTACAAGTATTGAAAATTGGAAATACTCAAGTAAAGTTTAAAAAAAATCCTCAAAAGTGTATTTAAGTACAGTACTTGAGTACATGTACTTAGTTACTTTCCACCATGCACTGAGCATGTGTAGGAGTAGTACAGCACTAAGTGTGTTTTGAAGAAAATGAGAAATGGTGGAAAATGTAGTCTGGCACAAAGGACCAGGGCCTATATTTGGAGTTATGTCATGATCCAAGGAATCCAGGGGAAATAATATTTTGATACCACCTCAAGAGGTACTGTATAGGCCAACATGTGAAGTGAGCTGTTATACAGTAGTGCCACCATGAGGCCAATTTGTAAAGGTATAGGGTGGCAGTTCTACCTTGGCCTGCTAGTAGTGTGTGCAAAGTGTCATGGCAATCTGACACTGCGTTCATGATTTGTCCTCCCGTAAACTTAAAAAAAAAGACAATCTTAGCCAATCAGAAGGTCGTCTGAAAAAGCTGACATATACATCATAATCACATGACCACAAAGATGACGTGTAGCAGGTTGCGTAATGGGGTCATAGAGCATTTCCATTTATTAAATGTTGTAATTTTTTTTTTTTCATTTTTAAAATGAATTATAAAAAAAGAATGAACAGTCATTGAAAAAAAAACATGGCCCCCTCATGCATTAGAAGGCCAATATCAGTCACCAGACCAGTGTTTTCAATGAATCTAACATGGTTAAAATGGAGTTTGAAGTTACAATCGTTTTCTATTGGAAGGAAGTGTGCGTGTCTGATAAAAAATAATATCAAATATCTAAATACTGTATCAAGCAACTTGGAAACTGTCTGGGGTGAAACACAAAAGCCTGAGTAGATGTTACGATGACCCCAAACATGTTTGAAAGTGTACTCAGACTCTTGGACACCACACATTTAACATGGGCTTTCTCCCATCAGGGTGGTCTTCATCACCTTCATCTTTGCTTGGACTGGAGCTTGTTGGGCGACACGTTGGAGTTGAGTGACGGGAGCAGACCAGAGGTGGAGAGATGAGCTTCTTCAAAAGCATCCCGGGCATCGGGCACATCATAGGAGTTGTTCAGGATATCGCTGGCGATCACGAAGGGGCAAAAGAAGCCTACCAGGCCGCCAACAGCAGCACGTCGGGGATCTTGAACAGCATCCCGGTCGTCGGGCACGTCAAAGGACTTGTTCATGATGTGTGCGGAGATGAGGAAGGTGCACAAAGGGCCTACCAGACTGCCAACAGCAGCTTGAACACCATCCCGGTTGTTGGGCACGCCAAAGGGCTTGTTCATAATATTGTTGGCGATCATGAAGCGGCGAAAAAAGCCTACATGGCCGCCACCAGAAGCACGCTGGTTTTGGGCGGTGGGGCGGTGGGAAGCCTAGCCGGTCCTGCGGGAGCGGCGGCTTTAGCTGCTTACACGGGGGCCTTAACGGACACAGTGGTGTCTGCTGCAACCAACAAACCGGTTGGATTCATTAGGAACATAGTGACAATAGGTGAGGCAATTCAGGCAAAGGATGTGACGGATGTACTTGTTGGTATGGGAACAATGACTCTGGAAATAGGGTTGGATGCTGCAGCTGGAGCTTCAATAGGGGGAGCAATCGATTCGGCTGCACAACTGCCAACAGAACAAATTATGAAATCAACCCCAAATCAAATCGTGAAATCCGCCCCAAATCAAATTATGAAATCTGCCCCAAATCAAATCATGAAATCTGCCCCAAATCAAATCATGAAATCTGCTCCAAATGCATTTGTGAAATCTGCCTCAAAAATAGATTTTTATTCATTAATGAGTGAAGGAGCAGAGGAAGTGGTGAAGCAATCCTCAAAGCAGATAACAAAGGAAGTTGGGAAGAAGGTTGTAACAAACCAAGTGCTGAAATCTACCCAAAAACAAATCCTTGCAAAAGAAGTTGAGATAATTGGAGGAGCAATTTGCAAGCAGGCCGCAAAAAAACAAGTGGTTCAATCTGTCGTGGACAACACTCTCAAGAAGGACAACACTCTCAAGAAGTCAAAGAAGTCATGCACATTAAAAAATGGAAGACTAAGAGTTTTTGACCGTAATGTTGAATATGATTCACCTTCATCAGGTTCAACGGATGAATACGACGATGAAGAGTATATCTATTTCTTCCGTTGCCTAGATAGTACACCTACTCCTCGCATAGATGGAGCATTCAAAGTAGGCATGTCATGGACTAATATTAAAAGGAGACTCGCTGAACACAAGTCTTCAGGCATAATAAACGACGACTCTGACATTACAGTCTATGAATGCTGTAATGCATTTGCTGCAGAGACACAGATAAAAAATGAGCCAAACATTTTTGCAGCTAGGATTAAAAATGATACCGGGTATATGACTGAATTTTTGGACAGCAATCAAATTGAAGAGGCTTATGTTTTAAATGTGATCAACATTGTGGTTACAATCTGGAACGGTACATTATCTGTTAAAAGGTTTAGGTACTCTATGATTGATCGTCATTTCCCATGAACGATAATGTGATGATGATGTAGCGTCATACACACATATACAATAATATGTGACACAATGTGGCATAAAAATAGCTTGCAGATTGGCTATTTTTACACAACACCGCATACAATAGGGCTTAAGAATCTATCCTATAAAAAGTATAAAAATGATGCAGGATGAATTAAACAAGTGATGAAATTGATAACATGTAATGTACAAACCTGTAATAAAGTATTAAAAAGTAGTTATACGTTAGAATTTACTCATAGTGATTTGTAGATAATAATATTTTATTCTAAAACGAAACAGCACTTCTTTTATATTCAATTAGTGGAAGAATGTATTGATCAAATAATCGCTACGATAATCAATTTGATCTCTTAAAATATACATTCTAATTATTGTTAATATTTGATAAATACAACACTTTAAATTTTATCATTGTAAACGTTTCAATGCAAACATGATTTTGGTTTTATTTTTCTGATCATTAATATGTCATGTTTATTATGCTATTATGTATCAATTGTTTATTTTATTTCCCTCTCAGCCATTGTATCTGCCAGGGCATATTTACCCTGAAAAGGCTTTTGTTTTATTCTTTATTGGTTTATTGTTTGGTGATAATGAGACATTCATGGTATTATTTAATCTCCTGTGCTATGCATCAGAACAGTGGTTCTCAAACTTTTTCATGTCAACGACCCCCAAAATGATGTTTTTTTTTTGCTGCGGACCCCCTGCCACAAAAAAAATGGCAGGATTTTTCTAAAATATCAGATCTACAAGCGGCACGAAGTGATGCTCTATGAGCTTGTAGATCTGCTATTTTTTAATAGTCAAAGTGTAAAATATGGTTAAAGTGGTTAAAATGATTCTGACGCCATATTAACTATCCCCCCCCGCCCCCTTACCCCCAAGGACTCCACTTTGAGAACCAATGCATTATACTGGCCATGCTGTCATTTTGCTGATTGATTGCCATTACTTTAACAGCATTGTGTGACATGCAAGTGTGTGACCAATTGTAGAATTAGTATTGTGTTTAATAAAGTGCTTATTAGCATTAAGAAGTTGTCCTGTGTGTGTGTGTATCTCTATCAATGACCAGAACTCAACACTGTCTCTATGAAATAATTATAATATCACATCCTTTGGACAGTATGTAACTTTCCTCTTCTACCCCGGATTTGAACCCGGTTTCCTGTGCAAGTGCTGATATATTTTTTTACCATTGAGCTAATAGAGCCTGGGGTTATCTAAATCTCTGATTAGAAGAGCAGGGAGACAAAATACAACCATCCCAATTCTGGTTGTATTTTTTGGCTGTATGAGTTATATTGTATTAACATACTCTACCATACAGATTGGACAAAATTACATTTTATTCATTATTTAAAAAAAGTTACTTAATGCCACTTTAAGAATTATTCATCATGTGCTTTTAAACTAAATAAAACATATTTTTGTTACATTTCCCAACCCTCTTTTGGCCAATCGGTAAGGGCAATTAATCATTTCAGACACAGCCCATGACGAAGTGAGAAAATGATTCTGAACAGTTATTATCGTGGTAGGCTAGTTACTGTATGCAAATGGATATTCCCACAAAATGTACACTCAGCCTGTCTTGAAATGGTGTCATATCTAACTATATAAATGGCGAGCAACTTCCGCACCCTGGGTGCGACACCCCACAGCTCTGTTATCGAATAAACAACGCACCGCCAGACCACATGTCGCCAACTGACTCGCCACGGCAGCCGCGCTGAATTTACGCCTCGCGTAGGGGACATCTCACTGCTCAGTACACCTTTTCCACCGCGCAACATAATTAATTCTACTCACCAAATGTCGGACAAAACGGAAGGGGAGGCAGCTTCGTACCGTTTACCGTGCGCACGACCTCATCACCACAACAGCAGGCAGCCGCTGCGGGGGTTTTTTCCTTTTTTTCCAAACTTTTTTTTTGGTCACCATTTTCTCCAGGCACCATTTCTGGTGTAACGTGCGGCAGCATGCGTTGGCTTGCGCCGCCATTGCACTCTGCCCATCTCCTCCACACCAACACACACGCAGCTCCTTTGCTTCAACCCCCCCCCCCCCCACCCCCCCTTCTTACCTACCTCCTTTGTTCCACCCAGGCCGTTACTTTCACTTCACTCATGTCTCGATCACACTATGTCCGTCCTTCACGTGCCATGTTCATCCCAAACACAAAAACAAACAAGTCGGGTTGCCAAGTCGTTGGCATGCCAGGTTCTCTAAAAACAAGCGCCAGAAACAAGCAACCACCTTCATGCAAAAAAAAAAAACACCGAAGGGGTCCGCCATGTTCCAGGGGGGTCCCCGCGCGGCCCAACACTCCACAGGGGGTCCGTCGACCAGCAGGGGGTCCGCGGGGGTCCCCCTCAAACATCAAAAATATTTTTTTTTCAATTTTTTTTTTTTTTTTTTTTTACTTTTCCACAGTTTTACTCCAGCAATTTGAGTACCCCAATATACACGCGGCCACGCTGGGCCCCGTGCGCGGCTGGGGTTGAGGGGGGCGTAGCCCCCCGAAACTCTAGTATAGAATAAGGTAAATGGCATTAAAATGGCATTAAATGGCAATAGAACAGACTGAATACTGTATCAGGGTCGTATGTACACAAACAGAAAATACTATACTCATAATATGACAAGGTTATGAGTATATAAAGGTAATTTAATTACAAACACTGATGGTGAACTGCAATACTCACAATCCCTCTACAATCTAAACAGTTGTTTCCAATAGTGATTTAGTTGATTAGATGGACTTGTCTATAGAGATTCACAAGTGCACCCAATTTGTTGTAATTGGTCTAAATATTTCAGAAAACGACGATCTACAAGCTCACAACGTGCCACATATCGCCATGCGTTGTGAGCTTGTAGGTCGGCTATTTTTGAATAGACAAAGTATAAAACAAAGCGTTTTATCATATCAATGTATATGTACAAAGTAAGTTGTAACTTAAGTTTTAAAATAATTGTAGTGGAGTATTAAATAATTGGTGTGGTTGTATTTTGTCTCCCTGCTCTTCTATTGAGACATTTAGATTGTGTCAAAGGTCATGTCTCACTATAGACACAGGATATGACACGAAGTTTGACCTGGTGGTCAAGATTTAGTTTATCCCCTGAGCAAGCAGGCCGGCTCTATTAGCTCAATGGTAAACATCTCAGTACTTGCGAAGGAAACCGAGTTCAAATCCAGGGTAGAAGAGGAAAGGTACATTGTGCAGCTTTAAGTACTAGTACTTTAGTATATTTACTTAGTTACTTTCCACTGCTCTGTGGGGGGGGGGGTCATTTCTTGTAAATGGCCTGACTTACTGTAACGCACGCACATACTCACACACGCACATAGGAATGCAGCCAGGCACACGCACGCACGCACGCACGCACGCACGCACGCACGCACGCACGCACGCACGCACGCACGCACGCACACACACACACACACACACACACACACACACACACACACACACACACACACACACACACACACACACACACACACACACACACACACACTTATCCACCTTATGTAATCGAGAAACCTGTGTCAAACTTTTTCTAACATAGCAGCTCTACTACTGTAGCTCACGTATTCGTTCATAATACGAGCTCAGCTGGTATTGCGGAGCCAAAGTATACCATAGGGGTTTGTAATGATTATCAAAGTAGAAGTATAAAGTATGTTGATATATATATTAGTAGAGTAAAAGTCCCTCAAAAATGTAAACATTAGTTTAAACCACTGGCCAGCATTGTGTTTGGCTAAGTAAGTAGGTCAAGGGGCAGGAACATGTGTGGTATGTGAGTGGGCACACACACACACACACACACACACACACACACACACACACACACACACACACACACACACACACACACACACACACACACACACACACACACACACACACACACACACACACACACACACTTTTCCTGGTATCCTATAGTTTCAATTATTATGATTGATTATTATGTTTGATATTATATTGTTTAGACTGATGCTAGGTTCATTGTTTACCTGTGATCAGGCCTGGAATGTAGTCATTTTAGGGGCAAGGCCACCTGGCCTTTGGTGTTTTTTTGAGGGCACAAAGGCCACATGCCAGGGCAGGAAGGCCATCAAATAAAACACATTTTTAGTTTTTAGTTCTTAGTTTAGTTAGTTAAGGAGGATTTCAAATGTAATATGTAGACTATCTGCAGTAAAATAAATACATTATAGTATTTACAATCTGATCCATGCTCAGCCCTGCACCAATCAAAGTCACTGCATTGGTTTAAAGATGGGGACTCAAGGAAGTTAAGAATTCAAAATCTCAACAAAAGAAAGAGACACTGGTGTCTACATATTGACAAGAAAGAGACAGAGGAGAGAGTGGTACAGTCAGCTGGGGTATTAAGGCCACTGTGGCCTCAGGGCATGGAATTGTTTTGAGGGGCACAAGGCCAAACTGAGGGGCAACAACAGCCATGGCATTCGTGGCCTCTCTGAAATTCCTGCCCTGCCTGTGATCCTAGTTTACACACTACACTGTCCACTGTCCACACACACTACATATGTGTGTGTTTACCTTGTTTACTGTAAGACATTCTTACAGCTTCTGATAAATTACTACATTGTAAATTGGAATAGATTAGTGACTTGATCAAGGTCTCAGACTTTTGAGGAAGTTGAAACTGCGTTTTAAGTTGACGTGTACATTTTGTGGGAAAGAGTCTATTGGTTATTCTGCACTGTGTGCATATTATAAGGTGTGTCCTAAACTGCGTGTTGGACAGTAGTTAGAGTCAGGCCCCAACAGACGACAGATCAGAGAGCAACAGTGAAGACCAAAGTAGAACCACACAGGACAAAGAGACAAAGTGAGAAGGTAACTTTTCATCACATTTAGAAATATAGCCATAAATAACGATGCATATAACGATAACAATGCATCATTTACGTACATGACAACATATACTTTACTTCTACTAATTCATTTGACAGCGGTTTCACACTATGGTTCCGGGGGCGCACTCCAGACCGCTCCGTTTCCGAGTGCGCTTGGCTGGCGAGCATTCACACTGGCCAAGTCTCTAACGCGCCCAAATACACTTGCATAATACCCCCGATCCTATAGGTGGCGGCATGCACATAGTGCTTCGCCAGTGGACACAGACGTCATCAACTATGCGACAATGTTTGTGCTGGTCGCGCATAAATATAGGGTTGCCGCTGGGGAGAGAGTCAGGAGCGCACTGAGCGCACAACGACGCGAGCGCACAGAAGTCAAGGCACAGACTGCTGTGTTGTTGGCGCGCGTGTTGTTGACAGACAACGGATGCACGCTTATGAGAAACAACACAAATAAAACCTGGTGAAACACTTGTGTGCATTTGCGCAAGATGAGGATACAGGAAACATTCAGTCTAAATGTCCAGTTTGCTAACCTTCACAACAACTACTACTTTTGTATTTGAAACCTTACATTTCTCTAAATATTATAAACTTTCACGACAGCTTAAGTACAAAAATATATAATTTATGAAAAGGCAACTAGCCTATACTTCATACAGTGAAGTCAGTGAAGTAACGTCTTTTCTTTTTTTACTCTCTTTGTGTGGGGTTTTATCTGGCACATGTATGTATCTGTTATGAAAGAGAAATTGCATCATGAGTGAAACGGCTATAGTCCATGGGAAACCATAAACCTACCATCTAAATGAGTTATATTTACTTACAAATTTCAAATTACAAAGCCTTATAAGCTATATATTTCTGGGATGCATAGTAGCTGAAACTCCACAAGATATCCACAAGATATACTCTTATATATATATATATATATAGATATATATATATATATATATATATATATATATATTGCTGTCATTATATGGCCATGACACGGCCTCTCTTTCTATCTCGCGCTCTCATTCTATTTCTGTATGTAATGTTTTATATAAATAAATAAATAAGTTTTATATATAAATATTGCGGGTTTTAGCGCATCATCCCGCGGGTTCATTTGGTCATTTAATGATAAAATTAACCCGCGGGATGATGCGGTACTAAATATTTCATCATCCCGCGGGTTCATTTTATAATTTAATGATGAAATTAACCCGTGGGATCCGGCCATGGTTGAACCCCTGTGGATTGATCTGCAACGTGTTTTTGTTGACTGTTTTTGTCGAGTTTATATACCGTCACCTATTACAAATAGCGGGCCACTTCCGTCAAACGATACGCTTGCTTTCACATTGCAGTGTACCGTCCCCGAGGACGCAAGAATCGCACCCGAGACTACCTCCCGAGGTGGTTTCGGGTACGGAACGGTGATCCGTTTCGGGGAACGATGCGCAACATTCACACTAGCGCGAAACCTGCCAAGCGGTCTCGAGTGCGCACCCAGGACCATAGTGTGAAACCGCTATGAGTTACTTTGTTGCGTCGTTCCTTAAGATGTCTGACCTGCCACTCACACCAAGGAGGGCGAGGGACGATGGAGGAGTCCGAGAGGAGAGAGGAGAGGAGGAGAGAGGAGAGGAGGAGAGGAGGACACGGTCTACGTCAATACAGACAGTGTCAGAGACAGACCACCAAGGCTCCGGTTCTCAGGGGGCGACAGGAGCTCAAGGTACACTCTTCTCACTCACACCATGTACAGTCGTACCCAAACATTTATCCAACTACTTTTCCAAGGTTGGTGATACTAGGGCTGTGCTCAGAAAAACCTATACAGCGATTTATGGTATGGTCATGCTCGCCTGACGCACATCCATACAGAGCAAGGGTCACCGCCATGCCGGTTTGTGGTGGACATTTTCTGAAAATGTGATTTTTTTGCCACGGACATACACAATAAGTGGTCAATAATATTACCAGAAACCATAGGCAGAGAATGGGGAAGGCTAATAGTCTATTTGGATACAGGATAGGTGGGCACTAGGGACATCTGGGCACCTTCATGTAAAATTGGCTATTTTATCCAAAATGCTTAAAAATGTAATATTTGAAAAATGTTCTTATATGTAAAGTATTCATGATGTGAACATGAACGGTGTATCATTATAATGATGACAATAATAATAATAAGGGTAATAATAATAATAATAATAATAAGTAATAATAAATAATAATAAAGTATACATGATGTGAACTTGCAGGGTAGCCTACATCATTATCAGACTTAAATATATACTTCAACTTATTGTTTATGCCCCAAAATGACTGGATATAGGTTACAGGTAGCAATTTATAGCAATTGTAGAAACATTAGACCTTAATTGTCGAATGTTTAAGCATGTTCTAATCATGTATATTTTAATTGACTTAAAAAACGTTTTGGAAAAAATAGCCAATTTAACACCAAGGTGCCCACTCTTCCTTGGAGCCCACCTACCCTGTTACCGTCTATTTGATCAACTATTATAGGCTACTTGTTTTAAGGACCACATGGTCAACGTTATGATGTAGTAGACTAACATAACAGCAATTAAATCCACTGACTGTAAACAAGAATGCTGTAGCAAACACAGTAAACACTGACTAGTCTGCCCCCCCCCTCCCTCCCTCCCTCTCTCTCTCTCTCTCTCTCTCCCCCCCCCCCCCTGTGGGCCCCTGGGCACTGAAGCTCCCGAGTCCCCCCCCCCCCCCAATGACGTTTTTCTGTTCATTGAATCATTGATAGTGGTGCTAATCATGGGTGTGGTCAACCGTTCTCCTCTGCAGTTCTGGCAGGCCTAGATTCAAGTACTGTAGAGGAGGAGGGGTGGGTGGTCTGTCTGTATTCAAGACAGACCACCCGCAATAATTGAATGGTCTTTTGAATATAGTGATGGGTGAGAAATGTAACTTATATTATGTTGTACAACCTCGATTGGAATGTTTAGATCAGTCATTGGCTATGGGAATGCGTAGCTGTGCTAATGACTGTTGATACATTATTGCCAGGTAGTAGGATCCACTCCCTATGAGATGGAGGCTTTAGGGACAGTCAGAGTTACAGCCGAGAGGGAAATAGCAAGAGTCGCATTCTCCGGTTTACTTCCCGTTTCTGCGTGACGTAGGTGGACGCCCTTTTAGGAGACAGGAAGCAAGTTGGAGTCTATTGATTCCAATGGAATCAATAGACTGAACCATTCTTTAGCTCCATGGTTACTGAACTAAATATTGGATCCGATCGTCACAAGACACACAATATGCACGATTTTCATACTAAAATGCCTTTTTTTTGTGACACAAATTAGGAGAAAATCTACTTTATTATCCACCTTTCTCTATGCTAGCAACACACTCTCGCGAGATCTGGGAAGATATCTGAAGAGTCCATCTGCAGTCTGACGGACGAGACATAGAGGGCTCTGTCTGTCCCTTATATTACTGTATATTGTATTATTATATTACATTTTAACTCTATGCTCTGTCCCCATAAGATGTTCTAAAAACTGATAAACTGAGATTCTATATGTGAATGTGGTAGGCCTACGTGAAATCATTATGGACATTTCAAAAATTAAATAAAATGTGTGTTCAAATGCTCAATAATATCCTTTTCCATTATTAACTGTCTTGGTTACAAATGTATCACTTTAAAATGGCAGACAGTGAGAAAAGTATTCCACATAAAAGTATCAATGCTGTAATAATATGTGTGAAGTCAGAGTGGTAATCAATAGCCTACTTTAAGTAACAAAACAAGTAAACATACCCATTGAGCAGAATGTCAAGTAAAAAATGCATAAGAATATTAAAAAATAGGAGATATATGGTCCATTTGTACACTCAGAGTTGCAGATCTGTAAGGGTCCATTTGGTTCTGTGTGTTACCGCTGTAGATTGTCCTGGTGAATGTGTTTCTAGTTAACATGCCACACACTCAGAGCCATATCAAAGCTACTGGAATGAATACAAAATGGGCCACTGTTCATTTAATTCAATTTTGGGTTCCGTGTGCTGGTGTCTGTCGCCCGCCTCTTCTAGTCCTCTTCTTCCAAAGCCAATGGAGTTCCTTCATGTGGAACGCGTCACGTGAGCCACCCAACGAACGCCAACTGAGAGGGAGAGAAAGGAAATAAATTAGACAACGTGGTGTTGGTACTTTAATAAGGACCCCCAATTTAACATGCATTAGGTCTACAGACCCTGTTAATGGCATGTCTATCTCTGAGACCCCAATTTATATAGTGAAATGTATGTTAATTTAACTCAGTGTGTAGAAACCCTTGATACATTGATCAGTTCCCCTCTTCTAATGCCTCACTAAATTTCCACACCAACACCAGAACTACAATGTAACTTGTAATTTTCACATAATGTTCAACTATCATGACATAGAGATTACAAGAGGGTTCAGAGATTTGTGGTAAAATAAATGTGACGTGCTGTGAGCTTGTAGATTGGCTATTTTTGGATAACTGTGTAGTCACACCCTTACCTTGCAAAACGTGAGGTCCAAGAGGTTCTTGAATGTGGTCACTGCCCTCACCAGGTCAAACAGCGCTGCGTCTGGAACATACAGACACAGGGAGAGTGTTTAAGTAATCAAACCGTTTTTTTTTTTTAGTCAGGCTCTATACTGTTATGCTGTACATTACTTCTAGACTCATGTTAAACCTACCATGGTTTTATAAGCTTGGTCATCACAGACGCTCCTCGATCTCTTCATCCCCACTGCTGTGACGCAGGAAATGACAAGCAGAAACATCTGAGAAAGAAAGAAAATTAAAAAGAAAAGGAGAAGGGTTAGACACAATCAAAGTATCAAAGTTGCATCGAGTCTGTGTGTCATGCAGATAAGGCCCAGTTTTAGCATTACTGTAGCTATAGAAATGTGTTGACGATCCAAGCGCCATTGTCCCATGGTGAATTTATTTTCTTTGTTAGGGGGAAAACTAGCCAGGAAAAAACTACAAACAGTAACATACTAATATCAATGCAGGGTCTTAACATTTTCTGGGGCCTGCATTTAGCTGCTAACCAGTGTTTAATAAAGTCATGTTTGTTGTTTTATTTTATGTAAAGGCTCAGCAACATCACAACTCCACGATGAAAATATATAAACGTTGCCTTGTGCCTGCATACCTGAGGAGAACTCCTCTTGTCCAAAATGGTACAGCTGGGTTCCATGATGCTAACCTGGAGGTTATGCTGTATAGAGAGAAAGAAAAGAGAAGGAAAAAATACATTTAAGATTTCGGGGCTGTGGCATAAGATTGTAGATTGGCTATTTTCAGCCTTATTCTAGCCTTCAGCTAACATGAGCTCGGCAATCTATATAAATTAAATAAGTACCATATCCATAACACAGATTTGCCTACCAATCCATCGATCAACAGTTAGTATCATAACTCTGTGACGTGATTAAAAGTAATGTGGGTATCAACCAAGAAAAGTCTAGTCAGTTAGCTACAGTAGGCTAGCCAGCTAGCACGCTAACATGTACACAATGAAACAGTCAAACATTTCTAAAACGAGATATTTAGACTACACACAGCAGGCATACATCCACACAGATACAAAAAAAAATAGTAGGCTAATATACTAACCTTTAAATTACATTTCCCCGGAGGAAAAGGATCGATATATCAGCTGTGATTTTTCCCTCCTTCGAGAGAAGGGTCAGGGTGCTGCTTGGTAGCAACCGGATGTCCTATGGTTGTTCACGGAACGGACAGTGTTGCCATGTCTGCTTATTATAAGCGACTTTGGGTTTGTTTGAAGACGCTTTGTGAGCTTGTACATCGGCTATTTTCAATATATATATATATATATATGTATTGTATATAGGCCATGTGGCCTATTAGTCGCCACATGACTATAGCCAATACACAGTTTTGGGCTTGTTTTCATAGACCTGGCTGCTTATTTCTCTCGCAAAATATGGCAACACTCTGGTCAGTCAAATTTGATGTAAGCATCCGTTGCGTATATCCGGTGTATACCGCCACCTACTGAACTGGAGTATATTGAGTCCCTGTAAGGCCTAAATAAAGTATGTTTAGTGCTAATAATGAAATATACAACTTGATAATAATAATAATAATAATAATAATAATAATAATAATAATAATAATAATAATAATAATAATAATAATAATGAATTACAGTCAAAACAAACGGCAACATTAGCTCTCACTGAGGTGGACTGATTTATACCTGAAATAAACACTCATCATGCACCACATGGAAATGAATATGCTAATGCCATATCTAAGACTGTGTTACACACCCCAAAAACCTTATCTCAAGCTCACAATGCGTCGCTGTGAGCTTGTAGATCAGTGATTTTTGGGAGTGCAACACAATCTTACGACAAAACATAATTTAAGCTTAACCGGAGCGAATCACTGTATCATGACAGTCATGACGAAACTTCAACCTGGTGTTTGCACTTTATCCATTTACGGCCCTACATCTACATACACGTTCTGATTTCAAATATATAGTGCTTAACTCCTGGCCACGGATGTTACAATTCACTTCGGGTGGGTGTAAGTACCCGTATTATTCCGGATGGTTCAATAAAAAGCATTTCAATCCGATCGGTGGCCATTGTGTCAGAGTTATAATGTATCAGAGTGCAGTACACCTCCCAACCAATAGGGTCACGTAGTTGAAAGCATGAGGAAATACGGAAAAAATGGCCACCAATCGAATTGAAATGCCTTTTATTGAACAATACAGACAATACAGGTATTTCCGAGTGCCCTAGTAGACTTGTAACATCCGTGGCCATGGAGTAAGCACTTTATATTTAAAATCTGAACGTGTATGTGGATGTACAGGTTGTAAATAGAGAAAGTACAAAAACCAGGTTGCAGTTCAGCCATGACGCTCATCACGGACGAGCGTCGTGTGATCCATGGCTAATACGCTAATATAATTGCACTTTTACGATACTAACAAGTTGGATAACATAATTCCATAAACTAATTAAAGAACTTACCTGCTATCTAGTAGAGTAGAAGCACGGAAGCACCCGATTTGTTTGTAAATAAATGTTCGCCGACAGACGTTAGATCCACATGACGAATTCAAAACGAATAGGCTCCGCCCAGAGCTGCGTGACGTATTTCTGTGAGAGTGGTTCTCAACCTGTGGGTCGGGAACCACAGGGGGGTCCCCATATGATTTTGGGGAGTTTCCCAGATGACAGTGAAGTAAAATTTAAGTAAACTTTTTAAGACCTAAAAAATAAATAAAAGAAAGCAAAGAAAAAGACTATTACTTAATCAAAAGTAATCAACAAACTATACAAAAAAACTGGTCAAACATTGGCCAAATTGCCAAAAATATAAGAAAGAGGCAAAAATAACCCATCAAGCCGTTGTTGTGAGCTTGTAGATCGGCTATTTTCACAATATTGATCTGTGGAACAGAGTCAAACTAAATGCATCAACTCCTACATTCCAAATACATATTAGGGTTGGGGGTCCCCAGTTCAAATATGATTATTTTGGGGGATCTCGGCATGAAAAGGTTGAGAACCACTGCTGTAAGTAACAGGATAGATGGGCACGGCATGGGATATCTGCAAACCTCAATGTAAATTGGCTATTTTGTCCAAAATGTAAAAAAAAAAAAAAAAAGGAAAATATTTTTAAGTAAAATAAAGTATACATGATTAGAACATTCTTAAACATTCGACAATTAGGGTCTAATATTTCCATAATTGCTACAAAATTGCTACAAAACCTGTATAGCAGGCATAAACAAGAAGTTGAAGGATACAACTACTAATGATAATAATAACTGATAATGATGATTATGTTCACATCATGTAAAACGTTTTAAATTGTTGTGCCTCTAGAAGGCAATGGAAAACAGAAAGGTCTTTAGTTGTGTTTTAAAATAAATAAGAGTGGCAGCAGACCTAATTAAACAATATTGTCTTTATGTTATATCTTCCACAATCCACAAACCACAATCTACATTGAATGGAAATACATACAATAATGAATACATTTTCTTATATAACTTTGGACTGATATGCACATATTACCTTGCAAATAAAAAAGGGAGATATGAGCTATATACACTGCTCAAAACAATAAAGGGAACACATAAACATTACAATGTAACTCCAAGTCAATCACACTTCTGGGATATCAACCTGTCCAGTTAGGAAGCAACACTGATTGTGAATCAATTTCACCTGCTGTTGTGCAAATGGAACAGACAACAGGTGGAAATGAGAAGCAATTTGCAAGCCAACCCCTATAAAGGAATGGTTTTGCAGGTGGTGGCCACAGACCATTTCCCTGTCCTCATCCTTTCTGGCAGATTTTTGGGTACTTTTGCATTTTGCCAGTGCCCTCACCACTAGAGGTAGCATGAGACGGTTTCTGCAACCCACAGAAGTTGCTCAGGTAGTGCAGCTCATCCAGGATGGCACATCAATGCGCGCTGTGGCAAGAAGGTTTGCTGTGTCTCCCAGCACAGTGTCAAGAACATGGAAGAGATACCAGGAGACAGGCCAGTACACCAGGAGACGTGGTGGGGGCCGTAGGAGGACAACAACCCAGCAGCAGGAGCGCTATCTGGTCCTTTATGCAAGAAGGAACAGGAGGAGCACTGCCAGAGCCCTACAAAACGACCTCCAGCAGGCCACATGTGCATGTGAAGCATTTTAAGGCTTTGTAATAAAAAATTACACAGGACAGATAACAAATAACTGAAATATACAAAGAAAGTATTGACATATAACATGACGTGTAAAAATTGCAGAAATAGCAGATCTACAAGTTTACAACGCGTCAGAAAGTGACGTGTTGTAAGCTTGTAGATCTGCTATTTCTGCTCTTTTTTTATACTTGAAAATGTGTGAAACGATTGTGACGATGATGCAACAATAATTGCGATTAGTTTGCTTAGTTTGGTGAAGATGGGAGATGCCTCTGATTAAATGTCCCATGTTTGCCAGGCAGTCTTTTTTTGCCTTTAGGCGGATACAGTATCACAATCAGTGAAGACATGAAAGAACAGTATGCCTTTCTTTGGTCTTTACTGGTCCAATACAGCGGTACAGGTCATGTACACCAATCCACCTTTAGGCTCTGACCACACCCACATGCAACCCACAGCTGCTGGAGACCGAGGTCCTGAAGTGAGGGAAACATGCTTAGTCCTCTATGACAACAATGTCAGTGTCATTGGCTTTGATCACAATGGCTTTGCTACCCTCCTCTGTGGCATGCCTGGCATGTACAAAGATCAGAGTATTGTCTTCCTCATGGAAACATTTGTCCAGACTAACCAGACTGCTTTCATTGTTACTATAGCTAATTGACCGGGGCTGTTAGACAGCATTTAGGACACTGATAAGCTATACTATTATCACTACAGTATTAGTAAAACTGTCACGGTGCGAGGCAGAGAGGTGTAGGAGCCAAGCGCAGACAGTGAAGCGGAGACGGAACGATTCAGATGCAGGGGGGGGGGGGTTTATTAATTAAACAGGGAATATAAAGACAACACTAGGTAAGTGACTGAACACAGTAACAACATTAACCAACCAACACAGACTGTAAACAGAGGGGCATATGAATTGTAAAACCGTCCAGCCCGCACTGGAGCGGCCTAATCCCAGATAGGAGGTCCCTGGCTCTCAGGGACCCTTTGAACAAGAACAGAGTACAATTCTCATACTCACCGAGGGCGTGGTGTTGTCCTTCAAAAGAAACCCCTAGTCTATTTATCTTTATAACACTAACTCAGAAAATGAGGCTTTTTGGAAGATTAAAAGCTTCCCTTTATTTGCTCAGTTCATAGTGGGATTACAGATGTGTATTTAACAATACAAAATACAAATACAAAATACCAATAGAAATGAAATCTAGTAATGTTTCATGTCTGTCTGGTCAGATTTACAAATGCTTTAAGTTAGGCTTGTCCTAAACTAATTTAGAATTTAGATTAAAAAGAGGAGGTTCCATTTAGATCTCATTCAGCCTGAAATACAGGCTAGTCTAAATTTGGTAATTCCAAAAATGTCCTTAAAGTAGCACTAAATACTGTAGGTTTAATCTCAAAATAGAGAAATTTACTCTTTTTGATTTAATTAATTGTTTAAGTAATTTTTTAGCTTCCTAATTTAAGTAATGTTTTACCTTCCTCCATGTGGAGCCATGACTGTTTAATATCTGAGCAAGGTGCAAGAGAAGGAGCCCCAAAAACCTAAGAGCCCAAAGGGCCCCCAACAGCCGTCCGTGTCCAAAACCTCCCAAGTCTCCCTCATCCTCTGCTGTGATGCTCTTGTGAACGCCCCTTTATACGGTAGTACAGTCTAAAGGAAGCTCTCCAGACATCAGTGTGTGTATGTGTGTGCACGTAGGTGTGTGCACGAAGGCGTGATTCTCAGAAGTCAGACGCCTTGGTGATTCTTAGAAAATGTAAGAAGTCAGTGTGTGTGTGTGTGTATGTGTGTGTATGTGTGTGTGTATGTGTGTGTATGTGTGACTTTGCCAACAGCCACCCACACACACAAAAACAACGCTTACTTTTACCTTGCACGACATTATCAGCATTGGCCCAAAATGTGTCTTATACCTGAGCATAATTCCATAAATGTAATTATACTGCATATTATCAGCAATTATATATGACTAAATTAAGTCATTAATAACATCAGAAAATCAAATGATTCACATTTGCATGTGTACATGTAACATTAGGTTAAAACTATCAGATCTTGGGTACTCTTTGACCTCACTGATCAGCCATAGATGCAGGCTGTATGTCACGTACGCACCAAGTGTAGCTCACATACAGGAAATGCACATAAAGGAAATGCAGGCCTCTGCCTGCTGCAAGCCTTCCAGTGCACCTCAGCAGTCATTTCAACCAGTCAATATCATATTCTTTCTTTAGGCAAATCAAGTAATAACATAATTTAAAGCCTATATCCTAAAATGAGCTGTTCAACATAAATTAAGTTCTAATTCATTTCCAGATGTTCAACAGTGTGTATGTGTAATATGCGTGTGCGTGTCTGTGTGAGCAGCGTGTCTGTCACTGTCTAGCCTCGCATGCCTTTTTTGTTTGTTGTTGCCAGATATTGCTAGAGAAATAAGCAACCAGATCTATGAAAACAAGCCCAACAAAAGCGAACTATAGGGCAGGCCACATCAGCACTTTAACCCTATATT
>NC_139943.1:54475729-54715729 GCF_963454915.1 Gymnoscopelus microlampas | reverse complement strand
CAGATAGCAAAGGAAGTTGGGATAAAGGTCACAACAAACCACGTGCTAAAATCTACCCAAAAACAAATCCTTGCAAAAGAAGCCGAGATAATTGGAGGAGCAATTTGCAAGCAGGCCACAAAAACCCAAGTGGTTCGATCTGTCACGGACACTCTGACGAAGAAGAAAACCCAAAGTAGAAGAATATGTTATAACCCTAAGGTTGATTACTATTTACTATCATCAGATACTGATGAGGACGATAGAAAGAAGAAACAATATATTTATTTCTTCCGTTGCCTAGATAGAACGCCTACTCCTTACGTCGATGGAGCATTCAAAGTAGGCATGTCAAGGCATATTAAACAAAGACTTTATTCACACAAGTATAAAGGCATAATAAACGACGACTCTTACATTACAGTCTATGAATGCAGCAATGCAGTAAAAGCAGAGACACAGATCTTACGAGACAAAATAATTAACATGGTAAGGATTCCAAATGAAAACGGGAATCTGACAGAATTTCTGGACAGCAGTCGAGTTTCAGAGGAGTACGTTTTATACGTTATCCAAAATGAGGTTGCAGAAGTCAACGAGATGATGCCAAACGTTCAACGGTTTCAGTTCCGTAGGATTAATCTAGTTTTCTATGAAACTGTTTATGAAATACAATAGCGTTGTCAGGCAAAAACCCAGTTAGTATTTCCATATGTCAACTGTTGTTTTTTTTGTTGTTTCTTCTGTAAAGGAATGCCCTACTTAATCATACAAGAGCGGCACACAAAAGTAGTGAATATAGCTGATGTGATGCATTGTGAGCTTGTAGTTATTATCACTATTTTAAATGTTAATAAAATAATAATACAAAATGTAACAGTTTTGGACATAGAAGGCATAGACAGCAACGATTTGCAAATATTATTATTATTATTTCAATAAAACATATTGTTATCGATCCTGTACTAGTAAGTACTCATTCGAGGTGATATAGACCTGGCTGGTCTATATCATGGTGTAATTTCATTGACTGATTTCCATTACTTTCACTGTATAGTGTGACATGCGTAATATTCAAGTGTGTTTAATAAAGTGCCTATTAACATTAAAAAGTTGTCCTGTGTAATGTATATCTCTATCTATGAACAGTCTCTAAACAATAATTTTGTCCTTTGGACCGTTTGGACTGGTTCTATATTGACTTGGTCAACCCTATTCATCATGTGATTTTAAACACTCTTTTTGTGACACTTCCCATCATTTGGAAAATTGGCAATGAAAATGTAACAGGAATTTGTTCTCAGAGATTTGTAATAGTCCAATACTAAGAACACTCATTTTATTTCACCAGCTTAAAGAGATGACAGAGAGAGCACTGGGAGTCTCAATACAGAATCACACGGAGAAGCTTGTATGACTTTGTATTTTTCATCCTGAGAATTTGCATATTTTCCAAAGACAGGCATGAATTTGAACGAATGTCCATGATTTCCACACATGTCCATGTGATCTTGCACCATAAAACTAATAATTAATAATAAAATCTAAGTAAAATGTTTCCCCAAAGGCCTGAATTGCTGTATGATCTTGAGCATCACTAGTCCAGAAACACCTTTTCTGGACTAGGGCCAGCTTGGAAATCGTGAAGGTGTTTTTTTGCGGCCCACACATCTGTCCACTAAACACGGCCGTGTTTAGTGGACAGATGGGTGGGTCACGTGCATTTTCAGAGCATGTTTATAATTAATGATCAATCATTGTGTTCTGGTTTGGATCAAAGAAACTAACATAGTACGGTTTAAGAACTCAGTGAAGTTAGCACCCCATATGATGAAAATATGAATACAAATTGTGTCATTCTCTATGGCTGGATTTGTGCTGCATTGTGCCGTAAATTTTAGAATTTGTGTTGGTTTCTTTTTTTTTATATCAATATTGATATGCTTTTGAGCTTTGCTGAGCCCAGTACCCCCCAGTTTTTGGCCAAAACTGGCCTCATTCTTTAGTGCTCATTGTGTTCTAATTTATGCCGTTGAAATCATCAATTGTGCTATTTTTATTCTTTTATATCAACATTTATATGGTTTTGAGCTTTGCTGAGCCCAGCACCCAGTGGCGTCCCCAGGAATTACATTTATGGCATTTTTTTTTGCAAAGCTCAAAACCATATAAATATTGTTATAAAAAAATGATTTCAACGGCACAAATTAGAGCACAATGAGCACTAAATAATTAGACAATTTTTGGTCAATTTGGAGCCAAAGATTGGAGGGTGCTGGGTTCAGCAAAGCTCAAAACCATATAAATATTGATATTAAAAACATTATACCAGCACAAATTCTAAAATGTACGGCACAATGCAGCACAAATCCAGCACTAAAGAATGACACCATTTTTATTCATATTTTCATTCGGCATCACAATGAAAACTCATTGTTTAAGGCTTTAAAGAAACATTTACATGACTTTTTTTTAAATACGTTATATATTAAGATAGGGTAAGTGATTTTTTTTGTCAAAACAAAAGGTTTTTTTTTTTTGTTAAAAGATTTCTACATAGATAGAAATCTTCGCAATAGAGTCTTTCAATAACAGGAGTTTCTCCAGCTCTTAATAAACAGAAAATAAATTTTAAACAGAAAATACACAGCCAATCAGGAGAGAGTTCCCATTTATCAGCTTCGTTTTTTATAGCGTTCCAGGTCCAATTTTGTCTGCTCATTTATATGTGTCATCACTTCCAATTTCACTCATTTAATCTGTATCCTGTCTGAGTTCTCTCTCCTGATTAGATAAAATTGGTATCCTGACCTGAAAATACGTTTTCTGTTTAATAAAGAGCTGGAGAGACATGGAGACTCCTGTAACTGAACAAACACTATATATCAATGAGTACTATCAGAATATAGAGCTATTTAACACTTATTTTAATCAAAGAAAATCACTTACCCTACCTTTAATGTTACATTGTCATTCAAATCTTTGTATTTTGCCAATTATTTGGGGGCCCACTTGCAATATCCTCACGGCCCACCAGTGGGCCTCAGCCCACAGTTTGGGAACCACTGCAGGATATCATTATCACATTTATGATTATGATGTCATTATATGGCGATTATGATTATGTCTCTGTCTATGTTTTCGTGCTATGTATGTCTATTGTGTATTTTTAGACTTTTTAATCTGCTTTGCTGCAGCACCAATTAGGTAGTTAGGGATATAATAAACTTAACCTCAGTGGTGGGAGAAGTAATCAATTTTGTACTTAATAAAAAAAAATACCAATACCACAACGTAAAAAAATAAATCAAAATTCAAAATTTACAAAAGTATTTGCATTAAAATGCACTTAAGTGCTGAAAGTAAAAGTAGTCATTTTGCAGAATGTCCCATTTCACAAGTTTTCAAATGTATAAACATGCTTTGAAAATAGCAGAACTACAAGCTGAAGTGGTTAATGCATGTTTTGTAAAAAAAATATATAAAAATCTACAAAGTAACTAGTAACTAAAGTGTTCAAATAATTGTTGTGGAGTAGATTCAAATGTACAATATTTCCCTCTGAGATGTAGTGAAGTAGAAGTAAAAGTATTGAATATTGGAAACATTCCAGTAAAGTAAAAATCCCTTAAAAGCATACTCAAGTACAGTAGGCTACTTGAGTAAATGTACTTAGTTACTTTACACCACTGCTTAACCTTGAACCTTTATAATCCTCAAGCACGCTGAACCTGATTTGTTTTAACTCTATATAACCTGTGCCGCCACACACTGGGCTAGAAAGAACAATAGGCTCTATGCACAGCAGCCATATTATCACTTCTTTCACAGGTGTTACAATGATGCTAATGAAGGCTCTGTTCCATTTTAGTGTAGCACAGTGTTTTCCATGACCCCCACAACTCTGAGAGCGTACAAATGGAACCAAATGGACCCTTACGGGTCCCTTTCTCAGAGTTACACACCTGTAAGGGGCCATTTGGAAGCCTATGAGGGTCCCTGGACCCCAATTGTATGTAGACCCACTGGTGTAACAGAGTGTTTCCAGTGAGCCAACATGCACAACATCAGCACCCTGACTCGGTTTGACCAGAATGGGTCGGAACAGAGCCTTCATTAGTATCATTGGTAACACCTGTGGAATGTCTTCATACTATGGCTGCTGTATGTGGAAAGACTGGTGATGCGAGGTTATGGCTGCTGTGAATATAGCCTACTGCGCTCTCTTGTGGTGAGTATAAGTGTTGACAGTTACGTTCTAATAAAGCTCCACCTCCTCTAGCCCTGGGCTGGTCCAGTGTGAGTGCAATCTCCCTAACGCTCTGCCAGGGGCTCGGCTCTGCTCATAGACAAACAATCCAACTGCCCTGCGAGGGCTCAAACTAAACAAAACTACTTCGCTACTCACCAAAACAAAGGCTGTTTTGTGTTGGTTCTACACGGTGGGAAGCCTCACAGCACCCCACCTTCTCTGTATAATACACTTTTTTTGGGGAAGAAAATGTAATATGTCCGCGAGACGGAAATGATTGTATTTACTCCACTGCGCATTCTACAGATCTGGTCAATATAGATTACCATTGGCCATATCTGTAGAGGGCGCAGTGGAATAAATAACATAATTTCCGTCTGGCAGACATATTTTATTTTCTGCCCAAAAAAGTGTATTATACATAGAAGGTGGAGTGCTGAGAGGCTTCCCACCTCCGAGAATAGACGTTCAACAACACAAAACAGCCTTTGTTTTGGTGATTAGCGAAGCAGTTTTGTTTATTTTTACTACAGTTAGAGCCCTCACAGGGCATTGGAATTATTTGTCTATAAGCAGAGCCGAGCAGCTGGCAGAGCGTTAGAGAGAAGTCACTAACGCTCCGGACCAGGGCTACTCCTCCTTTGTATCAGGAACTTCCTGCCTTTGGAAAACGTTGTTGCAAAGCTACTATAGATAGCTACGTAGCCTATATCTAGTGATAGACGTGTCGCTTCTATCTCGTCGTGGCAAGGCTTAATATGAATATGACCAACTATAAGCCAAGAGACACATGAAGGTATGTTGTAAAAACTAGCCAAAGTTCACATATAACGCTCGTCTGTCACACGTGTCTTGGCGCTACTTGTTCCCGTTTTTTGAAAATTATACATTTACAACCCGTACATCTACATAAACGTTCAGATTTCAAATATAACGTGCTGACCCCCCCCCCCGGCTACGGATGTTACAAGTTAAAGCGTTTGGGTTTAAGTACCCGTATCTTCCGTATTGTTCAATAAAAAGTGTTTTAATCCGATCACCGGCCATTTCTTGTTTATTTTTTATAATGTATCAGGGTGCAATACATCTCCCAACCGATAGGAGCGCGTAGTTGAAAGCATATGGAGTAAATTCGGAGAAAATGGCTGGCGATCGGATTAAAAAGCTTTTATTGAACAATATGGAAGAGATAGGGGTACTTAGACCCGGGCGTTTTCACTTGTTACATCCATGGCCATAAGGTCAGCACTTTATATTTGAAATCTGAACGTTTATGTAGATGTACAGGTTGTAAATGTAAAAAATAAAATAAAAAAGGAACAAGTAGCGCCATGACTGTATGTTTAAGGGCTAGTTGTAAACAAACACAGCAGCAGATATGACGTTTTTTTTAATGTACTTTGATCCCAACCTGAACTGACAGTCCAGTCAAAAGTGATCCTGAACACTTTGACACTCGTTGATCTACAGGAATAGCTGCTGCTAGGGCTCCTCAAGAAGTATTTATCCTGCCATCATCTCTACTAGTTGTAATATTGGACTTATTGGTGTTTGTGTGAAGATAGAGAACATGATGCTCTGTGTTCACCCATTGAGGGGGCTGGTGGATGAGAAGGTCACTGTACTGGTGAGGAACAACATGTCACCAGGTCAGTGGTGTGGAAAGTAACTAAGTACAAACTCAAGTACTTTACTGTACAGTTTAATTTACTGGAGTACTTCCAATTTTCAATGCTTTTCTACTCCACTACATCTCAGAGGCAAATATTGTACTTTTACTCCACTGCAATTATTTTAAAACTTCCGTTACTAGTTACTTTGTGGATTTTTATTGTTATTACAAAACATGCATTAACCACTTCAGCCGAATGCATGCTTAGGCTATAGGCGAAGCGACGCGTTGTGAGCTTGTAGATCTGCTGTTATCAAAGCATGTTCATACATTTGGAAACTTGTGAAATGGGACATTCTACAAAATGAGTACTTTGACTTTCAGTACTTAAGTATATTTTAATGCGATTACTTTTGTACTTTTACACAAGTGCATTTTGAATACCGGACTTTTGCTTGTAACAGAGTAATTCTACCTTGCAGTAATGATACTTTTACTTAAAGGAGGAGTTCACCCAAAAAATGACTTATTTTCTATCAATTGCACACCCCATGAAGCCTTGAATCCATGGATTTATTTTTTGTTTTTGTGGCATTCCTAAGCCAATAATAGTCTCCTACCGGCTAATGTATCCGGTAGGAGACACAAAGTAGATTATTTGTGTCTACTACCGGATACACACACGGTCATCAAAATATTGGCTTAGGAATGCCACAAAAACAAAAATAAATCCATGAATTCAAGGCTTCATGGGGTGTGCAATTGATAGAAAATAAGTCATTTTTTGGGTGAACTCCTCCTTTTAAGTACAAAATGTGAGTACTTTGTTCCACCACCGCACCAGGTCAACAGCTGACCTTACGCTCTCTGCTGCAGTCAGATGAAGGAGATTTCTGGGAGGCTTATGGTCATTACACCAGTGATGCTCGAGGAGATGTGAATGGTAGGCATTAAGACACGTAGGCTACATTATAAACATAACATTACATAACATTTCTTTTTAATGAATACAAGGTTATGAATAGGCTCTATGCACAGCAGCCATTTTGGAGTGAAATTGGGCCTCTTCTTACTTCCTTCACAGGTTTTTACCAATGATACTAATGAAGGCTCTGTTCCATTCGGGTCAAACAGAGTCAGGGTACTGTTGTGCATTTTAAAAGGTGTGTAACTCTGAGAGTGTACAAATGGAACCAAATGGACCCATTTGTACACTCTCAGAGTTATGGGGGTCCTTGAAATTAAAAGTCTGAGAACCACTGTGTTACATGAAATGGAACAACGCCTTAATTAGTATCATTGGCAAAACCTGTGAAGGAAGTAAAAAGAGGCCCAATTTCTTTCCAATATGGCTGCTGTGCATAGAGGGGTTCATCGCCATGCTGGCTTGAGGTGGACATTTTTGTCTAAATGCCATTTTTGCCACGGTCATACAAAATGAGTGGACAATAATATGACAATAAACACAAGAGCTAATAGCCCTGAATGACCATAACAGGTCTCTAACTCTGAGTGTGTTCAAATGGAACCAAATGAACCCTTACGGGTCCATTTGGTTCCATTTGTGCACTCTCAGAGTTATGGGGGTCCTTGAAAACGAATAAAACATTTGAGAACCACTAGTACTAGTTGGACTCCTGATGTGCCATACATAATGTCATAGTAAATAAGTGACCTACATATTCTGAAGAAAACCTGGACACTTGACGTTCAGTATTTAAGTCTTATGATCAAAATAAGAACATTATAATGGTGTGTAAAAAAAGAAAATCAAACATTTGCCACGGACAAGACCAAGTCTTTGCCGCTGACACATTTGCCCGTGTATTGATGACCCCTGAACTCATGCAATTGGGGCGGTTGTATTTTGTCTCCCTGCTCTTCTATTGAGACATTTAGATTGTGTCAAACGTCAGGTCTCACCTAGACACAGGATCTGACATGAATTTTGACCTGATGGTCAAGATTCAATTTCTCCCCTGAGCAAGCAGACAGACTCTATTAGCTCAATGGTGAAAATGCCGGCACTTGCGCAGGAAACCGGGTTCAAATCTGGGGTAGAGGAGAGGAATGTTACACAGTGCAGCTTTGAATTAAAAGCCACCAATTTGGTTTACGTAATGTGTGTCTTCTTTTCCTATCGAAACGGGATTTCTTCACAGTGATCATAAACAAACAATCTTATTTCATTGGATTCCTTCCATAGTTGTCAGTGATGCATGTTTGGGGGGAACCTATGAAGGGGTGGAACCCATGGGTCTGATCTGGAGCATGACACCCGTACCTGGCAGTAGAACTGGACTAAGGTAAGACAATTGAGTAATAATGCAATTCAATATAACCATGTAATCATATAATAATGAATTGGGCACAAATAAGGATAATTCCTTTTAACAGGTCGTTCATGAAAGTCCTTGCGGTCTTGTTTCCAATGAGAACCTGTGAGCAATTAGGGGTTAAGAGTCTTGCTCAGGGACAAAAACACATATGCTGGCCGGGCCTGGAATCGAACCTGGGGCAACCAGTGCCTCTGGCTCCCTAGGCGGGCTCACTAACCACTCAGCTATGGTATATACAAATACACAACCTATATATATATATATGAAGATACACATGAAGGCAAAACATGAAATAACATGGTTTACACACATCACATGTCTCACAAATAGACAGTGTGCCAATGTCTCCATGTTGTTTGTGGTACTGAACCTATTGGCTAATGTCCTTTGAAACCAGAATGAGTCCTTTAGCCAGAATATTTACATTAGATTTATTTTGTTTATTTATTTTTGTGTATTTTTAAGAAAAAGAAAGAAAGCTTTGAAGGTACTGTATTGACACATGCAGCCACAAACTATCACTTGCACTATGCAAATGTAGGTTACTAGTTTTAAAAACATATATTTTTATTGACGTTTTGTGACACACAGGACATACACTATCACACACATTCATACACATACACCGTTGCACGTGCATTATTATCAACAACAACAAAAAACATAATAATAATGATAATTAAATTAAAATAAATCACATTGTTTACACTTTCTTTACCATATGAAATATAGTTTTCAGTTTCCTTTTCTCTTAAGTAATGGTCTCCATAACATTCATGTTTGTTTCCCAAATCTGGACAAAATAATTCTGCTTACCCTAACGATATGTTAGTCTTTCCAGATGAATACAGTTCACAAGTTCCCTGTGCCACATCCTTAATGTTGGGGCAGCCGTGTTTTTCCAACATAGCGCTACAACTCTCATGGCTTGAAGAAGTCCAAAGTCCAAGATTTTAGCCTGGTTTGTTGTTTGTACAGAATTATGTGGATATATTCCAAGTATACAGAGTTTAGCACTTAGAGGAACTGTAGTTTTAAAGATTTCTGACAGAGTATGACCTCTTTCCAAAATATTTGTACTTAAGTTACTAGTTACTTTGTACATTTAGATTATTATTACAAAATATACATTAACCACTTCAGCCCTACATTCATTTCAGCCATTTGAAAATAGCCGATCTACAAGCTCACAATGTGTCGTGATGTGACGCATTGTGAACTTGTAAATCTGCTATTTTCTAAAGATTTGTGTACATTTTGAACATTTTGAAATGGGACACTGCATAATAGAGTACTTTTACTTTTGTACTTTAAGTATACTTTTGTACTTTTACTCAAGTCAATTTTGAATTCCGGACTTTTACTTGTAACAGAGTAGTTCTTCATTGCAGTATTGATACTTTTACTTAAGTTTTACTTAAAATTGAGTACTTTTTCCACCACTGACTGTAAGCTACTTGAAGTCTCCACAAGCTTGCTTTGTTGTAGCTTGACCGCAGTGTCAAGTGTGACAGTATAAAGTAGTGTCCAGCATGCTCTGAACCGAGACACCTGTCTCTTGTGTATCCCCCTGTCCTTTAGGTTTAGGAAGATGGACGTCCAGAAGCCCACGGTGATCACCATCTCACTGTACCAACACCATGTGAGTGAGGGCTTCAAGGAGCAGGCACCCCTGGCCAGTGTCGTCATAGAGCGCTGGTACATGGCTCCCGGTGTCCGGAGGGTTGATGTCACCGAGGGTGGCCTCACAGGAACCCTCTTCCTGCCACCAGGTATGTCGCACAGCAGCTGTGATTGGCCAGTAGTCACTTTGAGTGGCAGTTGGAGCAAACGCTCGCCCCCAAAACATGATTTACGATTCTGTCCTTATCGGTATATAACTCGACCAGCGCTGAGTAGGCTCAAGCGGACTTCGCAACGTTCGGCACGGCAACTCGCTCGCTTTAGCTCGGTTGGTGGTGCCTCTCGTGGCTCAAGTTCGCTTGAGACTGCGCGCTTCTGTCACGGTCCCAAACTATACTTTATTGGCCAAAAAAAAATTGTCCACGGTTGTCGGAAAAGAGTGACAGCAGCGGGATTCGATCACGATAGGTTGAGGTTGGCAGCCCAACACTTAATGAGGCACGCCACCAGACCAGTTTGAGAATTAGGTTTTTGGCCTGTATTAGACTGTGACAACCACAGATATAGAAACCTAGATACCTCATTGGCCTCTGCAGTTCATTGGAGCAACCTGTATCGCAAAACCTTTGTGCTTCCGCCCTCAGTCGCGTGCGTCACAGAAGGGGGCTTCCAGCAGGCCTAACCGAACGCCCCCTTCTGTGACGTTCAGTAGGCCTCTGATTGGCCTACCGAACGTCCCCTTCTGTGACGCACGCGACTGAGGGCGGAAGCTGGTGTGCGCCCGAGATACAGACGCCTCAGAGCCGGAGGAGGCGTCTACCTTTATATGTCTATGGTGACAACGCTTGCACTGTCCCCTCTGGGGGCGGAGTCCTTATTGCATTCAGCCAATCGCAAGGCGGCAGGGAAAAATTTCGCTGTAGAACAATGTCACGCATTTAGACTGCCTGGGACTGCTCCATGGGCTGGATCGCTGTTGTGTTGTTGTATGTTATTCCGGGTTTCTGTGTATTCCCCCGGGTCCTGCATTTCGCCCTGTGAGGTGTACCTCTGTTTGCATTATTATTATTAAGTAAAGTCGCTGTTAAACTGTCCTCCTTGGTTTCCCGCCTTTACTTTGAAGTTGAGTTGCTGCATATGGGTCCATAGACACCAGGGTCCCTGAAAACTATAGGCCATATGAGCACTATTTTCAAACAAATCGTGAAAAAAAAAAAAAGCAAAACATTTTAACAACACAAATCTGGTACGGGCGTCCCTGGCACAAAATATTTTAGATGGAAGGGGATCCATGGACAAATGCATATTCATTTGGGGGTCCTTGGCACGAAAATGTTTGAGAACCCCTGGTTTAAACAACATTTGGAAACAAGCCCAAATAAGCAACTACACTTTAGGAACAAGCCCAAAAACCCTGCAACCCGCAATGAACTACCAATAATTTATAAGCAACTTAACACAACAAACAAGCCCAAAGTCGCTTATAATAAGCAGGTATACATCAAATCAAGTCAAAATGTTTTTTTGACACACAAAGCACACATCAATGCGCAGGAAAATGTATTCTGCCCAAGCGATTACTTGACTGGTTTGTTGTTGTTGTTCTTTAAGGCCCTGGACCTTTCCCAGGCCTGTTGGACCTGTGGGGGGGAGGCGGGGGGAGGCCGGAGTACCGCTCTGCCCTGCTGGCCTCTCACGGCTACGCATCTCTCACCCTGGATTACATGGCTCCCAGAACCATCGGAGGCACGACCGCTCACGTGGGCAACGACTACTTTGAGGTATACTGTAGGTGTTTGCTCGTGAGAGCGTGTGCATGTGAGTGTTGTGTGTTTATGTAAACATCAGTGCTTAACCCATTAAGACTGGGAACGCATCTGTGTGTTATTTTTTAGATTTCTCTGGCTATTCAAAAATAGCCGATCTACAAGCTCATAACGCGGCTCAGAGTGCCGTGCTATGAGCTTGTAGATCTGCTATTTCAAAAAAAAAATGAGAATGTGTGCAGATCTTTGAATATATATATATTTTAAAGTGAACATTTTTAACTCAAATCTTTTCTTTTAAATCCTAACGTAACTAAGTTTGTTGGAGAAAATGGAGAATATCAGTGGTTCTCAATGATATATGTATTTGTCTGTGAACACCCTCCATCTCAAAATATGTTGTTCCAGGGACCCCAAAAGCTATTTATTACTAATTCAGCCTTCACATTTTCCCCACATGCCCCTTCCTGCAATAATAAAGGACCCCAGGACGAAATTAAACTGAGTTAGGTTTGTAAATCTTACCCAAAAAACACTTAATTATTCACTGTTTGCGGGTGGTCTGATTGAGTCCTACGCTAGTTGCGGAGCGCTCCGCCTCCCCCTCACGTCAAAACAGTTGTCGATGTTTACAACTTGATGAGAAGACGTGGAAATATCCTTATGGAACGAGAGAGAGATAGAGAGAGATAGAGAGAGAGAGACAGAGAGGAAAAAAACACCATGAGAGTAAATTGACAAATGATAAGGCAAATGTCTGTTCTCTCCTCCCCTGTAATTAAATAACAGCCTACGCCGATGTGCATCTGTCTCTGGGTGTGTTGCCGAGCTGGCCTTGTTGTGAAAGTTGTGATTCTTTAATTAGATTAAATTAGATAAAATTAGATTAGTGTCTTTAACCCATTTAGACCTGAGGCCGATTTTTCTGAAAAAACGTACTTAGTACAAAAAAAGTACAAAAACAATATGTTGCTATATACTGTACATAGCAACAACTACCCCAAAAGGCGTTTCCGGATTGAAAGGTATAGTTACGTTTAGGGGTTCCCTAAATTGGTGCCAGCGTTTTATTAAAACAGATTACGTTGAGTGCCAAAGATCTCACCGTTTGTAACGCTGTGCTGTTTATAGCTGTGGACTCCACGGCGAGCACCCACACGCAAACAATGGGCGCGTGCATGACGATCGATGGTCCTGGCTAACGCTTGGAACAATAACATCTCTCACGCGAGTCGCCATTACGGAGTAATCGGCCATCGAAAATGACTCGTTTTCCCCAATGTAAAACTTTAAGGAGATACAGAGGTTTTTATCAAGGAGATAGAACGGGAGTGGACGGGGAGCCATGTTTTTTGGCACGGTGATCCATCTATCCCTTGCTTCTCAGAGTCACCGTGGGTGATTCCAGAGCTGCGCTAGCCCCCCCCCCTTGTGGAAAAAACTAAAAGACTGATAACAGGGTTTTTACCGTGTCCGGCACCTAAGCGCTATTCTCTGAAAACACATTTTTTACTGTGTTTGTCACCCGATGTGTTAAGGGGAGATCATATTGCTCATTAAGTATAAGTAATTAGTTGTCAGCTGCAGTCTGTGGAACCCACAGCACTGCGGGTTTCAATTCAGCCATTTCATCAAGGACTAATTACAAATACTAGGTGAATGCAAGGAAGAGCAGAGTTTGGAAACAGTCACAGTACAAATGACTGCAGTTGAGAACCACTGATTCAATATCATTGTTACATGATGTTCTTGTCTTATATGAAGTACTGTGGTGTTTCTCTCCCGTCTTTCTCCTCAGACTGCATTCACGTTCCTTGAAGAGCATCCTAAGGTGTGCAGTGACAGGATTGCCATGATGGGCTTGTCCTTCGGGACCACTGTGATGTTGGGAATGGCTGTGTACTCCACAGTTATAAAGGTACATGGATGTGTAGAATGGCTGTGTACTCCACAGTTATAAAGGTATATGGATGTGTAGAATGGCTGTGTACTCCACAGTCATAAATGTGTCTCATGTTTGTTGCTCTAAATTGGGTATTAATGTGCCATGGTGCTGTACAGCAGTGGTTTTCAACCCTTTTCATATCAAGGTCCATTATTTATTCGGCATTTGAGCCACAGACCACCATTTGATGAGACTTAGACTCCGACCCAATACTTAGAATATTTGTTATCGTTGGATAAGATTTTGTCCACAATTCCATGCTGTGTTAGTATGTTGGTACCATAGGAGAGGTAATAACAGTATTTAATTAAGTATTTTGCAGATGTTTATCAATAATTTAACTCTTGAGCGTAAAATGAAACCAAATCGACCGGTGACGGTCCATTTGGTTTCATTGTACGCTCTCAAAGAGTTAAAAATCTATAAGGGTCCATTTGGTTACCAACTCTCCATCATTTAATTTTTTAATAAAAAATCTCCATGAATTCAATGCTTCATGGGGTGTGTAATTGAAAAAGTGCTCCTCGGAGCACAGGTCTCCAGGTCAGGTCAGGTAGAATCGGCCTCCTGGTGGCACTATAACAGGCCCATGTGAAAAATTTGAAAGATTTGGGGCAGAGGTTCGGAATTGGCATCCAGGGAGTGTGTGTGTGCACAGTTTTGCTGCGATCAGGCCAACGGTGCCGGAGATTAGCTGTTCACAGACAGAAGGACGGACGGACAGGGTGCAAAACGTACTCTCTCGCCAGGCCTTCGGCCTGGCGGAGACGATAAGTTATTTTTTGGGACTACTCCTTTAACCATTGTTTTAGTTGTGTTTGAAAGGTACACAGGTAGGGGCTTTTCCCTTAGAGTGGCTGGGAGGCTATTCCATCGTACGCTGCCCTTGATGGAGAGGACATTCTGTCTCGCGTAGCCAGACAACTATTCCACAATCTCTGAATGCTATATAGAGTCTGGAACTACACCTCCTGAAATCCGAACACAGAAGCTGGCATCTGTTCGTCATTTCCGTTTACGGAAATATATAAAAAAATATCTTTACATTTTATTTTCTTATTTCCTTTTCGGCTAAGCAGCAAGCTATTATGCTTAAATTATACATGGGCAACTGGTGACCCGTGGGCCACATGCGGCCCCCACCGTCACTTAATGCGGCCCACAGGTTAATATCGGAATAGTGATATATTATTGATTTCAGCTGTTACAATTCCAAACATGCAAACATGATCCGCATGAATTACTTTAGTCTATATTAGTAGCTTAATTCAATTCACTTCATATTAAAGTGTCAAATCACAACAAGTTGTCTCAAGACACTTTACATGTAGAGAAGAGACCCGACATCCCACCCTGAGCAAGCAATTCTGCGACAGTGGCAACGAAAAACTCCCGCTTAACTGGAAGAAACGTCAGGCAGACCCTAGGCTCTAGGGTGGCGGCCTTCTGCCTCGACCGTGTCGGGGGAAAGAAGAGAGAGAGAGGGAGAGACAGAAAGAGATACAGTGCAAATAGTAACAATAACAATAGTAGCACATATAATAGTGTAAGATAGTATGATAATATAATATAGTACAGCAATAATGTGTATGCAGTATATAATGGTATAATATAAGAATGTTAAGATAATATACAGTATAGTGTAGTGGTATAGTGTAGTGTAGTAGAAATCCACGGTCGTGCTCCATGGAGAGGCCCAGTCCGCAGTCACAGTCTTGGACCGCAGCTGGGGGTCCGTAGTGACAGTCCATGGACCTGCGACGTGGCAAATAAAAGAAACTCCGGGGAGCGGGTCCCTGGTTGTAGAATTAGTGGCAGGCCTTACTAGAGCGTGAATCCGTACAGAGTTAATTACGATTGTACCAATGGGACGCAAACCCACACAACCAAAGGGAGGACGAGAAGAGAGAGGACGAGAGGAGAGAGGAGAAAGGGGGGAGGTGGGGAGGGGAGGGGAGAGAGGATGACTATAGGGTGACTGAGTCTATACACTTCGGCTATAGGCTTTATCATAGAGAAAGGTTTTTAGTCTAGTCTTAAATATACAGAGTGTGTCTGCTTCACAGACTGAGACTGGGAGAATGTTCCACAGCTGAGGTGCCTGAAACTTAAATGCTCTGCCTCCTGTTCTAACTTTTTTGGGGTTTCCTGGAGCCGTAAGCATTTTTTCATACTGTGAACGCAATGGTGTTCTGGCTGGTTTATAGGGCTCGATGAGTTCTTTGAGATATACTGGTGCCTGTCCATTGAGAGCCTTGTATGTGAGGAGGAGAACTTTAAACTCTATTCTGTATTTAACCGTGAGCCAGTGCAAAGAGGCCAATGAAGGGGTGATATGATCTCTTCTTCTGGTTCCTGTCAGTATGCGCGCAGCGGCATTTTGGACTAGCTGCAGGCTATTTAGGGACTTACTTGGGCAGCCTGATAATAAAGCGTTGCAATAGTCCAGCCTAGAAGTAACAAATGCGTGGACAAGTTTTTCTGCATCATTTTGGGACAGAATGTGCCTAACTTTTGCAATAGTACGCAGGTGAAAAAAGGCATTTCTTGAAATTTGTTTTATGTGGGACTGATAGGACATATCTTGGTCAAACGTGACTCCCAGATTCTTTACAGTGGCCCTGGAGGTCAAGGTAATACCATCTAGGGTAAAATTTCCATTGGCTAATTTATCTCTGAGGTGCTTTGGGCCAAGTACAATAACTTCAGTTTTGTCCGAGTTGAGGAGTAGGTAATTACGGGTCATCCAACTCTTAGACTGAAAGAACGAGCCCAATCGATGGTCTTGAAGGGCGCATCCAAACCCAGACGCTGGATTCCAACGCCGCTTCCTATTGCTTCACCAATCTATGTCCCCAACCGGGGTCAGGACCTCTTTAAGTAATCTAGTTGGGACTGGATCCAAGAGACAGGTCATTGGTTTGGAAGATGTGATCATTAAAGTGAATTCGGAGAGCTCGACCGGGGAGAAACTGTCCAAATATACCCTGTGTCGTACAGCCACTTCTGAGGATACTACATCGGCGGGTGGTCCAGTAGGGGCTGAGAGTAGTAGGTTATCAATACTATCTCTGATAGTATTGATTTTACCATTGAAAAAAATCATGAAATCATTGCTGCTAAGGGATATAGGGATACGTGGATCAGTAGAGTCATGACTTTTTGTCAATTTGGCTAGAGTGTCAAAAAGGAACCTATGGTTGTTTTTGTTTTCCTCTATTAAAGATGAATAATAGGTGGCTCTGGCATTGCAGAGAGCCTTGCTATATATTTTAAGGCTGTTCTGCCAGGCTATACAGGATTCTTTCTGTTTGGTTGAACGCCATATCCTTTCAAGCTTACGTGACGTTCGCTTGAGATTTTTAGTTCCAGAGTTATACCATGGGGCTAGCCTCTGTTGCTTTATTACCCTCTTTCTTCAAAGGAGCAACAGAGTCAAGCGTTGTCTGAAGGGAGCCTGTGACACTGTCAACAAGGTGATCAACCTGAGAGGGGCTATAAGTGTAGAGATCTTCAATTGTGTTGGAATATACTACTGTAAGTTGATGGCTGATGGTATTGCTTCCTTAAATTTGCCCACAGCACTATCAGATAGATTTCTACCAAATACATTTTTGTCCAATGGTGAGTAATCAATTAATGTAAAATCAAAGGTTATCAAATAGTGGTCGGAGAGGTTCTCATTATATGGGAAGACTATGAGATGTTCAATTTCAATACCATAGACTAAAACAAGGTCGAGGGTATGGTTGAACTTGTGAGTAGGTTTATCTACACACTGAGAGAAACCGATTGACTCAATTAATGTAATAAACGCTTTACTGAGGCTATCGGTTACTACATCCACGTGGATATTCATGTCAGCAGCCAAAATGATTCTATCAGAGTCTAGGACTAGACGTGATAGAAACTCTGAGAATTCAGATAGAAATTCTGTGTAGGCCCCAGGAGGGCGTACACTGTAACAAATAATAAAGGCTGTAATGATTTCCAGTTTGGGTGCGAAAGAGTGAGAACCAGACTTTCAAACGTTTTGTAAGTCAGCCTGGGTCTGGGGCTGATTATTAAGCTTGAGTTGAATATGGCTGCAACTCCACCTCCAATCTGGCCGGTGTCTCGAGGAATATGAGCATTTGTGTGACTTGGTGGGGTGGCTGTATTTAGACAGACGTATTCTTGCTCACCCAGCCATGTTTCGGTAAGACAAAGTAGATCAAGATGGTTGTCTGATATGATTTCATTTACCAATACACCTTTATTGCGTAGAGATCTAATGTTCAGGAGTCCACATTTAATAATTTTGTTTTGTGGCACTACTGCATTCATTTTGATCTGTGCCAAGTTTTTATGCACAGCTCCTCGAACCCTTGGTTTCACATGCCTTAATGACTAGTATTCAAATTCTATTGTCTTTTTTATGTCCAATGTATTTGTATTTAAGTTCATAAAGTTAAAATAACTATACAGTAACTTTGCATTTGAAATTAAATAAAATTGTTACTTTTCAGGATTGTAATAGAAAAAAAAGAGGATTTCAATTCAAAAATAGCAAAAATAGCAGATCTACAAGCTCAAAACGCGTCGCAGTGCGGCACGTTTTGAGCTTGTAGATCGGCTATTTTTGATACTTTTGTGTGACATAGATTGGCGAAGTACGGCATTAATCTACGAAAAAGTTAAAATACGGAGATAAGAGGTGTCTGCTCGACAGTATATGCAATGTGGCCCTCTGGAGTGAGTGTGGAAATATAGTGGCCCTCTCCATCATCAAAGTTGCATCACCCCTGGCGCAAATGATTTTGATTTATATTAGGATACATTCGCGCGACTGTAGTGTGGAGGAGGCTTCAAATCAGCTTTATTGCTTGCTCATGATCAGAGCTTTCGTGCTCCAGACTGTATGTCAGACTGTACCGGAAGCATTTGAAAAGTGTGGGAGGCAACAGTCTGGCCACGCTAGACTAGTCCAACAGTGGTCTGCCTACGATGGACCTCACAGTCCCCTCTGGTGTCTGACCTAGTGCCACGTCCTGAACAGGCTAAATAGGGTTTGTGAGTGTGTGCGTGCGCGCGTGTCCATTGTGTGGCTGCTTACTGTACCTTACTGGACCTGTTTCTAGTTTCTGCTATAGCTCAGAGATGTACGGTGAAGTGAACTTTATGAATCATGCCTTCATTATTTATGTGTTTATATGTTTTCTTCCAGCCCAGGTGTTTGGTGAGTGTGAGTGGGAGTCATGTCCAGCCTGTCAGAGGAACCCTCTCTGAAATCCTTCATGAATATAATAAGTATGCTGTTTCAAACTGCTTTTCTATCAAATAACGTATTCTATGCTGCAGAAAGTCTGCTGCATGCCATAAGATAACACACCAGAAACAACAGCCACATGCACAGCATTAGCAAAATATAAGTGAGTTAGTGCATGAGTGCTGTGGCGATTGCCCAAATTAAAACTATAACATACATTAATGCTTTGGTTCTCAAAGTGGGGTCCGAGGATCCCCAGGGGTTCTTGGGGGGGTTCCAGGGGGTCCCCAGCAAAAGTAGTTAATATAGTGTCAGAATGATTTGAAACACTTTAACCATATGTTATACTTTGGCTATTCCAAAATAGCAGATATACAAGCTCAGGGCTTGTAGATCTACTATTTTTGAAACATTTTGAAAATGTGTGCAAATCATGGAATATGATTATATATGTTATAAAGCGAACATATTTTACTCAAATATTTGCTTCTGGAGTTCCCTGGCACAAAATATTTTTGAGATGGGGGTCCGCAGCCAAATGAATATCACTTTTTTGGGTCAGTCAAACCGGTGTTGCCTGTCTCTTTCTCATTGTAGCCTACTGCTGCGCAGTGCTGGTGGCCAGAGAAAGTAATGTTCCTTGTTTGGTACCGTGGGCAACTGGAAGATGTTATAGAATTGGGGGCAGGACATAAAAAAAATTATGAAGTGGATGCAAAAAAATGTATATGCCCCTGAACTCAGGAAGCATCACCATGAAAAGGTCAAAAATACCACTACAGCTACCTAAAAACTACTGTTTTTATAAGAGCCAGGGCATTGCAGTGCCTGATCTGTCTTGTGCTAAATAGCAATTGTTATCACACTTTCAACTGTTCCTGTGACTTCAGGACCTGAACTGACTTACTACAGACGTTGTGTAACCAAAGTTTGTCCAACTAGGAATGCCAAGAACACACGTGTTGACGATGAGGATCGAGTTATCTGGCACGATCTGCTTCTGCCCATTCCAACGGACCCCTCCAAGAAAGTGGATGTAAGTATGTGTTTGGGACACATCTCCGCCTTTGGTCACACTGAATTAACCCATTAAGACCTGAGACCGATTCTACAAATGTCTTCTAAATCCTAACAGTATTCTGAAAAATGTATGTTGCTGTAACAGTGGTTCTCAAACTTTTTCATGTCAAGGACCCCCGAAATTATACATATTTGTCCGCCGACCCCCATCTCAAAATATTTTGTTCCAGGGACCCCCAGAAGCAAAGATTTGAGTAAAAAGATTTTGCCTAAAAAAATATATTATATTCAAAGATTTGCACACATTTTCAAGACTTTTCAAAAATAGCCGATATACAAGCTCATAGCGTGGCACAAAGTGACACGCTGTGAGCTTGTAGATCTGCTATTTTTGAATAGCCAACCAATGTGCTATATTCATATAGCCAAAATGCTTTCCCGGTTGTACATTTCCTTTTGGGAAATGTGGACTGTCTGATATGTTTGATTTATGTTTGATAATATAAATTTAACAATTTACCCTGGTGTCCCTAATTTGGGTATTTTTTCTGAATTTGTCAAAAATGTGCAAAAATAAATAAATCAAAATACATAAATAGTGAAAATAGCAGATCTACATGTCACAAAGCGTCGCGGTGTGACATTTTGTTATAGCTTGTAGATATGCTATTTGTGTTATTTGTTGAAGTATAGTTTATAGAGTTATTGTTGTTGTTTATTTTATTTTTTGTAAATTGAACCCTGACTGTATGTACCTCTTATAGTCCCAAAGGGACCCAGCTCTCATTCAATGCAAAACATTTCATGTACAGATGAGGTACAATGAGGAAAATGCTAGAGAGATAAACCCCGGCAATAAAGACTTGGACTGTTGCTGTATCCTAACAGGTTGGTCAGCTGCAGTGTCCTCTTCTACTGCTTGTGGGTGAGGATGACCAGAACTGGGCTTCTGCAGAATCAGCTGAAGATGTGAGTTCCCGACTTTTACATATTGTGTTATGATGGGATTAATCAGGGCTGAAATATGGATATAATGTGCTAAACTTAGCTTAGTTGCTTCTTTTGGGCTTGTTTTCATAGACATGGCTGCTTGTTTTCTCTTGCAAAATCTGGCAACACACTGATTACCTGCATTACACCTGCAGCCTGCTAGGGAGGAAGTGAATAGATATTGATATTGAATAGGCTCTATGCACAGCAGCCATATTGGAAAGAAATTGGGCTTCTTCTTACTTCCTTCACAGGTGTTACCAATGATACTAATGAAGGCTCTGTTCCATTCTGGTCAGGGTGCTGATATTGTGCATGTTGTTGGCTCAGTAGAAACACTCCATTTTGGTTCCCAAATGGCCGGGCTTCCAGCATGGACCCGTATTGTTATTCAGATTATTCCGTTTCTTCTGCCACTTTTGGCAGTTCTGGCTGAACCGTGCAGTCGCTTTTTATGAAACTCGGCCATATGATAGATGGTCATGAAAAACGATCAAGAAATAATTCTCACAATCTTTCGTCAAAAGGTGGCGCTATAGCACTCAATTGAAAAATGCCAACTTTGAACAGGTACAACTCATGCCCTGTTTCACCTACAGCCATGAAACTTCGATGCACACATGCGTCTCCTCATGCTGAACAACTTTCACACTCTGACTTTTGACCTCTGACCTTTAGATCTCCCACCATTTTGAATTATATGAAAAACAGTTAAAACCTATCTCCTGGGATTTTTGAGTAATCTGCACGAAACCTTTTACACATGAACTTTGGACCTATGCCAAAAAACGTTTGCAAAATATTTTCCAAGTGAAAAAATGAAGCTTTAATGAGCCAATGAATATTGCAGTTTTATGACAATTATTCATCTGCCCCTAACACATACATGCAGACTTACCATTCTTTGAAACTTTGCAGAAATGTAAAGGGCCATTCCAAATATCACTGAAACCAATCTTACTCCAATTGGTCAAACGGGGGCGCTATAGCAATTTTTTGAAAATTGAAACTTTAAACAGGCAAAAGTCATGCCTCGTTTGGCCGACAGCCATTAGACCTGCTTACACATGTGCCTTGACTAATGAGGAACACATCTATCACGTTGACCAGTAAGCACCGCCCTTAGATTGTCCGCAATCTTGAGCAGTTTGAAAAACACTTAAACCCAGGATTTTTCAGCTATTTGCGTGAAACTGTATGATCTGTGTGATCTCCTTTTTCACAGGTTCTTGTCTGTTGGTGGCTTCTCGCTTAAATGTGTGCCCCACAACCTGAAGGTCACCAGTTCAAGCCTCACTTGGTGCAGACTTCATCTAAGTTGCATTTCACACAACATGACTATCAATGAATACATCTGCAATTGTTAAAGATAACATGAAATACTTAATTGAGTGTTTTTTACATACAGCTGATCTACAATCTCACAACTTTTCAGATAGTAATGAGAGTATGTTTTTTCAATGTATAACATACTTCATTGTGAAAATAGCCGATGTACAATTTGACCACTTTTAATGGTTTGTGAGCTTGCAGATCGGCTACTTTCACTAGTTTTGGTTCTGAGGAGATGTACAATTTCTTCAATGGTAAATGGTTTGTGAACGAGTGATCTTAGTGTTAGTGAAACAGGGGCTTGGGTCATGACAGAAGGCAAGAGTTGGTGATCCTCAACAGACAATATCAGCCTGGACAAAGCTATAGCACTATAGGTAGTGTTGCAGCTACCTAAGCGTGCCTCACGACCGCAAGGTTGCCGGTTCAAGCCTCACTTGATGCAGACTCATTTAAGTTGAATTGCAAAAAACATGACTCAATCTATTCCGTTTCCATGGCTCTCTCTTCAATCTATTCCGTTTCTATCTTCAATCTATTCCGTTTTCATGTCTCTCTCTCTCTCTCTCTCTCTCTCTCTCTCTCTCTCTCTCTCTCTCTCTCTCTCTCTCTCTCTCTCTCTCTCTCTCTCTCTCTCTCTCTCTCTCTCTCTCTCTCTCTCTCTCTCTCTCTCTCTCTCTCTCTCTCTCTCTCTCTCTCTCTCTCTCTCTCTCTCTCTCTGAGGGTCGGCCATAGCTGAGTGGTTAGTGAGCCCGCCTAGGGAGCCAGAGGCTCTGGTTGCCCCAGGTACGATTCCAGGCCAGGTCAGCAAATGTGTCGATGAAATTTGTCCCTGAGCAAGACTCTTAACCCCTAATTGCTCACAGGCCCTCATTGGAAACAAGACCGCAAGGACTTTCATGAACTGACCTGTTAAAGAAATTATCATTTCTCTTTCTCTCTCCTGGCCCCGTATTATCGCTGCTTGCAGCTATATTTTTAGCTTGGGATTCTAACCTATTTAGACCTGAGATACGATTCTACAAATGTCTTCTAAATCCTATCAGTTTTCTATGTCAGTGGTTCTCAAACATTTTCACCTCAAGGACCCCCCCATCTAAAAATACTTGCTTGACAAAACATATATATTCAAAGATTTGCACAGATTTTCAAGATTTTTAAAAAATAGCAGATTTACAAGCTCGTAGCGCTGCTACGAGCTTGTACATCTGCTATTTTTGAACAGCCAAAGTATAACATATGACTAAAATCGAAAATGACACATGCGTTCACAGATTCAATGGGCAAAGCCATATTGATTATGCTGCCAGTGTGTGGTATTGTGGTCTTAACTCAACATATCAAACATACATTACAAACAGCAGAAATTAAATCATTTTAAAACTTCATCCTCGTATCAATTCTCATTTTGAGGAACTCGAATGGTGTATAGTAGATTAACGCGTCAGAGATTACTCACGCAAAATGTACTCCATGCTTGGCAAATTAATGTTACTCGAGTTAAGGGACATCCTTAACTCGAGTGCGGTTCAGCAGAACTGACTGAAATTTGTTGCTTTAAAAAACAATTTGTCTGCTTAATGGTTTTAGTATGTAAACCCTGTAATTTTATAATGAGGCCAATCTGCTGGTATGCTGCCTGTTTTAAATATTTAACTCACTGGTCAAACAGAGTCACGGTGTTGGCTCACTGGAAACACTCTGCTACACCAGTGCGTCTCAAAGTGTGGTCCAGGGACCCTCATGGTTCCTTGAGGGGGTTCCAAATGGACCCCATACGGGTGTGTAACTCTGAGAGTGTATAAATGGAACCAAATGGACCCTTATGGGTCCATTTGGTTCCATTTATAGACGGGTTTCCTGTTAGTAAACATGAGAGGAATATGACCGCGCAGAGGAGGGGGAAGCCTATGGGTGCGTTTGGAAATTACGCACCGGAGCACACTCGCCTATTAGTTTGTATTGGCCAGTGCGCTCACTGCCGCTCAGGGCTGTATTTTCGAACGCGCCTTACCCCCAGGCATGCGCAGATTGCGCATTCTGCTCTGTGATGACGTCGCTCGGAAACCCGTCTATACACTCTCAGAGTTATGGGGGACCTTGACATTTTAAAGTTTGAGAACCACTGTGCTACACTAAATGGAACAGAGCCTTCATTAGTATCATTGGTAACACCTGTGAAGGAAGTAAGGAAGAGGCCCAGTTTCTTTCCAAAATGGCTGCTCTGCATAGAGCCTATCGAGGAACCTAAATAAATAATGGCCCAAACTTTGAGGTGTGTTTTGAGATGTTCAAAGCACAGTTTGTTATTGAAAATACATGCTCTTCTTTCCCCATGCAGATGAAAGAGATGATGGAGAGGGCAGGCAACAGTCACCTGTTAACCGTCCTGTCTTACCCCGGCACAGGCCATCTGATCGAGCCCCCTCACAGCCCCCACACCCGCTCTAGTAACTTCATGTCAGGCGGCTTGAAGAAGAAAGGTAGGATCACGTTGTTCAGTCAGACACGCTTGTCAAGACGGAAAGCATTAATTGCAATGATATTGCGTTGTACTAGGCTCTATTCACAGAAGTCACATGAAGACATTCACAGGTGTTACCAATGATACTAATGAAGGCTCTGTTCCATTCTGGTCAAACAGAGTCAGGGTGCTAATATTGTGCATGTTGGCTCACTGGAAACACTCTGTTACACTGTTGGTCTACAGTTTTGGGGTCCAGGGACCCTCATGGGCTTCCAAATGGCCCCTTACAGGTGTGTAACTCTGAGAGTGTACAAATGGAACCAAATGGACCCGTAATGGTCCATTTGGTTCCATGTGTACACTCTCAGAGTTGTGGGAGTCGTGGAAACCACTGTGCTAGACTAAATGGAACAGAGCCTTCATTAGTATCATTGGTAACACCTGTGAAAGAAGTGATAATATGGCTGCTGTGCATAGAGCCTCTTGGCGGAGTCTCTCTGCTCCTATGATACTGCAAAATAAACCGTGCAAGCTCCATTTTACCCATGATAGATTCATTGATAATCTATATATTTTTTTATAACTTTTGGGAAAATGAAAAAAAAGAAAAAAGAAAAGAAATTAAAAAACGATTTGAAAAAACACAGTCTTCTCACGTATTAGAAGGACAATATCAGTCACCAGAACCAAGGATGGGTGTTTTCGATGAATCCGTCATGGTTAAAATGGAGTTTGAAGATACAATGGGTTTGTATAGGAACGGGGCGTGTCTGTTAAAATGAATATTGAATGTCTAAATACTGAATCAAGCAACTTAAAACTGTCTGAGGTGCTCTTTTAAGCCCGAGTAGACGTTAAAATGACCCCAAACATGTTTGAAAGTGAAATATCCCTTTTAAAGCCTCAATCTGTGATTTCTTCACCTAGTTGGCAGTAAGAAGAACAGCAGGAACAGTATTAATAAAACATTATAATGTCACACATTGTGTTCATCGTTTCGGAATCAGCGCTAGCGTGGGAGGCTCCTTTCATAATGTTTCACAAATCGCACATTAGGACTTGGCCATACAAACATTTTCAGTTTTGAGATTTTATTTTGCTTTAATCCATGCTCTATGCTCCATTTGTGTCCATTTGTCACTCAACTGTGTATACATACATGAACGTATACGGTGTCCGTCGTACGTATGCAGCAGAGTGTGGGTCTTATGCAAGTAATGGTAAAGAAATAGTCCCGAAATAGCGCTACACCGGCGTGTAAATACGCTGGAAACACTGCTCACCCCCGCGGACGAAGCAACATTTTTCAGATGGTCTCTGGCACATAGACTGTAAAAAATATGGACAGCGTTACGTCCATAGGCTACAGACCATAAATGAAGCCCATTTTTCAGCAATTTCAAACCCAATTTCTATATTGGGTCCGAAAAATGTACGCGGAAATGAATGCTATTGGTTGGGACCACAGCGGGGGGTGGGGAATTAATGTTGTTGGTTGTGTAGCTTGTCAATCAAATCATCACAAGGTAGCCACGCCCCTCCTCCAGTATACCCTACTTTATCATTAATTTGAAAATAAATGGGACCATCATTTACCAAAACGCATATCATGGTGATTGAAAGAAGACTTTAAACTAGCGACTAGAAGCATATAGTATTTATGACAATGTTTATTAAGGTAATAAAATCGAGTGTAAAGTTCGGCAAAAACCCGCTTGAATAGAGCCTAATAGGCCCAATGCACAGCAGCCATATTGGAAAGAAATTGGGCCTCTTCTTACTTCCTTCACAGGTGTTACCAATGATACTAATGAAGGCTCTGTTCCATTCTGGTCAGGGTGCTTATATTGTGCATGTTGGCTCACTAGAAACACTCCATTTTGGTTCCCAAATGGCCCCTTATGGTGGGTGTGTAACTCTGAGAGTGTACAAATGGAACCAAATGGACCTGTGAGGGTCCATTTGGTTCCATTTGTACACTCAGAGTTAAGGGGGTCCTTGAAAATAAGAGACCACTGTGCCACACTAAATGGAACAGAGCCTTAATTAGTAACATTGGTAACACCTGTGAAGGAAGTAAGGAAGGAGCCCAATTCATTCCCAATATGGCTGCTGTGCATAGAGCCTGTTGCTTCTGACACCAGCAGGGGTGAAACAGCGACACTACAGACCATTCATATGAACTATATAGCCTCAATTTACAACCCGGATGCTAGCCCCTTGCTCTGGCATCACGATAATAATTGTCCTCATGCTTGTTTCCATCGCAGTGGTAGTTCTATGGGGAGGGGAGACGAAGGCGCACAGTCATGCACAGGAAGATGCCTGGAACAAGACACTGCACTTCCTGGAGGAGAACCTTTATTGCAGCACAGACCTGAACACCTCTGTGCCTTCATCATGTCTGTGATGATGAAACAATGGACCTCCCCCCCAAAATAATCACATTTGAACTGGGGAAACCCCCCCCCCCCCCCCACACACACACACACACACACACACACACCCTTACAAGCACTTGGAATTGTAGGAGGTGAGGCATTACAATTAGTTTGACTCGGTTCACCAGATAAATATTGTGAAAATAGCCCAACTATTGTGAGGCGTTGTGAACTTGTAGATCGGCTACTAGTGATGCGCGGGTTGACCCGTAACCCGCGGCGCGGGTGGGTCGACTCAGAATTTCAGAGGCAATTATGCGGGCAGCGGGTCAGCCGCTCTCACACGCCAAAAAAATAAAATAAAATCACATGCTCTTGTTTTGTCTTTATTCCTAATAAGAATAAGAATAATAACAATAAAACAGTTTGAATACACTTGGGGATTATTTTTTAACCATGATTTTACAGAATTATAGGTACGACCCGCGGGGCTCAACCTGGCCGGCGGGTTGCGGGGCGGGTTGAGCCATAGATGTATATATGGGTTTGCGGGGCGGGTTGAGGGGGGTTGGGTTCCGTGGCAGGGCGGGGCAGGTCATGAAAAAACCCGACCCGCGCATCACTATCGGCTACTTTCCACAATTTTTGCTCTTTCTTAGGTAATATTTGACAATTTGGCCAATGTTTGACCGTTTTTTTATAGTACAGTTTGTTGGTTACTTTTGACGTAGTAATGGTCTTATTATTAGTTTATTTTATTCTATTTTAGAGGTATTAAAAAGGTCTTAAAAGTCCTAAAATACTGTATGTTGGTTTGTTTACTGTTGAGTGAGAAAACAATATTATTGTCATTAATGTCATTAAGCTAATCTTATGGGGTCCCGACCCCCAGTTTGGGAACCCTTGTTGTAGAGAATAGATGTCAATTACACAGAGACACAACAGACTATGCTCTTTATTATATAAATACAGAATCACACAGAATGAGTGAATCTTGTATGATGTTCTCTACCAGGGATCTAGTTTTCTGCAGATTGCAGTCAGTCAGACACAAATAGTATAGTATAAATTATTGAAACGTGGAAATGATCATGGAATTGTATGTACCTCCAAATGACACTGTACTTTGACTAAGTACTTATACTTTGTTTGAATATAGCCTTTATCAGGCTATCAATGAATGTAGATTTGTTGATGGGATATGCTAGACCAGTGATATTCAACTGGAGGCCTGCGGGCCACATCCGGCCCCAGCTGAGCTTTCATTTGGCCCCTGGAACACATTCCATATTCCAAAGTACAATTTACAATTCAGGCATTTAGCAGACGCTCTTAATCCAGAGCGATTTACAATAAGCAACATGACGTAATACATCAAATGCATAGACATAGTATTCTAAGATCATAGGTAAACCAAAAACCATTGTCTAAATCATCAGTCTATACAGTATACAGTAATATAAACATAAAAAGAAATCTGTACATTGAAACTTTATTTGTATTATACTGTCTGATGATAGGTTCTTGGTTTACCTTGAAAATAAATAAATGGTTGGTTGTACGGAATGAAAGTAGCTATTTCTGAGTTTTAAGTGGCTGTTGTCCATTAGACAGAATAGTCCTTCTACATACATTAGCTAGTTTTGAATGGATTTTGTCCTTCTTCCATGTCCTACATTTTCATCTACTTGTAAGTTTTATACAGTATGGTTCATTCATCCTCAATAGCGTCCTTGGCTGAATAATGGTCTAACTCACAACTCATGGTTCTTGAAACACATCATAAGAGCTTGTGCCCTTTATTAGCCGGATGCTCAAAAACATAAAAAAAATGAAAACCTTTCCTTCATACGAACATGTAACCACTTTCACCTGGCCAGCCTGCCTCCACTATTCTCAAAGACACTGAAATATCTACTTCCTATTTTCTCAATATCCAGATCAAAGCCTGTGCATTAAAGGACTGGCACAGAAATTATCCTTTCACATATCAAAATGCATTCATGCAGTATGAAGCATGCCCTAATAAGTTACCATAATGGCCATGTGTCCGTTGTTGTGTCCTATATGACAAACGGTCAAATGGTTAACGACGAACACGGTCTTGTGGCCCCCAACTTCAAGTCATTTTACAATTGTGGCCCCCTGCCTAATCTAGTTGAATACCCCTGTGCTAGACAGTGGTTCTCAAACGTTGTCATATCAAGGACAAAATGTATGTATTTGGCCACAGACCCATATCTGACAATAGTTTGAGCCAGGGACCCCCTAGGCTGCACCAACGCTCCTGATTTTGTGTATAGAGGGGCGGGTGTATAGAGCCTCAGAGAGATTGCGGCTGCATCCCATTGGTTCACCGATCTGTCCGTCAACCCCCGCCCCGTTAACACAACATTACGAGCGACGCCCACTGCACTCTGGTTAGCTGGGGAAATGAACACTTCCTCATACCGGGTACACCGACGCGTTCGTCCAGGCTTTTATTTTTTAGCAAAACTAAACAATAAAAGTCTGGAGATCGAGGCTAGGGACCCCCTAATCTGAGTTCCCAGAAGTTTTTGCCAGCTCTCGCATACAAACGGGAGGGGCGAGGAACTTCTGGGCCAAAAACCCCTGTATTTGTGGGCGGGATGTAACTTACGCTCAGAATCTGAGCGGACACGCCTCTTACCGGTCTGAGAGCTGTGCAACTCGTCTAAAAAGTCAGACGAGAGTCAAACAGCAGTACACAACAATGGCGGCCGCAATTTCTCAAGGAGAAATTGCTTCCCGTCGCTCCTATTTACATGCAACACCCACTGCATGTGGATCCCACCCCCTTTTCATAATTGGCTATTGATTTGAATCAGAACGCAGTGGCCGCGCCCCTGCTGTCCAGGCTCTGAGCCGAAGTCTCCCAGACTAGGGACCCCCATACAAGAGTTGTGTGTTTTTTTTTTCTTTTCTTTTTTTAGTAGCCAATCATTTTTTGAGGAGCCCCGACCAGGAGGACGTAGAGCCTTCGTCCTACTCCTCCCGCCCCAACACTCCCCCGCTGACAGGTGCCCCCAGACTATATGCCGCCACACACTGGGCCAGAAAGAACAATTGCGCCATCTGATGGTGAGCATTAAGTGTTAACAGTTACGTTATGATAGAGCTCCACCTCTTCTAGCCCTAAAACGTGACTGTCATATCATGACTTGTTCTTGGTTTTGTCTCTTTATCCATTTACAACTCATGCATCTACATAAACGTTCAAATTTCAAATATAAAGTGCTGACCCCACGGCCACAGATGTAACAAGTTGAAACGCTTTGGTCCAAGTACCCGACCCGTATCTTCCGTATTGTTCATTAAGACGCTGACTAGATTTGACTGGGTCGTTCACACTTGCTGTGCGTTGATGGCTTATTAACGACCGTCATTGATTCTAAATAGACCAAGGTGTTACTGGATTTGAATCCGTCGTATCATTTGAAATAGAGAGGGGTCAAAGTAAAGCACTTTGAGCTGCATTTCATGTCATGAAAGGTGCTATACAAATAAAGTTTATTATTGACCACTGTTCTGCTGTACTAAAAATGTATATAAAAAACTATTTTTTTTATCAATTCAAAATTGCATGACCCTCCCTTGGATTCAAAGTAGAATTAGCTGACCCTCCCTTGTACTAAAATTAGAAAGGCATGACCCTCCCCTATTTTCCTCCAGGGACCCCCTTCTGTAAATTTCGACTGGTCCCTAAGTCATGCTGCTTAAACATTGATTTAAGCAGCATGGTCCCCAGTTTGGGAACAACTGCTGTAGACCCTCTGTCCTGTTTGGAGCATATGTTCCTTACCAGGCAGTGATGATTATGATGATTTTATTCTTAAGGTCCATGAAAAAAAACTGTCATGGGAATGAGGCAAAAGGGTATTTGTGCAGAGGTGCAGCATGTGCCAGTGCAGTGAAAGTGGACAAGTGGACAAAAAGTGTTGATACTTCTTGACTCCCTGGCTCTCTAAGACTAGCACACACGGGCGCATGAGGGGGGGGGGGGCATTGCAGTTCCAGTGAACAGGGGCACTGAGAGGTGTTAATCCAGCCCTGAGGCAAACCATGTTTACGTGATTAGCCACATACACACACAACATTGAGTTTGAACTTTCCACCAATTGAAATGACCCCAACAAGTAACACATTTGCTTAATGTAAAGGACAGGTAAGTGTTAATGTTAAAGTGGTAATAGTGACAAAGGATAAATGAATATTCCAGTGTATTTTAGGGACACTGCAGATATTTTTCCTTGTGTGTTATGAAGACTTTGAGGTCATGTTGACCTCTGAACATTTTACTCTCATTTAGAAAATAATGGAGCTCATTGAACAGTCTCCTCACATAGTGTAGCTATTGTACTGAAGGTGTTAAAAGACTCAAGGAGAAATCATGCATGATGTCATCTCAAATCACCTCAATCAATCAGGATTGAATGGCAGCTTGTTCTCCGGCCCCACCCAGCTGCTGGGGACTATTTAAACACACCTTCTCCAATCTCCACTCACTCTGGTTCAGATCCTCACCACAAACAGTCAAACCTCCCGACCGCAAAACCTCCTGATCTCCACCATTTCACCATTCCACCATTCTCCAAACCGGTCCATGTGTGCGTCTACCAAACAAACGTGAGTCCTTCGATCCTAATGCCATTGAAGACGAGTGGGCTATCAATGGGCCATCAATATGTTTGCTCTCCCAGCATGGGCTAACAAGCGCATGGAGAGATGATGTGCCACTTATTATATGGACTGGACTGCACATTATTTGAATGCACCAATTGAGCAATTCACACCTGTTTATTTGTTTCCTGAGTTTATAAGCAGTGCATTTGAGTTATGTTTATTGCCTTTAGTTTGCAACTTATTATATAAATAATGAATTGTTTCCCTGCTGAACTGTTTATTATACATATTATTTGATGCCTTAATTCCTTATATATTACTAATTGACTAATGACTTGATGATTATGGACCAAGTTCAGTATGAATATTGACTCTCATTATTCCTTATTGTATTATTGAAGATGAATTGAATTGCTAATTATGATTTATTTATTGGATATAATTATTAATACCAATGTTGTATTTCTGTTTACTTTTTGTACAGCACACAACTATCTTCAGTAAATATACCCCACCGGGGTTAACTCGAGCTCTCTGCCTCCTCTCATTTTCCTTATATGGTCAGCCTGACCAGTGACTATCACCTGCTCACCCTGTCAGTCACTCCACCTGAACAATACCCCTATAGACATTCTTTCAGAAGGAATGAGCAGCACTCAGGTGCGCACAATTACTTTCAATAGGGTTGTGATTGTGCTTTATTTCTATATATATTGTAATGTCAATGGGGAAGAAACACATTCTATCACCTGGTTAAAATGCTAATAGGTTAAATGATGATGGCTGATGATTGAATTGACAAATCACTGTTATAATATGTTATAGTGTCATTATAAGTTACTAAAAGTGGTCAAATTATTACATATTATAATCATTGGAATTATAAGACATTATGAAAGGCTTTATAATGTGTTATGACTAAGTTTCAAACTGCAACCTTTATACTGCCCTCTGTCTTGTGGTGATGTCACCAGCCATCATGAATATTCATTTGAGCCATTAGGAACCAATTGAAACCCACATTCCTTATTAATCAGATGAATGAATAGTTTACATGTACTGTAAATGACCCTCAGCTGTAGGTTGTATTGCTAGAATTTTCACTTTTATATCCTGTCATTTTAGCTTGTTTGTTATCATGCAAACATACTGTACATACATACATACATACATACATGCATTTAACACATTGAAACAAACATATCTTTTTCATATAATAGCTAGCTATATTTACAAGTTATTCAATTAATGGACCTGCTTTTATCCAGCCATGATTCACTATTTAAGTTGTTAATTGACATTGTATAATGTAATGTATCATCATAAAATGTGTTGTTTCACCACAAATACATTTGTTATTTATTTCTGTAGTTAAACTGAACAAGCAGAGCATGAGCAAAGGTTGATCTAGTTGGAATGTGGATATTTATTGTAGTCAAATTCGTTTTTTAATTTTTCTTGTTTGTTAAAATGTGTTTTAGGCTGTGAATGTAAAGGTTTTTACACCAGATGTTAACAATGCACCTCGTTGTTCATGAGTGATTAGAAATGGTCCACATGTACTGTAAATGGCCCTCTGCTCACAACAGCTATAGGCTGTATTCGTTATCCTTGTTGCTAAAATGTTCTCCTTGTTGCTTTAAATGTTCTCCATCACTTACCCTGTTATTTTAACTTGTTAAAATGCATACATTTAACAGATAATAATTTGTGATATATAACATAACATAACAAATATATATAATTAATATATATAATTTCACAGTTTCCTAAATAATAGTAATTCATTTGAATATTTGTCGGATCAGCTATTGACCCCAATATCTACAACTTATTCAAACAATGTACCTACTTTTATCAAGCCATAATATCACTACTGTAGGTATTAGTGTAATGTTGGTTTCAGTTTGTTATTATAATATATCTATATTTGTCATGGACGAGGTTAAAAAGGTCATAAGAATTATTGTGTAAACATCATACAATTAAAAAAGTATATTTAAATATAATGGAAGTCAGATTATACATTCAGGCTTATGTATGAAATATATTGACAAAGAGTTCATTTATGAATTGCTACTTGAAAGAGTATAATCGTGTACATGTGTGTGAGAAGAATACACTTTGGAAAGAGACATACAGGTCAGGGTTCAGTGTATTTAGGGACACTGCAGACATTTGTCCTTGTGAGCTATGAAGACTTCTGAACATTTTACTCTCATTTAGAAAAGAATGGAGGTCATTGAACAGTCTCCTCACATAGTCCATGAGCCAGAGCCCCAAAATTGAGCAATGATTATCGAAAGAGTGGGCAAAACCAAACCTATATTAAATTGTTCATAGGGTCAATACGAGTAAATAAATATACAGTATGATAACCTTTCCACAGGAGCAGCTTTTTCATGGTTATCACACATTTTGTTATTTTCCCCATACGTTGTTCCAACACAGTCTCACTCCCATGAAGGCACATATTGCCTTTTGGTCAGAACCCCAGGAACAGGCCCGGATTGGACGGTCTGGCACTTCTGGCAGATGCCAGAAGGGCCGGGCAGTCTGGGGCCGCGGCCAACCCTAAAACCGAAATAAAGTCACCAAAAAACAAATTTTCAAGACATTTTTAACCATTTTTAACCAATTAACTTCAATTTTTCGGCGCCCACGCGGCCGACCCCCGCTATGGGCCGGTGAAGATCACAAATGCCATGGCCGATTTTCTGTGCCAGTCCGTGCCTGGTGCATGTATTGTGATTAATAACCAGATCCTTCTATTTTGGATCATGGGCCTCTGGTTTTGTTATTTCTATCTTTTATCTTGTTTGATGTACCAACTGAATTACCCCCCAGCTATTTATAAGGTAATGAGCCAGCATTTATAGTCAACAACATGAGGACCTGAAGGGTGTGTACTGTCTGTCATATCATAAATATGTCAAAGCAAATAAAATAATTGCCCGGTTTCTTTGTTTGTGCTGCATAATGAGACAATGCCCAGAGCCACAGTAGAGCGTAACTCATTGTAATAAAGACAAGCTATGTCCATCATTGTCTCCGCCAGGCCGAAAGGCATGGCGGAGACTATGTTTTGCACCCTATCCGGACCGTCCGTCCGTCTGTGTACAGCTAATCTCCGACACAGTTGGCTTGATCGCAGCGAAACTGTGCACACAAACTCCCAGGATGAGAGAGCAGAACCTCTGCCCCAACGTTTTCACATGGGCCTGTTATAGCGCCACCAGGAGGCAGATTTTTGCACAAACAAAAATTGACAGTATTCCTACAGATTTTGTGCAAACATCACGCAAATTGGTACACAGTATCTCTATTGTCATTAAACCAAATTGGTCTTTCAGATTTCTCATATTCCATCCTGATTGGCTAAAAATGGTGTCCAAAGTTTGCAAGAGTGAACAAAATGCCTCAAATCATGAACACAGCGTGCAATTTCCGTGAAATTTTGCACGCACATTCCCACTAGGCCGAGGAAGAAATGCCACTTGAAAATGTTCAAATCAGCCTCATGGTGGCGCTATCACAGGCCGACTGATTCGTGGTTTTACCTATAACTGCACCAATCTGTGTAAAACTTTGTATGTGCACTTCATAGAGGCCAAGGAAAAACCTTTGCCCTGCATTTTTCACATCTGCCTTTTATAGCAACACTAGGAGGCCACCTAATGTAAAACAAAAAAAAGGATCTTTTGAGGCTATAGGATCTGACACCAATTTTTACCTCATGGTCGAGTTCAATTTATCCCCTGAGCAAGCAGGCTCAATCATAGACATATAAAGGTAGACGCCTCCTTCGGCTCTGAGGGATTGGCATCTCGGGCGCCATTTTAGAGTAGGAAAGGTTCCGCGTGTGTCACAGAAGGGGGTGTTCGGTAGGCCAATCAGAGGCAGATGGGGGCGGGTCTTTTCGTAAGAGGCAGCAAAAGTCAGTTAGACACGCTGTGATTGGCCAGTAGTCAACGTGCTGTGATTGGCCAGTAGTCACTTTGAGTGTCAGCTTGCCTACTCTAAAATGGCGGCCGCGATACCAGTTGCTCCAACGAACTGCAGAGGCCAATGAGGTGTCTAGGTTTCTATATCTATGGGCTCAATGGTAAAAATCCCAGCACGTGTACAGGAAATAGAAGAGGAAAGTTACATAGTGCTGCTTTAATATCCGTCACCTCGTCTCTCAGTCTCACCAGTTCAGTCCAGAGGTCTGGGGTGGAGCTGGAGCTGCTTTCTCCAACCTACCTCCAGTGGTGGAAAAAGTACTCAAATGTTTACTTAAGTAAAAGTATCAATACTGCACTGTAGAAGTACTCCGTTACAAGTAAAAGTCCGGAATTCAAAACTTTACTTGAGTAAAAGTACAAAAAGTTTGGTATGAAAATGTACTTAAAGTACCAACAGTAGAAAGTACGCATTAGGCAGAATATGTCCCATTTCAAGTTTTCGAATGTATAAACATCTTTTGTGGCCGAAATGTATGCAGAGCTTAAGTGGTTAATGTACAGTAGGTTTAGTAATAATAATAATCAAAATCTACAAAGTAACTAGTAACTAAAGTTTTTAGTAGTGGAGTAAAAGTACAATATTTTCCTCTTTTAGATAGTGGTGGAGCAGAAGTAAAAGTACTGAAAATTGGAAATACTCCAGTAAAGTAAAAAAAAAAAAATACCTCAAAATTGTACTTAAGTACAGTACTTGAGTGAATGTACTTAGTTACTTTACACCACTGCCAGTGCCTATACTGTACCTCCATATCGCTGACCGTTCCATGGTGTCCCTGAACCACTGTCCTCCCAGACAGACAGCACAGCAACATCAGCAGGTGAGGGCAACATGAATGGCATCCATCCTCAAAGCGAGATGTGTGTCACTCAGGGACAGGATGGCTTCACTTTATATTTCAGCGCAAGGTCATGAACGTTTCATTTTGTGCCAACTTCTATCAATAGTTTGTGGGAAAGCCTGCTGCTGCTGCGTCCCATAGTAGTAGGTTTTTCACCCTTTAAGACCAGGAACGCATCTGTGTCATTTCAGATTTATATTAGCTATAACCATTATTTCACACTTTGGCTATTCAAAAATAGCAGATATACAAGCTCATAGCGCGGCACCGAGTGCCGCACTATGAGCTTGTAGATCTGCCGTTTTGTTTTTATCGTGAAGATGTGTGCAAATCTTTGAATATATATATATATTTTTTTGAAACAACATTTTTAACTCAAATCTTTGCTTCTGGAGGGTCCCTGGAACAAAACCTTTGTCATGTCAAGGACCCCCAAAATTATATGTATTTCACCGCGGACCCCCATCTCAAAATATTTTGTTCCAGGGACCCCCATCAAAAATGTTCGCTTTAAAAAAAATATGTATAGCCTATATTCAAAGACTTGGAAACATTTTCACGATTTTTGAATAGCCCAAAGAAATCTAAAAATGACACAGATGCATTCCCGGTCTTAATGGGTTAAGACATGTATTTAAAAAAAATAGATATATGCCAGGTAATCAATGAAGTGAGCTATTCTTAATCTTTAGGAAAGTTAAAGATTAGTTAGCTATGTTTGACTGTGTCCTCTGGCACAGATATATCGTGGAGCTGTTGCCATCTGTGCACTTTCAATTTTCCACAAGTCAGAGATATCCCATCGCTCTCGTGGGGCTTTTGCACCTGTCCTGAATATTCAGTCCATATCCAAGGCTGAGTTATTTGGCCTCGATGCCAGGGCACTCGTTTGGTGAAATATTAAAAGTAGCATGGTGGTTTCTGCTGCCTCAGAACCTGACCAGTTTACAGGGACGTCACATAGGCTCTCAGATGGTGGGGGGGGGGGGGTGGACTTTCGGTGGACTATACCCCTTATTTTACACTTTGGCTATTCAAAAATAGCAGATATACAAGCTCATAGCGCGCACTCGGTGCCGCGCTATGAGCTTGAGCTATGAGCTATGAGCTTGTAGATCTGCTATTTTTGAAAAATTGTGAAAAACGTTTTGTAACTGTCAAATGTAAACAAATTTTGTATTTTCAAAATTGTGCGTTTTTTGGGTGGATTTTGTTCGTTTTTTTCGTGTTTTGGTTACTTTATTTCGGTTTTGGGGTTAGGGTTAGGTTATTTAATTCTTATTTTTGCCTGATTTTACCAATGTATCATAAAATAAAATAAAATTAATTATTATTATACTTTTTTTTATTTTTTCAAAAAGTGGGGGGTATGAAATCACGGATCTGTGAGAGTGAGGGTGTCGCGTCGTACACACTGGCCGTGACGCCCCTGCCAGTTTATCATCACAGAACCATCCATGTTGCTCCTGTCACAGTCTGCTCCTCAGCCCATTGGACTTGGCTGCATGTGTTTATAGGCCCAGACCAATCCACCCGGACCCGCTAAACCCGTGCACGTGCATGAGGTGCGCATACTGCACCCCTAACCTAAAAGGTCTTCCCGCGGCTATGGGCACAAGAAGGCAAAAAAACAACAACAACAACAACAACAACTCAGTTACACCAATCCAATACATAAACATGTAAACTCTGAATTGGGAGGGAATCTGGGAGATAGGTGGATTGATCTGGGTCATTACCATGTCCTGATGTCAAAGAAAATATTTCCAAAGAAGGAAAATAATTCCAAGGTTGTTATATATATATATAGGAAATCAAAATCTGTTGGAAATATTTCACTTTTATGTGGTGTCATATAATTCAATTTAATGTTGATATGGTGACACTCACTATCAACAAAATAAAAACATGGCACTTCATGTCAAACAGGTTGCCGACCCCTGCTGTAAGAGTTCTCTCTCTTGATTGGATCAAATTGGTGTCCTGATCTGAAGATGTATTTTCTGCTTACTACAGAACTGGAGAGACGGGGTCACCAGGACACCCTGTTACTGAATAAACTAAATATAGAGCTATTTCACACCTTTCACGGGTGTACTTACTTTTTCACAGGACCACTCACACACAGACGCACGCACGCACGCACGCACACACACACACGCACACACGCATGCACACACACGGCATGGAAAGCTTGTGTGTGAGAACACAACACATGTTTCTGACAAATGAAAACAGCACCAAGCATCCTGGGACAGATAACAATGTGATATGCTTTCAACAAATGTTCAAAAATGGCAACAAGCTCACAATTGCGTTGACACATTGCAGATCTGCTATTTTTGAACATTATTGAAAATGTATAAACATGCTTCCGACATTTAAAAAGAATAATGTTTTTGCCCTAAATAGAAATATGCTAGGTTGAAAGTTGTTGAAATAATTCAGTCACTCCATTGCCTCGTTATAATGGTGCTTAGGTATGTACTCATAATACAAACAGCAGTTTAAATTCATGTGGATTAATTGCACAAAATAAACACTCTCCCTTTACCCTTTGTTCTGGTGCAACGGATCTGGTACAGCACTCAGGCCAGGAGGCCACCCACAGAGCCTAGTCCCTCCACGTGCCAGAGCCTCCCCGTGTTCAGTTAGAGTAGTTCCGGAGAAGCGGACTGATTGCCCCTGTCTTTCCCTAAGAGGACTGACCGCGGGTAGCTACCTGGGATGTAAGTTGGAGCTTGATCAACCCCGGCTGGGTCACCTGGGCGAGGGTGTATGTTGCGAGACCCGAAACACCCTATGACCCCAGGCTACAACACTGATTATACATCCCAGGCGCATCCATGTGATGCATTCTTTATAACATAAGTATAAATAAATGCATTTGAAATTAAATAAAAATGTTACTTTTCAGGATTCCAATTCAAAAATAGCAAAAAGAAAAACAGGATTCCGATTCAAAGATAGCAAAAATAGTAGATCTACGAGCTCAAAACGCGCTGCGACGCGTTTTGAGCTTGTAGATCGTCTATTTATGCAACTTTTGTGTAGCTACTTTTGTGTGATAGAATGGCGAAGTATGGCATTCATTTACGAAAAAAAGTTTAAATTATAGAGACAAGAGGTGTCTGCCCTCTGACAGTATATGCAATGTGGCCCTCTGGAGTGATTGTGGAAATATAGTGGCCTTCTCCACCATCAAAGTTGCATCACCCCTGGTTTAAGACTTAAGATGTACAGGTACAGGTCAGTTGGGTGTGAACATGTCAGACTAATCCTATGCATTCATCTACGTTTGAATGAGCTATATGATCATAGATCTACGTGCTATGAGCTTGTAGATCTGCTATTTTTGAATAGGTAAAGACATCTAAAATGATACAGATGAGTTCCCGGTCTTAATGGGTTAACACAGAGCCCCCAAGTCTCTCTGGACTGGACCGGACTGGACCGGACTGGCGTAACACAAAAAGCCCCGAGGGCGTGTTTCCATTGAGGTCCGATGTATTCAATTCATCAAGACATATAACGCAATACTATACAACAAATCATCAATACTAGGAGCAGTAAACATAAATTTACAGAAAAACAGTGGTGGGTAATTTCTTTTGGCAAGCTAGAAGACTTGTCTAGGTCCAGTTGCAGATAGGCTCTATGAACAGCAGCCATATTATCACTTCTTTCACAGGTGTTACCAATGATACTAATGAAGGCTCTGTTCCATTTTGTCTAGCACAGTGGTTTCCACGACCCCCATAACTCTGAGAGTGTACAAATGGAACCAAATGGACCCTTACGGGTCCATTTGGTTCCATTTGTACACTCTCAGAGTTACACATCTGTAAGGGGCCATTTGGAAGCCCATGAGGGTCCCTGGACCCCAACTTTAGACCCACTGGTGTAACAGAGTGTTTCCAGTGAGCCAACATGCACAATATCAGCACCCTGACTCCGTTTGACCAGAATGGAACGGAGCCTTCATTAGTATCATTGGTAACACCTGTGAATGTCTTCATAAAATGGCTGCTGTGAATCAGAGCCTATTGCAGACAGGTTTTGAAGGAGGGTAGGGAGTCACACTTTTTGGTGGCTGGTGGTATAGTAGGGCATTCCACAATTTGGTGGCATAACGGTAGAATTGATTGTTTGTGCCGAATCTGGGGGGGATGGGATCAGTGGAGCGTGTGTGTGTGTGTGTGTGTGTGTGTGTGTGTGTGTGTGTGTGTGTGTGTGTGTGCGCGTTCGTGCTACGTACGTGCGTGCGTGCTAGAGCGAGAAGCTGGATGTGCAAATGACTATTAGGATCATAGGTTTCACTCTCTTCACTGTTAGCCTATGTCCCCACCAGTGTTGCCAGATTCTGTGACAGAAACAAGCAACCATGGGTCTAGGAAAACAAGGCCAAAAGAAGCGACTATGGAGCCACATGAGCACCTTAAACATACGTCAGCTATTTGAAAATTGCTGATCTACAAGCTCACAACGCGTCGCATCGCGACACGTTGTGTGCTTGTAGATCTGCTATTTTCAAATAAAATCTTGGGGGAGAATTACAATAAGCAGACCTGGCAACACTGGTCCCCACTCATAGACAACTGTCTATGAAAATATCTTTGAAAGATCTTTTCAAATAGAGGCCTCTATAAATATAGTGAAATCTATCTATAAATGCATTGAAATAATCTCTGTCCAGACAGAAAATAAAAATCACACCCAGTGTGAAGTGGGCGGTGTGTGGTCATCACAACATGACTCACTTTGAAAAAAGGATAAATGACTTTTTTTAAAGTCCTTACTGCTATTCATAGGGCTGCACATGTGTCATGTGTTTCGCTAGCCAATCACAGTCCTGAATTTGCAAAGTCAGCCAATCACATTACAGTTAGTGGTGATGACACTAGCTGTAATGTGATTGGCTGACTTTGCAAAAGTATCGATTTGCATTAACAATGGAAGGGTTAGGGGGTATACAAATCTTTTGGTCGGTGTCCAAAACTCACTTATAGGGGGCGGCTACACCGCCCCAAAAAAACACTGTATATGTATGCCTGTCTTTGTCCCATTTAATGCCCATATATGGAGATATCTGTTTATCTGTCTGTCTGCCTGTCATGTCCCATTTAATGCCCATATATGGAGATGACTGATGTCACCAATATGACATCATAGGCTGGCTTCCAAGTACTATGACAATGGGTATTGCACTAAGTACAGGTATGGTGGGTGATAACTTAGGAAAACCAGGTTTGTACGCTTTCAAAAAGGATTACCGTAAAAAGAAGTAACACGGAGTCAGTCTCAAATAATAATCAGGTTTACTGGATTATTTGCACAGGAGAGACAAGGTGGTACAGGCAAAAATATTCTCTACTGGTAATACAAAATGTTCAGCATTATAACAGACAGTTTATCTCTTATTAAGCCCACCCACAATATAATATCAACATTAACAGGGGCAAAGGCTCATTTTGGTGGCAAGGTAACCTGTTCTAAGGCATCATAGATAAACTGTAGCCACAACTTTCATGGGTAAGAAAGAGTAGGCCAGAGAGCAAGGACATCTTATCTTAGCAGTCACAGAACGGTCCCTTCTGAGCAAATACATCATACTTTATGCAATTATCCAAAGTGATACAATACAATAATCATACAATAATTATAATCTTATAAACTATTTATTATAAATTATCCATCAGTGGGTACAATGGGTATTGCGTAAGTGGAGGGAATGTGGTGGGAAAAGTACTCAATTGCTTTACTTAAGTAAAAGTATCAATACTGCAATGTAGAAATACTCCGTTACAAGTGAAAGTCCAGAATTCAAAATGATCTTGAGTAAAAGTACAAAAGTATTGGCATCAAAATTTACTTAAAGTACTCATTGTGCAGAATGTCCCATTTCAAGTTTTCAAATGTATACAAATCTTTTGAAAATAGCAGATCTACAAGCTCACAATGCGTCGCATCGCGACACAGTACAGTACTCGAGTAAATGTACTTAGTTACTTTACACCACTGCTTCCCAGAGAACATTATAGGGACCAACCAGAAAAAAAAGAAGGAAAAAAAATATCTCCTGCTGTCAGATTTAAAAAAAAACAGCTTGTGACTTAACGTGCTACGAGAGGGGACATGTTTCTACAACCTCCCTAACAAACCAACCTGTAGGGGTCACCAACGACAAGGGACTACAGTACAAGAGAGAATCGGCAGAGCGACTAAATCTGGAGAAAAAGGGGGGAAGCTAAGAATTGGGGGGGAAAGCATTGGAAGAAACCCTCGATGGTTGTTACAGTGTGATTTCTACCCAGTGCTATTAACAAAGGAAAGACACTCATTCAAGCATAAAAGTAAACCTCAGGAGTAACTACTGTATGACACAGTTAAAGAACAAAAATTGCACGATGTGTATTACTTTGCCATGATGGAACTCCATAATATTGCCAACATTATCTTCAGTCGTTAATCCGCAGGTCAAAAATGTACTATCCAACCAGTCTCCTCATTCAATTACACTGCACAGTGAAACAAGATTTCAAAGGCACTCTTTCTTTCCACACGACTAATGCAAACGAGTTGCTTATGACAATTGTCGTAACATTTTCTTTCTGTTTTTATAAATAAAAAGTGTGTTGATATTACTATTTTAATTCAAATCAATCCGTATCACCAGATTTCTAATTCAAATAGTGTCTTTGCAGAAATTGTCCAGCAAGACCATATAGGATTCATGCAACGTGAACACAGCCCAAGCCTTTGTACAGTTTGTACAGTTAAACTTAATGGAATGACCCTGCGAAGTGGGTTACCCTCATGGGAAAAGTCCTTCTTTTGCGCTGAGGTAGTCTCTTGAGACGGACCCGGTGGTCCCCGGACCCGACGTTATGAGAGCCAGTGTCCTACTGCAGTGGTTTTCAACCTTTTTCATGCCAAGGACCCGTAAATTTATATACATTTGGCCGCGGACCCCCGTCTGAAAATGTTTTGTGCCAGGGACCCCCAGAAGATGTGTTTAAAAAATGCAAAATTCTTCAAAATTCTTCAAACAATATCAAGATTTTTTTTTAAATGTTCAAAACTAGCAGATATACAAGATCACAGCTTTACACCTTTTGTTGGGGACCCCCTTGAACCCCCCCCTCAAGGACCACGAGAACCGGCGTCCTGGATACCAAAGTCTGCTCCTTGCAAAGCCTGTGAAAAGGACCCTCTTTGTCTGGCCGGAGACTTCTTGGTGACGATCAGCACGGCCGAAGGCACCAGGCCCAGCTCTCTGAGGGGCTTCTCCATGTCCATCTCGGTGTACACGTGGCGCGGGTACGGCGACAGCAGGTTGAAGTCCTGGCCCTCGGGCCCCGACTTGGTCTGCACGTAGACGCGCACGGCCGCCAGAGACTCCTGGGCCTTGAAGACGGCCGTGATGGCCGAGCCGTCCAGCAGACGCACCTGGATCCGGCTCTCGTCGTACTCCTTCCTGGCGGACGGGGGAGGAGCCTCGCTGGTGGGCGGCGACGACGTGTCCGCCGCGGGAGTGGGGGACTCGTCGACGGCGGCACCGGAGGACCTCCGCAACCTCTCCTCTCGGTCGCGCGCTATCTTCTCCTTCACCCGCTCCTTGGCGATCTTGTCCTCCATCTTCTCTCGCCGCTGCAGCTCCACCAGCTTCATCCTCTCCTCGTCCTGCAGCTTCTGGCGGGCGTGTGTCAGCTCCTGGCCCTGCCTCCTCCGCTGCTTCTCGCGCTCCACCTCCTCCACCCGCTCCCTCTCGACGCGCTCCGCCTGTTTCGCCCGCATGAGCTCCTCCAGCTTTTTCACCTTCTCGCGCTTCTCCTCCGTCTTTCGCGCCGTCTCCGTCACGCACACCGTGTCGAATATTGTCCCCGCTGCCGTGGGCTGTGCTGCCGCGCCGGCCTGGCTGTCTGCCGCTGCTGCCGCTGCCGCTGCTGCTTCTGCTGCTGCTGCTGCAGCCCCGAGGACATTCCCTACAGGAGCTACGTAGGGCTCGTCGATGTCCGGGTCGTTCTGGTGCTCCTGTAACCAGTCCATGGCTCGTTCGATTCCCTGGTTCCCTGTGCTCGCCACCGCCTTCTCTGCACTGTTCTTCCCAAAGCCCATCTCCAACAGGGACTCTAGAGTCGTTTGTTCTACCATCTTTGACTTCCAAGTGTCTTCCGGGCAGCTCAGTCAGTAGAGCAATATGGGGGCCTTTGAATCACACGGTTCAGAGTCGAATCCCAGTAAAACGTACGATAGACCGATCAGAATAGATTTCCCTATCTCAGGATTTTCCCGTTCCTTTTATACGATTCTTGCTGTGAAGTAACTGTCCATATATGGGCGCAGCGGTAGAGTACGTCCATATTTGGATGGATGACGTCACATGGCAGAAAGGGAGCGACGTACGTAGTGATGATGTCTAGAAATGTGACCTACAGTATATGAGACCAACTGTACTTCACCACAACAATGTCTTTGCATCACATTTTTGAGCGGTGTAGCCGCTCCTATAAGCGGGGTTGGGAATTCGTCTTTCCCTGTACTGTGATTGGCTGACTCTATTCACACCCTTTTCGCCGTACCGTGATTGGCTGACTCTATTCAGACCCTTTGCTTTGATTGGCTAGCGAGACGCATGATGAAATAACAACCTATAAATATCACCACGCACTTCAAAAAATCCTTTTTTTTAAAAAGTGAGCTTCCATCACTGTGATGACCACTGTTGTTTCTAAATAACACCGCTCACTTCACACTGGGTGGGATTTTTGCCGGACCCAGGGGGTCTGGCTTACATGAGGCTTTGTACCTGTTTTCTCCATATATGGGCATGGTCACTTTGTCTTCAGGCCCCAGCCATAAAAGTCTGTCCCCCTTTCGTCCATACATGGGCATAGACACAGGCTGACACGTCATGTGAACCCTAACCCTAACCTGGTCTTGTTTTACAATTATCAAGTATATGCATCAAAGGTGCAACTATTTGGTGGAACTATATTACTGGACCTATGTGGACTATATGGAGGTTTCCACACAAAAGCAACGATATATATATATCGTTGTTGTCGGGCAGAATCTCCATATTCTAACCTTTTGTGTTTACCTACTTGATCATACTACATGCGTCACACAAAATCATCAAAGGTAGCAGATCCACAAGCTTTGATACGCGACACGAAGCGACACATTTTAAGCTTGTATCTGCTACTTTTGATATGTTTGAATTGGAATGCTGAAAAGTAACAGTTTTGGACACATACAGTACAGGTTTCCACACGACAGCGACGATACTGTATATGGTGAATTTCAAACTCAAGTCCCACAAACACATTAAATGACATATGTAGACAATAACCACTTCTATTTAGTTAATCCCCCAGGGCTCTGTACTAGGGTCTGCTAGTATTTCCCACTACACTAAATCCATTCACCAAAAATAGCTGATCTGCAAGCTCACAATTTGTTGTGTTGCAACACATTGTGAGCTTGTAGGTCAGTTTATTCGTTTTTTACCCTAGAATTGTCACGGTCCGCTCCTCGGGCCGTGGACGGTGACTTTATTATTTGGACCTTGAATGCCCTTATATGGTGTTGAACTCTTTGTTCTGTAGGCCTGTGTAGGCCATTGTTCATGATGATCTGTATGTATTCTTGCATTGTTGTAACTCTGTTGCCATTTGCCTTGGTTCTCCTTGTACTTTTATTGTGTAGTTATGTTCCTAGTTTTCCTGTCTCCTGTCTAGTTGTTGCTACCTGTCTTGTCTCACCTCCTTTTGATTAGTTTGTTCTCCACCTGTGTCCTGTTAGTCTCCCAGCCAATCCCTGTGTTGATTGTCTTTGAGTTCACCTGTGTCCAGTTAGTCCTGTGTCTATTTAAGTCCTCTGTTTGCTTCAAATCCCTGTTGGTTCGTTGATTGTAGTTGTGTGAGATTATGCTAGTCTTTGTCTCCTGACTTTTTGTTGCCTAGTGTTATTTTTCCCTTAGCTTTTCTAGTTTTCCCATACTCCTGTATTGTCTCTTTCTGTTATGTCTGATTACCCGGTGACTGACTTTGCCTGTACCTGACGTTGATTGCTGCCTACTCCCTTTGTCTGGTGTTAATAAACACTTTAATTCGAGCTGCATTGCCCCTGCCTCTCATCTCGCACTTGGGTCCTACACCTCCCTGCCTCGCACCGTGACAAGAATAGCGACACTAGCATTCATGTGGTTAAAAGGGCACTTCCTCTTGAAGGCAAGTGGGCAGGTGCTAGAGCAGTGTTTGGCTGCAATGTGTGCCCACACACAGATGTACACGCACGCACGCACGCACGCACGCACACACAAACTAAACTGTAAGTGAAAACCGTTGATCTATAACTTTCTAACACACACACACACACACACACACACACACACACACACACACACACACACACACACACACACAGGGAGAGTGATGGGGTACGATAGAAGTTACACTTCATGCCGTGAGATCAGCATGTTTTTTTCTTTAACTTGTGTTCTTATTTCCTATTTCTTTGAAGGAAGAGATAAAGATGTGATCTCATTCAGTGCGGGTATAAACACATGTCTTATAATGCGGGGTTTAGTAGAAATTACTGGGTGCTCAGGTATAACACAGGGGTAAAGTATCTCTCCACCACTGTGGAGTCTAGGAGTTTGAATCCACCAATACGCAATAGGCTCTAGGTACTGTAGCCATACAGTAGCAATTGGGCCTCTTCCTTACTTTCCTCACTTATACTAATTAAGGCTCTGTTCACAATGGTTCTCAAATGATATATATTTTTAAGGACCCCATAACTCTGAGAGTGTACAAACTCTCAGAGTGGGAGAGGAAAGCCGTGTGAGGAGGGTGATATTTGTCGCTGCACGGACTATATAGGCTTGCCAGCCTGTCAGCGGGGAATGTTGCACGAGAGGACTATGACAAAGGCTCTACGTCCTTCCGGTGGGGGATCCTCACTGGCACGTGAGCCAGCAAGGTACAACAGCAACAGAGGAAACAATTAGCATAATGACTAAACTGGGAGAAAAAAAGAGTAAAAATAATTGGCTACTAAAAAAGTCACCAACTTGTCTTCTTCTACACATTTTCAGTCCTGAGATAAGATGATTATGTAATTATGACATTGACATTTGACCCTTTTCACTCCAAACCAATGTCTTTAGGAGAAGTTATTTTATTTTAGCTCGCTATCAGCCCACATAGTGTCTGTGTGTGTGTGTGTGTGTGTGTGTGTGTGTGTGTGTGTGTGTGTGTGTGTGTGTGTGTGTGTTTGTGTGTTCGTTCTTGACCATCAGTTTTGGTGGGTTAAAACATTTCATACAGTGTTGATAGTGATGTGTTTCTCTGGTGACCAGGCTGAGCACACAATGCAGCTTTAAGAATGTTCAGTGAGTTCAAATGACCAGAATATTGATTTATTGTATTTGTTCATTTGACAGAGACAATGCACAGTAAATATATTTCATCAGAAATGGCTATAAGATTATTTACATGTGTGGTCCGTGGGTGGGTGTCATCTGTAGCACTTACATTTGGAGCATGAATTCAAATCATTGACATTGACATTAACTATTTAAAACAACGTATACACATTTTGTAAGCATAACAAAAGTAACATTTGAAAATATAATACAAAAAAATACACTGTGAAAATTAAGGCAAATTAAGTTCCTTGGTACCTAGTTTTGAACATAACATCAAAGCCATGTGATGATAACAAGATCATACGATACATAGAAAAGAAAAGAAAAGAAAAGAAAAGAAAGACATATAGGGCCCGATTCACAAATCTGTTTACACCCATATCTTGAGTGTAAACAGCTTTATGGTCTTAACCCATTTAGACTTGAGGCCGATTCTAAAAACGCCTTTTAAATCCTGACCTAAGCTTTCTGAAAAACTTCAAATATTTATTAAAAAATAACAACAAATGTATGTTGCTATATACTGTACATGGCAACAGGAACCCCAAAAGGGGTTGCCGTCATGAAAGGTATAGTTACAAATAGGGGTTCCCGCCCAAAATAGGTTAAATGGGGGTGTGGAGCAATGTAAAGGATCTTCCATATGAACGCGCCGCTCTGACCTTCAGGCAAAACTGAGGAACAACTGTAATCCGCACATATCAGGGATTTACACACCACTTTGTGAATTGCACATGGTTTTTGCTCAGAGAAAGAAAATACACCCTCCTTGGCTCCTTTAGTCGCTTTATTTACACGTTATTTACACTGATATTTACGACCAGCTTAGTGAATCGGGCCCATTGACTTCTAATATCTGCAGGACTGTTTTTTTCCCCCCGTCAGCCATTTTGTTTTCTTCACCGACCTCAGCGACCTGGAATAAAATAACATCATATAATTTCAAAAACTCAACTTAAAACTCAAAATAAATATCACAGTCTGGCAGTATTAATTTAACTTCCATATAAGGTCACAGCTATAAATTATATACAGAGAGATTATGTAGCTGCTCCCAACACAGTTACATTTCTCCCATCATAGTTTCAGAATGAGCCAAGTTATGGTTTTACTCTCATTATAATTACATTAGATAATTTGCTTTCACCTTCATCAAAGCATCTTGCTAGGTTACACTAATGGACAGATGTGTTGGCATTCAGCTCTGTAAAGAATGAAGTCATTCTAACTCCAGTGGATGACAGTATTAGAGACCACAACTATAAGGACAGTGGTGAACAATATCTTCGGGGTTACACAGCTACTGATGAACATAGAAACACTAACAACCAATCAGAATTCATCCCAGTTTACAGGGCGTCACCATGTTCATAGAACCTTATCATTGATCAGTGTGGACGCTCACATCATTATTGTTACAGTTATCATTCTTGGACGGCCATTAGCTCTGGAGTCCTGCATCTTAATTCATCAAACATTATGGTTTATGAAGTTAGTTTCACAACCATTTGATCACTCACTGCTAAACTGTATCAACCAGGGTTTAGATCCCATAACCCAGAGGGACAGTGTAATTGACTAACGGTATTTGGTTGTCATAACAACCACTAACAATGGTGTAATGGGGGACTAACACTTAAATGACACGATATAGCTGTCTAGCTGTATTTGTTTGTATCCAGCTGTATTTTCAATGGAACAGATACATTGTAGAGATACAATTCAATACATTTCACATACCTTTCTTATTCTTGTCTTTGTTTGGGTAGTTAACCTGGGCGTGGGTCACAAAACCAAAAAACAAAGTTAAAACCTGTTTAGAACTGTAAGTTGTTAACACTTAGATGACAGACAAGATGTTGATCAAAGTGACACATGAGGTCTTGATGAAATTACTATTTAATAAATAAATAGTATTTATGGTTATCAGCAGCATTAGATAGAATATAGAAGATAGAAGATAGAATATTACCAAGAGATGTTCCTGCTTTGACCTGAGAATAAACTGTATCTTCACTTTGCTCTGGAGCTGCTGATTCTGTCAACGTAAAATGTTAACAGAAATTATGTATTAAGTAGTGCATTCACATCCACAGTGTGTTGATTCAAGTGTTTCAGTCTTTAACCACATTAATCGTATAGCTTTCTTTTTAGTATCTAGCTGTATTTGTGTCTCCGCCAGCCCGAAAGGCATGGCAAGAGTATGTTTTGCCCCCTGTCCGTCCGTCCGTCTGTCCGTGCGTCATTCTGTCTGTGTACAGCTAATCTCCGGCACCGTTGGCTTGAACGCAGCGAAACTGTGCACACACACTCCCTGGATGCCAGAGCAGAACCTCTACCCCAATTTTTTCGCATGGGTCTTTTACAGCGCCACCAGGAGGTCGATTTGTGCAAAACACATTTTTTGACAGTACTCCTACAGATTTTGTCCAATCATCACTTCAAATGGGTACACAGTATCTCTATAGTCATTAAACGAAACAGGTCTTTCAAATTTTTCATATTCCATCCTGATTGCCTAAAATTGTCTTCCAAAGTTTGCAGGAGTACTCAGTTTTGAACAAAATGCCTCAAATCATGAACACAGCGTGCAATTTCCGTGAAAGTTTGCACACACATTCCCAATAGGCCGAGGAAGCAATGCCTTTTTTTTTTCAAATCAGCCTCATGGTGGCGCTATAACAGGCCGATTTGTGTTTTTTCCTATAACTACACCGATCTGTGTAAAACTTTGTATGCGCACTTTGTATGCACATCTGCCTTTTATAGCATCACCAGGAGGCCGACTTATGTAAAACACATTTTTTGATATTAAGATTTTATCCAATTTTCACGCAGATCTCTCTAGGCATGTGATCAAGACGGATCTGTTTGATTTTTCATATTCCATCCTGATTGGCTAAGATTGACATCTTAAGTTTGCGCGGGTGGCCCGTTTTGATGGCGCAAATCATGAACGCAGTGTCCGATTGCCGTGAAACTTTACACGCACATTCGCACTACGTTGAGGAACAGATGACATCCTTTTAACATTGCCCTATTATAGCGCCACCAGGAGGCCGATTTTTGCAAAAAAATATGTTGTGTTACTTCTACAAATTTTGTCCAAACATCTAGCAAATCGGTGCACATTATCTCTATAGTCAAGTGATCAAGATGGTTCTGTCCGATTTTTCATATTCCATCCTGATTGGCGAATTCCGAACATTGCTGGCCCGCAATAACCTACCTGACCTGGCAGAGACCTGTGCTCCGAGGAGCGCTTTTTCTAGTCTCATTATGTTTCAATGGAACAGATACATTTTAGAGATAAAACTCCTAGTATATTGTGAATTGACAGAGCATGTGGGTGGATGTACATTTCACCTACCTTTCTTATCCTTGACTTTGTTTTGGTAGTTAACCTGGGTGTAGGTCACATCTAGTTCTACAACACAACACACAAGTCAGAGAAAGGTATTAAAACCTGTTTAGAACTGTTAGTTGATAAATTGAATAATTAAGTTCAATTCACAATACACTTTAGCTACTTCTTTCAAAGTCAATATACATTTTTCTGAAGTTTATTGCTCATAGCTTAAAATGAACACATACTGCTATGTTGGAGGTACATAATTAACTTAAACAACGGTGACCTTTGACAAATTACACCCAAACAAAATGTAATGTATGTCAGATATTCAGATGAACAATTTACAGAGAGAAAACATTGAATACATATACCTGCGTGTGATCCAGTCTTTACTTCAGAATACAAAGAACTCTCAGATGGATCAACAGGTTTCTCTGTGGAGGAAACTCTCTGTTAGGAATGTTTGTATTTATGTTTAATAACTACATATACAAATGATTTTACACTGTTATAAAGATTATATATGACAATATAGTAGTTGATCTAATTCATGAAATGTATAAGAGACTAACATTTTTCCTACATGCTCTCAAACAATGTATTGTCGTATAGGATCCTCATGTGCATGAATGACATCATAACACACATGAACTCACTCATACACACACAATGTGGGGTGTTTTAAAAATAACCACTATTTTGGTTGCTCACCATTATTTTTCTTGCCCATATCTTTGAGGTCAATCTGTGAATATGTCACATCACTGGACTCAGCTGTAGGCTCATCTGAAACTAAGAACCATAGAAATATGTGAATTCATATCATCTGCACCTAAGTAATCTCTACAATGATGTTAAATCAAACAGCTTCCACTTTGAAAATCTTCATTTAAATTAGCTTTGGTCGGTTGATTTGTTAATTGTATTGCTGTTCAGATAAGTTTGTTGAAACTATCTGTAAACATTCCCATTAAAAATAATGCCTGATTGATTGATTGATTGATTGATTGATTGATTGATTGATTGATTGATTGATTGATTGATTGTGATTAGTTGAAAGTCTGACCATGCTGGAGTGGGGAGTGGCCATCATATGGACGTCCTCTCTGGTTGGTCCTCTGGTCTGCTGCTGCATCCTGATTGGTTCCCTGGGTCCTGACAGATCTACTTCAAGATAAATAGTTAGCATCATAAAGTAGTAGTGAATAAAATCTACTATAGGTTATTAGTCAAGTGGTCACTTTTTTCGTCAAGGTTTTTATTCTCTACACATTGGTGTAGTTAAATCTTAATGATTGCCCTAGTCCTACACATACTGTAATTCTCATGGCCCATACAGTGTCAGGGACAGACAAACTGCACCAGTGTTTCCTAAAGGCATCTCTTTTCTCCTGGTTTCATCTATAGAGGTGTTGCCTTGGTTTGATGGTGGATTTAGACTCAGGCTGGCACTGGTTAACAAACATTTAAATATTCATAGTTATGTATTAGTATTTAGTATTGTGTGCCATTCCCAATAGCCACCAGCGTTAGGTTGGACCTTATACACGCCAGCTTGTCAGTGACTACTATAATTAACCCCTTCCATCCCCTGTAACAAGCTCAGTGGCCTTGTGGCTAGAGTGTCCGCTCATACCAAAGACTATACAAATGGGACCCAATACCTCCCTGCTTGGCACTCAGCATCAAGGGTTGGTTTGGTGGTAAAGCTAAGTTCCTATGACATATGTTATGCATCATGTCCAAGTGATGTACAAGTTTACATCAAGCCACCTCACTCTACATACTGTACAGGACATGCTCCTGACCTACAGTATGGGCCACCGTTGGTTCCCTATAGGCTACTATACTTATCACCTGTAATAGTTGACTCTGTAAATATAAGCTTCCTGTTGACTAAGGAAATTCCTTATCGGGAACAGTCTATAAACATAGATCAGTACCTACCTGATAAAACATGGATCTGTAATTTAAAAAAAAAGTAAAACATGTTAAATAGTGTTTTACACTGCAAACATGTGTTCAGTGTGACAACATACAGCACAGAGTTTCTTTAAAGATGTAAACCATCTTGTTCTCACCTTTAGATGCTCTGTATCGACAAAGCAGAACCAGGAGAATGGTCAGTAGAATCACAAGTCCTACAATCAACCACACTACATGTAGAGAACTCTGTTCCACAGGTACAGTCACTGGAGGTTGAGTGGATTCAGTCATTGAAGGTTGAGCAGATTAACAATGAATTACAACAAAGAAAAGTAAAACATGAATGGGTTTGCAGTACCTCTCACTGCCATCCAGCTCTGTGGTGACTCTCCTCCAGAATAGTTACACTTGTAGAATCCTTCATCAGACTTAGATACAGCAGGTATGATCATCTCTCCATTGGTTTTAGTTTGGACCAGTTGTTCGTTTCTATAAAAGTCCACGTTGGAGAGAGACGAGTCTGTTGTGTGTTTGCATTGAAGAGAGGCAGAATGTCCCTCAGTCACAGGGTGAACAGGACTCACCAGGATGACAGGACCATCTGTAAAACAGTTAACAAGTTAAAAACATTCAACATGTTAGGATTCACACTGAACTAATACAAAAGCATGTTTTTAATTAGTTGACGCTGCGATATTGTTATAGTAAGTATTGAGTGAAGTAACTCACTATGTACTGTGATGTTGACAGCATTGCTGTACTCTCCCAGTCCAGACTCACACCAGTGCACTTTTGTGTTACTTTCACCTGGACGTAATAGTTTGTTTTGTATACCGTAGGACTTCACGCTCCATTCAGAGTTTCCCTCACATCTCACTGAGTAATACTCAGAAAGGAAGTGTTGAGTTCTGTTAGAACTCACTGTGATAGAAGCTGAAGAATGAAGATCTAAAACACAACACAGGATCAAAGGTCAAACAAAGAGCAGTGTTAAGACAGTTAACTAAACTCAGGAAAAGTGAGAACAAGATCAGAGAATGTGAGCAAAAATAGGAGAAATGGTAAGTAAGTGCAGTAGGTGAGGCTGTCTTGAAAACAACCGAGAGTAATTAAGAACTAGACGCATCGCAATTCTGGGAAATTGCAAAGTGTGGTTGCGCCGACGCCGGTCGCGGGTCCAACCGCGGCCGCCGGGACTCGAGGAATGCACCTGGAGGAATACCGTCGGACGCCGCGCGACGTGCGATTCGAATTCGGTGCCGATCGTTTTGATTTGAGGAAATAGGCCCCTCCCACAAATGTAGCGGGGCAATGACATCGTCATGTCACTCCTGAGATCACTTGCTTTTCATTTTGAGAGGATTGATCCCCCCCAAAATCATGTTTTTGCATCCAACGGTTACGTTTTGTGCATTTGTGGCGCCCCCTATGGTCAAAGTGGAAATGCTATTGGGGATTCGTTGAGTAAAGCACCCTTGACATGTGATTCAAATTTGGGATGGACCGGATGTTTCGTTGGTGATTTTTGGTCTTTTTTGTAAGACAGGCCCCTCCCACTAACTTTGGAAGCCATTTACGGACGAACGGTATGGACTATCAAAATTCCACTTGGAGATGTTCATCGCATCATGTGCACCGATTTTTGTGACATTTGGACAAAATATATGGGAGGAGGAGCTAAAAGTGTGTTTTGAAGATAATTCAAAATGGCGAAATATCTATCCTGACGCAAATGGGACGCAAAAAGTTTTTATTCTACGACCTACAAGTTCATTGAGTAAACCACCCTTGACGTGTAATTCAAATTTGGGATTGACCGGACGTTTCGTTCGTGATTTTGGGCATTTTTTGTAAAACGGGCCCCTCCCGCTAACTTTTGTTAGCTGAGAAAAAATCCTGACGCAAATGGGCGTGGCCTATATGGGGAGATGCGTCGTGACCCAAGGAATCCAAACATTTTGATTTTACGACCTACGGTTCAAGAGTTATAGGCCAAAACGTACACCATGAGGCCTACTGGTGTAAAATTTTGTATAATAATTTCGCACTAAATTATAAACCTCCCCTGCAAGTCTTGTAACTCTAGCCTTTACAGTTTCTGAGAAAAAAATACTTGAATGGGCGTTTTTTCATTTTCCCATTAAAGTGGAAGGGGAAATGTAATGCACTAATAAATCAATATCAATTAAGTAACCAATGTCTTAGCAAAGTACAAGCGCACGATTCCCGGTGAAGCCGGTCATTTTGACATACAGTATGGCACGAAATTGGGGGGAAAAAACTGTGGGAGGAGTAGCAGCCCGAAATAAAGTTTATCTAGAAAGAAAGAATACAGTTTATAGAGTACTATAGTCTGCCCTGTTAGGGAAACCACACTAATTATGAGACACACTCACCACCAGACCACACATGCTGAGGTTCACTGTATCTAGTGTAATAAACTGGGTCTCCTCTTCCAGCTCTACACACAAATCCTCCTGTGCCTGTAGGATCATGAATGATGTAGGAACCTTCTACAGTTCCATGGAGGCTACCAGGTAAGAGCTCATGAGTGTAGTTGTTGTGTGATGTTTTAGGAACAGCTCTGTACCAGTAGAACCTCCAGTCTGCAGATGATTCTTTAACCTCACAGCTCAGAGTCACTGAGGCTCCAGGACTCAACCATGGAGGAGACACGCTGAGGACAGGTGATGTGTCTATTGGAAAGCACATTTCTCTGGATTTAAAAAACAGCTCTCATGGTCACTCTTTTAGCACGCACGCACGCACGCACGCACGCACGCACGCACGCACACACACACACACACACACACACACACACACACACACACACACACAGCCAACAGATTCTGCCAACATGTAACATCCGGATTGTAATGGTACAAAATGTCAGAAATCCACTTTGTTTGTTTTTGTTTGTGCTAAAAGAGTGACTTTGAAACATGTTTCACTATGCAATGTAATGAGGAGACTATGGAATATCAGTTTATAATCATCAGATTAAGATATTTTACCAATTTTTTTTCATAGCTAGGTAATTACACAACGCAAACCTCATTTTGCTTTAAATACATACAGTAAAAGGCATTTCAAAACAATCCTTAAAGAACATGTCAATTCAATAGTTTTAACAAATTCTACCACATATACCAATACTGCAGTTATTGTTGATTCATATAATATATTTAATAATAATAATATGTATTTATTTGATGTGTATATTATATATTTACCTTCACAAACAACACCAGCATCGTTAAAGTGATAACAGTCGTGGGTTCCAAACCCTTTATGGCTGCACTGTGAGAGACTTGATTCACTGCCTGAACACCAGACATCATCCAACCAGATGTTCTCATCACCCGGTCCGAAGGATGCAGCCCTATTTGCTGACAGAGCCTTTCCACAGCCTAACTGTCTACACACCACCTGGGCATCACGCAGATCCCAGTAATCGCCACAAACTGTCCCCCAACTGCCATCATTGTAGATCTCTACTCTGCCAGAACAGGAGTGTGGTCCGTTGACCAGCCTCACTGGATGATCAACTGAATGAAAAGAAAAACATAAAAACAAGAAACTACATTGTTTAAAATGTCACAATGCTTGAAAATGACACAGTATGAGCTGCATGAAGGTTTCATTAAGACATACAGTACTGGTTGTTTCCCCCTCTTTTTTAAAGCATTTTGTCAAAAACTCAACACTCCTCCCAAGACTTATAGGACCCCCTCCCCAAACTGCTGCTAAAACGTCTTTCCATATTTCTGTCCCCTTTGTTTTTGCAGTATCTGTCTAAAGAGATTAATTAGGGTTCTTCTAACTGGGCTCAAGCCCACAACTGCTGACTCAGCGCTGTTCAAATTGAATACTGACAGGAACAAAATAGTGAATAAATAACAGCAACATTAACATTTATTGTGTATTAACATGATGGTAGGAACACATTATATGGCCTGTCTATCACTACCCATAATGCAATGCAATGACGTTGTCTCACCATCTGTTTGAGCAGGTCCACAGCAGATGAGGAAATACAGCACTGGAGAGAGAGAGAGAGAGAGAGAGAGAGAGAGAGAAGGAGAGGGAGAGAGAGAGAGAGAGAGAGAGAGAGAGAGAGAGAGAGAGAGAGAGAGAGAGAGAGAGAGAGAGATGCAAAAGATGGACACAAAATGTTAGTGATCATCAGGAGCAGTTTGGGGTTCAGTGTCTGGGGATCAAACAGGTTTAACAGCCCTAAATATACCTCTCCCCAAATGATACCTGGGTTTAAAGTGGGCTCACCTGGTTTATATAAGAAACTGGACTAAGCCACTTTAACCACGGGTATAGTTTGGGCTTTTACCTGGAACCTGATTCCCAAGTTTCAACTCTGACTGAATACAGTTTTATTCAAGTACATGTAAGTTAATCAGTTCAGATCTCCATTCTGTTCACTTCAATAAAGCATTTCATTTGAAGTGGTATTCAAAGTGGCTGATTTACCGCATAGCGCCTTGGTGACTAATCAAATTAGAGTACCCGCTGCCATTCCCTTTAAGATCAGCAAGACGCAGTGCTATTATCCATGCGTTAAGCGGTGAGATATCTAAAATATCTGATCTCCAAACAGTGGCGTAATTTGCCTAGGGCTTGCTGGGTTATGAAAACCCATACACAAGAATTTCACGCAAGGGTGCCCTCCAGGAGGGGATTAAATAATTAATTTAAGTTTATGCATTTTTTATTTTATTTTAATAAATAAAAATAGCTGCCCATATTTCACAGTAAAAGCATCCGCTATTATATTTATTTTGATCATTTACAAGATATTATGTAGCCTATAGGATTATATCCACATAATAGTATTCATACATAATACTTCTGAAAATAAACAAAACTGTGAGGAAAAAAAGGAATCCGGGGGGAAACCGGAACGCTCGTCCTAAAACACACTAGCCCCATTTTTTTCGCGGACCGAGGCCAGCGCCTTAAATTAACATATGGATACTCCCCCATGGGTAAAATATGCTGGTGAGTCTTATTACTTAACTGTTTGCGCTCAGCGCACCTTGCATAATAAGGATTGCACATAAGATGGAGTTATCACCTAATTATCACTTAAGAGGTGGAGTTAAGAGGCTCAAAATAGGGCCCTGTGTGTCTGTGTCTGTGCATGCATGCATGTCTGTCTGTGTGCGCATGTGTTTTGCTCTGTTTTCTTCTTTCATTTCCTGTTTCTCTCAGTATCATTATTTGTATAATGACTATAGATCTCTTCCTCCTTTTTTCACACATTTTGTCTTTTAAAAACTGGGTCCTGACAGGCTGGCAGAAAGTTTGGTCTCCCCACAGCAGGGTGAGAGGGAATGTTAGCTGTGAGGACCTTCTATGATACAGACCTCCATACTTTAACCACACTGTTAAGCAGTGGTGGAAAAAATACTACATGTCTTTACTTAAGTAAAAGTATCAATACTGCAATGTAGAAACACTCTGTTACAAGTAAAAGTCCAGTAATCAAAATGTACTTGAGTAAAAGTACAAAAGTATTGGTATCAAAATGCACTCAAAGTTTTCAAATGTATAAAATGTACAAATCTTTCGAAAATAGCAGATCTACTGTATGAACTCACATATGTGTCGCATCGCGATGCATTGTGAGCTTGTAGATCGGCTATTTTCAAATGGCCCAAATGTATACTGTAGGGTTGAAGTGGTTAATGTTGGTTTTGTAATATTGATCAAAATCTACAAACTAACTAGTAACTAAACATTTCAAATAATTGTAGTGGAGTAAAAGTATAATATTTGCCTCTGAGATGCAGTGGAGTAGAAGTAAAAGTACAGTACTTGAGTAAAGTTACTTCACACCACTGCTGTTAAGTATGGAGGTCTTTAACAGTGTAACTGAGAGAACCTCAGATTGACTCATTTGTACGTTATTTCCAGCCTGGACTTCCATTTACTCCACATAAAAACACTAAACCAGAACTTTAATAACCTTGTTTCGTAAAAAAGTTTAACATTTGCAAAGAAAATATTAAGGAAGTGTTGATGTTCTGCCTCAACTGAATAAACTGTAATAATTAAAGTCAACTAAAATAAGATTGAAATGAAATACTCACATGATATTATGCAGGTTGATGCAAACTTCATCTTGACAAGTGACTGAATGCTATGTAGTTTGATACAGACTCTCTGCTTCTTGTTAGCTGCAGTGTCCACTTCCTGTGTGGTGAGATGCTCAGCCTATCAACAAGTAGCAAGTTCACACTGTCGGGTATGATGCACATTATGTCCTGAATTCTCTGAGGACATGCATCTGTTATGTGCTCTGGCACGTTATCAAAAGTAGGTATAAAATATATACTTATTTATGATGACGACTTAATTTGCAATTTTTTGTGCCTTTTGGGTCAGCATCATACTCTGTAGACTTTTGAGTTACGAATGTCATTCCATTGTCTCTTGCTTAAAGCAAATTTATCAGGAGGGGAAAACAAAATGACCTAGCCTAGTATAGCCTTAAGTAAGTCATGACCCTCTCTGACAGAAATACTTTTTCCTTGGCCCTCCCCAAAAGTGATAAAAGAAAGATTGACCATCCGCACCAAATAAAGATGATATAACATTTTAAATGGATAATGATGTTGATTGCATCGTTTGTGGGTATGGACTCTTTTAAAGCCACCCGAACATTACTGCTAAACATCATTCAGCAGCAGTAAAATCATTTCAAAGGCTTATCTTGTGTGTGTGCTGTCTTTCCCATGTTACTGGTTGGTTCCCTGTGTGGGTTGGAGTTCGATGAATCAAGGAGTCAATTGTCCGTCACATCTTTGCGTCAGTCTCGAACCCCACCCCCTCCCTGTTTCTTTAAGTAAAATAATAATAAATAAAAACAGTCGCCAATGCGCAATCCCACGCACGCACGCACGCACGGATGCACTCTCTCTCTCTCTCTCTCTCTCTCTCTCTCTCTCTCTCTCTCTCTCTCTCTCTCTCTCTCTCATGGACAATAGATAGTATGCTAATGTTAGTGGTGAGAGAATGCTCATGATACTTATATGTGCAGCCCATGGCACACGGTGGGTTTTGAAAAAAAGTCCCGATAAATATTTTTTATCTAAAATGAGTTGATCCCACAGTCATAATCCTGAAATCTATGTAGGCCTATGTGTTTCTGTGTGCACTATAGACACATCAAAGTGGCCAATGCCATGTGAAGAAGAAGAGAACAATAAACCACAAAGTGGTGCAGTGTCAGCATTGAATGACAGGAAGACACCATAAAACCACACATGAAACAGGAAACTGTCTTTCTACTCAGTCCTGCAGACATTCGTATCATTTCAGCAACTCATATGAATACTATTAATAATCTGAAGTTAAAAAACTAAAACAAGTAATTTTTTTTGGAAGTGTGTTCTAATATTGGTCTATTATAGCTATGATAACATCATTATCCATTGTCTTCATTATAGCAAATGTAATGAGTGAATATTAACTTTTTTTGTATTGAAAACGAGTGCTATATTGAAAGGTGAAACCCTAACCCTATAATCCAACATAATATTTTAAATAGTGTTTACATGGATATGAAAGCATACCAAGTCAGTTATGAGGTGGTAAAAAAAAATAATTAAAAAACATAATTTTTTGAGTATTTTGGGCTGAGTTAAATCACGGGTCAAATTTGACCCGCTAACACCACAAGTGGATGCAGGTTTCTAACACAATGCAAGGGTTAAGGTTTGATGACTAATAATAGAACCATTTATCAAGAGCTGTCCCCTCACTGTGTGTGCCGTGACAAAATGTTCTAATTTAACCCAAACTGAAATGGCTTAAGCAGGACCATTAGAATTCAGTGGCTCCAGAAAGCTATTATTTCTGCTGCTTTTTATTCATTATGGTCATCTGCTTAACCCGTTAAGACAGGGAACGCATACTGTGTAATTTAAGATTTCTTTGGGCTATTCAGAAAATACAGATCTACAAGCTCAAAGCGCGGCACCGAGTGCCGCGCTTTAATCTGCATTTTTCTGGGGAAAAAATCGGGAAAATGTGTGCAAATCTTTGAATATACAGTATAATATATTTTCAAAGCAAACATTTTTAACAAAATATTTCGCCGGCCAAATACATATCATTTTAGGGGCTCTTGACATGAAAACGTTTGAGAACCACGTATACAGCAACATACTGTAATTTTTTTCAAAAAACTGTTAAAAGACATTTAGAAGACATTTCTAGAATCCCCAGAAGCAAAGATTTGAGTTACAAAGTTTTGCTTTAAGAAATATATTCACCTGTTTCCTAGGCTGTGTGTTTTCCACTTCCTGTCGATTTCATTGGATATCATTGGTCATCTGACCAGTTTCATTGGATTTCATTGGATCAAATTGACAGGAAGTCGAAAACACACAGCCTAGGAAACAGGTGAATATATATATATATTCAAAGATTTGCTAAAAATATCAAGTTTTTCAAAAAATAGCAGATATACTAGCTCATAGTGCGGCTCTCGGTGCCGCGCTATGAGCTTGTAGATCTGCTATTTTTAAATATCTCAAAGACATACAAAATGACACAGATGCGTTCCCGAATTGAATGGCTTAATCTGCTTAATACTGTATGTGTGAGCACTGAGCACGGAGCCAGGGATGCTGATAAGTGGACATTAATTGCCATAATGCTTTTAGTATGAAGAGAATTTCGGTGCATTAGTTACGCATTTTATACTTAAAATTAAGCTTCATGCACAAGCTCAGACTATAGTGCATGAGACGGCCATAAGTAAAAGAAAATGAGTTGCTGTGCTCATAGTATACTCACTGTTCACTATAAGTGTGAATTTGTTTTGTTTTTGAACAAGTCTAGTGATGCTGAAACCAGTGGTTCACAAACTGGGGGGGTCGGGGTCCCCAGCGGGGTCCCCAAATGATTTTGGAGGATCCCAGGTGATTTTGGACGGTTCCCAGATGATTAGCTTAAAGAGGTGGTGCCATGGTTTTGCACTTTTTCTGTTTTTCATGTGTCTATGAGGTTGATAGAACTTCATTAAGCCCCCTGGTGGTGTTTTTATGGTGTTTTATTTCTTCTCTAACTATTTTGAGTTTTTGGAAAGACCTTAAAGATGGAGTGCCATGATATTTTTCAACCCTAAAACCTGATCATAAGGTATTATTATTATGTAAGGATTTTTTTCAAAAAAAAAAAGTGTATATATATAAATGCACCATTTTTTTTACCTCCTCCACCACCTTAGCACCACCCACCTGTCCTAGTCCCTCCTCCTCCTCATGCCCACACCTGTTGTGTTATGATAATGAGGGGGAGGGTATGTTTTTTGGGGGCTCTGTGATGTCACTAAAGGGCTGTTTCTCTATTGGCACGTTTGACCCTCAAGATTTCAGCCTCCAGGAAGAAACTCCAAATAATCAGAGAAGAAATAAAACAACATAAAACCACCGACGGGGGGCTTAGTGAAGTTCTATCAACCTCATAGACACATGAAAAACAGAAAAAGTGCAAAACCATGGCACCACCTCTTTAATGCTGAAAACTTGAGGGTCAAACGTGCCAATAGAGAAACAGCGCTTTAGTGACATAGTAAAAACATACCCTCCCCCTCATTATCATAACACAACAGATGTGGGCAGCATGAGGAGGAGGAGGGACTAGGACAGGTGGGTGGTGCTAAGGTGGTGGAGGAGGTGCTAAGGTGAGAACCAGGTAGCCTATACTTAATGAACTGAATGAATGAATTAATGAATTTTATTTGTATAGCGCTTTTCCAAACAAAGTTACAAAGTGCTTTACATACATGATTAAAAACCGCAAACATCAGCAAGAGAAAGAATAAAATAAGAAAACAAAGAAAAACATAAACAAAGCAAAAAACGGCATTTTAAGGTCAGTCCATAAAACAATCCTTAGGAAAAACACTTTATATACAGATGTGTTTTCAAAAGCGATTTAAAAGAGGAAACTGACTCTGCCAACCTAAGGTCCAAGGGTAGGGCATTCCAGAGCACCGGTGCCCGGGCCGAAAAAGCCCGGTCCCCCCGTGTGACAAAGTGTGTTGTGGGAGGCTCCAGGAGGGCCCAATCTGAGGATCTAAGCTGGCGAACTGGCTCATGGGGTTTTAGTAAGTCCACAATGTAACTGGGGGCCAGTCCATGTAGGGCTTTAAAAGTGATCAATAAAATCTTAAAATCTATTCTGTAGCTCACGGGCAGCCAATGTAGGGCAGCCAGGATGGGTGTGATATGTTCTCTTTTTTTTGTATTGGTGAGTAACCTGGCTGCAGAGTTTTGCACCATCTGGAGACGGGATAATGTTTTTTTATTGATACCTGAGTAGAGAGAGTTACAGTAATCTAGACGGGATGAAATAAAGGCATGTATGACGGTTTCCAGGTCTGCAGTGGAGATGAATGATTTAATCTTGGCAATATTCCTAATCTGGTAGTAGCAGGATTGGACTACTCTTGTGACTTGTGTGTGAAATGATATGGCTGGGTCAAAAATTACACCTAGGTTACGGGCAGTGAGGGTAACTGGAGGTGTGTCCACATAAAAACATAATTTTAACAATTTCTGTACACTTTTTTGAAAAAAATCTTCCTCCTAGTATAACCATAATACCTGATGATTATGTTTTAGGGGGGGGGAGGTCACTGAAAATCACGACACCCCGTCTTTAATGTGCAACATTGTTTTCTCACTCAACAGTAAACAAACCTATAAAGTTTATACAGGGTATCTGCACATTTCTATGTTTTTTTTAAGGATTTAAGGATTTAAGGACTTTTTTAATACCAAATTGGCCAAATTGTCAAATATTACGTAAGAAAGAGGCAAACATTGTGAAAATAGCCGATCTACAAGCTCACAACGAGGCGTTGTGAGTAGATTGGCTAGTTTCACAATATTTATCATGTGGACTAAGCCTGACCTCCTAACGCAGGCAGTATCTGGGTTAGAAAATAAATGTTTAAACAGCACTCTAGGCTCTCTGTATGCAATTGCAAAGAGTATACAACTCTTTGCATAAACACTTTTGCCCTTTGACCAAGAAAGAACACCAGTCTTAGATTGGGGGAAACGCATACAAAATGGTACATTAGTTTGCACAGTATAGTCTATCTATAATGCATTAGGATTGGATTACATACTGTAGTAGAGTGACCCTGTCCATTCTCTGGTTGGTTGTTTCTATATCATGTCTTGTCAATCCTCCCATCACAGGCTCTTTACTTCTCTTGGTGGTTGAACTTTAAACCCACTGGTTCTCAAAGTGGGGTATTGGGACCACTAGGGGAGCAAATGGATCCTTTTATTCAGGCTAAGGATCCCTTAGCTGGGAGGGAGATGGCGCTATGAGCTTGTAGATCTGCTATTTCTTTTGAAAAATTGTGGACATTTATGCTAGTTCATAGCGTGGCACTCGGTGCCGCTCTGTGCTATGAGCGTGTGTGTGCATGTCTTTAAGTGGCACATGTGTTGCACTGTCTCCTGTTTGTTTGTTTGTAACTGGTTGCATCTTTGTGTTGCAATCAGCTGCTGCTGTTGAGGCCGTGCTCATATACATACATAGAGACGAACAAACACACTCGGTCACTTGTTGGAGCGGCTGGCACCGCTCAAAAATACATTTGTATGCATGACTATGCATGACTATTGTATGCTCTAGCCTGGTTCCAGACAAATCTGCCATTGCAAAAATAAATTGCCCTCGGCAGATTAGGTCTGGCCCCTCTCAATAGAGATTGGATTTCTCTCCCTCCGAAGTTGTGAGGGACCAATCAGGGCCCAGTATGCAAATATGGGGCGGGTTTATCTCCAGAGGCATTTTTCTTTTGCCCCTCGGAAATGCAGGTTCCACACAGAGATTCCAGACTAATATCTAGGCAGTGATATTAGTCTGGCCATGCCAGACTATGTTTTCTCATCTGATGGCCACACAAAAGGTTCAGTACTGTCCACAATCAACCAGAAACTGTGTTGGATGCAGAAAGAGTTTCTGTTTTTTACATAATGCCTTTAGCTCTCTGGAGAGGATCATACCAGGAAAGTCCATTACAACCCAGCTTGAAACGCTGCATGTCAAACACAATATTTGGATGACCATAGGCCAGTGATTCTTACAAGGACGCAGAGAGCGTTTAAGAACCGAATTTGTTACTTTTTTGGGTGTTTTTGTTACGTTAATTCGGTACAAAAATGTTGGAGGTTTCTTCTTTTTCTTTTCTTTTCATCCCCCAATGGAACACTCCCCCCCCCTCTCTCTCTCTCTGCGTCCCTGGATTCTTAGTCTTGTGTATAGCCAGACAACTATTCCACAATCTCTGAATGAAGCATTAGAACATTTTGGTAGGCAACGGTCTGGCTCGCAAGACTGGCGAATTCTCAACACTTTGGTCTGGGTCTCTGGTCTTGGACTGACCACCATTTAAAAAAATAAATCTTTGCTATGGGGATCCCAGCTGGAACAAATCGTTTACAAATGTTTAAAATATATATATATTCAAAGATGTGCACACATTTTCACGTTAAAATAGCAGATAAGCTCGTAGCTACGAGCTTGTATATCTGCTATTTTTGAATAGCCCAAATAAGTCTAAAAGTGACACAGATGCGTTCCCGGTCTTAACGTCCACAGTTTGATATGCATGAGGCCACAAACCCTCCATTTGATACAGTTATTAATCTCTGGGACCCCACATCTACTGTAAGATCCTTGGTGTCCATTTAACTGTGAGAGCGTACACATGGAGCCAAATGGACCGTTCCACATTTTCATCTGGCATAATAATAGTAGAATGAATTCATCCCCATGTAGTTACAGGCCCTTAAGCATGGATCTCTGGTGGTCCCTGGACCCGACGTTGAGAAACAGTAATAATAGGCAATGCTATTAAGTCATTTTCATACATAATATCCTATATGAAAGGTTTAGGGCAAACGAAACAATATCATTTAGGCCACTGTGGAAATGCTGTTATCTCGTTTGCCCACAGGGAGGCGCCCTTTGGCCAGTTATCATTGTGCATCTTGGTTATTAAAGCAAAGATTTCCCTCAAGTTCAAAACAGCACAGGCTGCACACATAATCAGTGTTGTGCCTGAACGCGTTCAATGAACGATCGTTCATGAACTCGTTCATATTTTGGGCGAACGTGAACTGAACGTACTGTATATCCGCTAGATGAACGTTATTGTGAACGCGTTCATTCTGGCGTTTGTGAACGGCGTTCTCTCTTCGTTCAACTTCGTTCAAGAGTGTCCCAAATTTCCACGGTTACATCGGTTTGTCATGTTGTATTTCATCCTATTCTGTGTTTCCGAGGCGTCCTGAACGCACCATCAGCCCAAAAAAAGAAAAGCAAGGCTGTGTCTAACATTCATCTGCGCAGCGCGCCGAGCGCGGAGTCCGAGCAGCACATACAGTTACGGTCACTCGGCCAGGGCGAAGGGCTGACACTTTATCCGCTCTGCGAAGCTCATTTCCCGGCCACAAGCATTTGGAAGTTGACTTGTGTCTCTTCCAAAGTATCGGTGTTGTTTCCTTGGCTTCACTGCCGACAAAATTAACTTGAAGCTGGGCTGAATTAATAAGTAAACACCGCGGAACGGCGAGATGAGTTTGGGATATCACAACAACAACGTGGCTGATGCGTCGTAGCACAGCCGACTTTAGGACGGTAGCCCCGGCCCCCGAACCTCTGAATGACCGTCAGATTGTAGTCTGGACGTCCGACCCGACTTTATTTTGGCATTAAAAGTGGACTTCTGCATCTGGCTTTTGATGTTAACAGTGTCATACACTCACTTTGACAAGCCCCCAGCCCGCCCCCAAGATGAATGAAAATCTTTAGAAAATAGCAGATCTACAAGCTCCTGTTGTGAGCTTGTAGATCGGCTACTTTCCAATAGCCAAAACCTAAATAGGGCTGAAGTGATTCATGTATTTGTAAAATCTACAAAGTAACTAGTAACTCAAGTTTTGAAATAATTAAAAATAAAGTACAGTACTTGAATAAATGTGCTTAGTTACTTTACACCACTGGAAATAATAAATATAGGGTGCTTTGTGTATGTACACCAGAGAGGATATAATGTATAAGAAAATTAAATAAATAACATTGGTTTTATAATGAATTGGATAAATAATAGAAGTATAGTAATAATAATAAATAATATATTTGGATGCATCCTGCTCCATATACAATACAATGCACTGCTTTTCAGTTCATCATTCAAGTTTGAGCCAATAAAAAATATGCGATTAATATGCGATTAATCGCACTAATATATATTGAAAAAAAAAGAACGAAAAAGAACTGAACTAGTTCATTTTTTGAACCATGAACTTTAGTTCAAAATTTTGAATTATGAACTGAACTTTGAACTAGTTCATTTTAAAATTTGTGAACTGAACTTTGAACTAGTTCATATTTTAAGTGAACTTTCCCAACACTGCACATAATAATATCCTAATAATAATAATATAATAACACAATAATAATATCCTATTAAGTATCTAGTCCAGGGGTCTTCAACAGGGGGTCCGGGACCCCTAGGGGGTCCTCAGAGTTACTACAGGGGGTCCGCCAAATGTTTGTGTGATTTTTTTTTACCTTAACCACTTGAACCCCAGCCCTTTTCTGAGGAGAACTTCAGCCAAAAAGTTTTAGGTGTAGAGGGAAAAAAAGAGCAGACCAAGTAAACAAAGAAAGTTTAATCTGAAACATAATTGTATACAATATAGAGTAGGGGGTCCCTGCTTCATCTCTCTCTCAGCTAGGGGGTCCTTGGGCTGAAAACGTCGAAGACCCCTGGTCTAGTCGTATAGGACAAGAAGACACACCTAACCTTGGTTTAGAGCCTGCTTTTCATCACAGCCTGTGTTTGTTAGACATCCTAGATCAGTATCATATGACACAGGCCTACGAAATCCACTTTCAGACATACAATACACCGTTGGGACCCGAACATATAAGGCCCAGGGGTCTTTTTTCAGGCCAAGGACCCCTTATCTGCAGAGAGAAATGAGGCACATACATAACTACATAATGGATAACATCATGTTGCAGATTAAACTTTTTTCATAGATTTCATACATAACTTCATAGACTTTGTTTGACAGCACTATCATGCACTATCACTAGCACTATATCACCATCAACGCCGAGGCGTTGTGAGCTTGTAGATCTGCTATTTTCAGCTAATGTTCCCCTCAGAATAGGGATGCTAGGGTTCAAAAAATGATCCTATCACACAATTATTTGCCCCCCCCCCCCCTGTAGTAACTCTGAGGACCCCGGTCCCGGACCCCCTGTTGAAGATCCCTGTATTAGGCTATTGTGTTGACCACCATAGCACAAGGGCAGGGTATTTTGGGCACATGATATACAATTGCCTAATCCTATAAGCAGTAAAACATAAACATAATAAATACATGTTTTAATCAGCGCACAATTAATCACGAAAATATTTAATGAGCACTCTTTACTTTGCATTGCAAATAGTCTCTGATGACAGGCAGCAACCCGCTGTGAGATTTGTGTGTGTTTGTGTGTGTGTACACACACACACAAACACACACACACACACACACACACACACACACACACACGCACGCACGCACGCAAGCACGCGTGCGTGCAAATGCCCCCACATACATAGAATTTGAGAATTAGAAATTGTGAGGAGACACTTGTCCTTGACAAACATAACATAGTTATTTTATGGTTTTAAAACATATTCTTTTAGAATTAGGTATAGAACGGAATAGGGTTAGGGTTAGACATTGAAGAGGTTAGGTTCAGGGGTTAGGGTTAGACATATGGCTCATTTATTATTAGTTGCATGGTGCACCTTTAGGCTTTAGGGTGAGCTGAGGCTTAACATTGGCATTAGACAATTGTGTAAAAAAAAAAAATCACTGTTCTAAAATGTTGATCCTCACAGTAATACAATATGTGAGAGAGAGAGAGAGAGAGAGAGAGAGAGAGAGAGAGAGAGAGAGAGAGAGAGAGAGAGAGAGAGAGAGAGAGAGAGAGAGAGAGAGAGAGAGAGAGAGACAGACAGACAGACAGACAGACAGACAGACAGACAGACAGAGGGGGAGAGTGAGACAGACAGACAGACAGACAGACAGACAGACAGACAGACAGACAGACAGACAGACAGACAGAGAAAAGATTGACAGAGAGATAGAGAGAGAGAGATAGAGAGAGAGAGAGAGAGAGAGAGAGAGAGAGAGAGAGAGAGAGAGAGAGAGAGAGAGAGAGAGAGAGAGAGAGAGAGAGAATCACCGTGTGCGCGTGTTGCGCGCGCGGGAACAGTGGACGAGGATTCCACGGATGAGACGGAGAGGCTCTTTCGCTCTCTCTCTTCCTCTCTCTCTCTCTCTCTCTCTCTCTCTCTCTCTCTCTCTCTCTCTCTCTATCTCTGTGTTTCTCTGTCTTTCTGTGTGTGTCTCTGTGTGTCTCTCTCTGTCTCTGTCTGTCTCTCTCTGTCTCTGTCTGTCTCTGTCTGTCTCTCTCTCTCTCTCTCTCTCTCTCTCTCTCTCTCTCTCTCTCTCTCTCTCTCTCTCTCTCTCTCTCTCTCTCTCTCTCTCAGTGCTCAGTGTTGATGGGGAGCTGTCCCTTCAGCACCAGCAGGCAGCAGCATCAGTAGGAGAGACTATAACACTGTAGGAGAGACTATTTAACACTATAGGAGAGACTATTTAACACTATAGGACAGACTATAACACTATAGGACAGACTATAACACGATAGGACAGACTAAAACATTGTAGGAGACTAAGGAGAGACTCTAACACCAGGAGAGGCTCGCCTCGCGCATCAGCGCAGCTTTTTGGAGGAGCAGAAATAATGGACCTGATCATCACCTCACCCACTAAACAGGTAAGATGTTGACACATTCCTATATTATCCTTCTAGACCTGGTTATACCTTCTCTAACGGTTTACATGTCAAGGACCCCCCCCCCGACCCACCACATAACTCTGAGAGTGCACAGAATGGAACCAAATGGACCCGAGAGGGTCCATTTGGTTCCATTCTGTACACTCTCAGAGTTATACAGACATGCAGAGGATCCATTTGAAACCATTCTGTGCACTCTCATGAGTAACAGACATGTGAGGGTCCATTTGGTTCCATTGTGTGCACTCTCAGAGTTACAGACATGAGGAGGACCCCCCCTCCTCAAGAAACCCTCAGGGGTCCCTGCATGTACCCTCACTTTGAGAACCACTGATCCATTAGCTGCTAATTCAACATGTATGCAGACTGTGTTGCAGCTATACTCATTTGTTGTAAATTGCCTTTTTATGCATCTTTTACATGAATCAGCTGCTCCTGCAGCTTAGCTCTATTAAGTGTACAATAAAATAATATTTTTTTTTTTATTATTGCAGTGGTTCTCAAAGTGGGGTCCGGGGACCCTCAGGGGTCCTTGAGGGAGATCCAGGGGGTCCCCAGCTAACTGATAGACAGTTAGGAACCAAATGTACCTAATAAGTTACAGATCTGTAACTCAGAGAGTGTACACATGGAATCAAATGGATTTGGTTCCATTTGTACACTCTCAGAGTTACATTAACGTTGATTTCACAATATAAAGTGGGGTCCCAGGGATAGAAATGCCATTACATGGGGGTCCGTAGCCCTATGTCAAACTGAAGGGGGTCCTTGAAATTAAAATGGTTGAGAATCACTGCTAGAGCCGTGAGATCTTCTCCTATGGGGGTCCCTGCATGGCGTATCTTTTCAAATGGGGGTCCGCGGTGTCAATTTGGGGGTCCTTGACATGAAAATGTTTGAGAACCAGTGCATTATTGCATGCATTTCATTTTGAATTGAATATAGCTCCAATGAATTGTGCAGCTGTGTTGCAGCAGGAGAGTCTTAATGCAGAGGAATGTGCTTAGAAGTGATACGATCAGCCTCTTGTTTCAGCACTGAGTGAGTGTTGAGTTGTTGTTGTTTTTGTGTCGTTTACAAAAAGGATTGAACAAACAAAAAAATAAGTAGGTTATTACATTATGATAATCACCTGATTATCTTTTTTTTTAATGCAATTCGTCCCGCATGGCAGACTGTAATCTATATCACTGAATTATTTTAGGCTTTATTTTTTTTACAGCGCAATGCCAATACTGAAATTCAATACGTTCGAATTGCCCGTGTGGACTGTGCTTGTGCGCGCGCCCCATGCGTGCTTGCGCGCGCGTTTGTGTGCGTGAGACATAGCCCAAGTGCTAGAGACAGACAGACAGACAGACAGAGCGAGGGAGAGACAGACACACACACACACACACACACACACACACACACACACACACACACACACACACACACACACACACACACACACACACACACACACACACACACACACAGAGAGAGAGAGAGAGAGAGAGAGAGAGAGAGAGAGAGAGAGAGAGAGAGAGACAGACAGACAGACAGACAGACAGACAGACAGACAGACAGACAGACAGACAGACAGACAGATATAGAAATACAGACAGACAGACAGACAGACAGACAGACAGACAGACAGACAGACAGACAGAGGGGAGTGAGCCTCTAGAGATTCCAGTGCTGTAAATCTAAAGGTGTGAGAGGGCAGATGCTCCATAATAATAATAATAATATCATGTGATGTGGCGCCACAGTCGCCACTTCATTATGAGATGAAGCAGCCATTAAATGGTTAACAACAGCAAACTGACCAGCTGTACGTCATTATGTCACCGTGGGTTGCACACAGGTGCGTCTGGTTCTGGTAATTACACACCCAGCGCCACTAGAGGGCGTTTATTGGAGGAGGAAGAGGAGGGGGTGGAGTTGGGGGAGGAGAGAAGGAGGAGGCGGAGGCTGGCAGCAGCAGCCTAGTGATTACAATAAAAGATTGCTTTTCATGACAGCACGTCTCTCCTGTGTGTGTGTGTGTGTGTGTTTTTTTTTTTGAGTGAAGTAGACCAATGGTTCTCGAACCATTACATTTCAAGGTCTCCCCTGAACTCTTGACAGTGTACAAATGAAACCAAATGGACCCTCACGGGTCCATTTGGTTCCATTTGTACACTGTCAAGAGTTACACAGGTAACAAGAGTTACACACAAGGATTGATTGAGTACTTTATTAGCAGTGTGCAGGAAAAAAAGCACATGAAAGTATACAGTTCAATACAGGGTCTGCTAAGAGGATTTAAAACCCAATAAAGCCTATGGCTTGTTTCCATTGGGGTCCATTTAGACCACCTAAAGGAACCCTGAGAGTCCCCACTGAAGTAGGCTATTATAGGCCTAGATTAAAGGTAGGTAAAGTGACATTTGTTTTGGTTAAAACAAAACCTTTTTTGTCTTTTCATGTTTTGTTAAAAGGTTAAAGCTCTATGTTGTGATAGTAGTCATTGCTATAGAGTATGTGTTCAGTATGGGTCTACATGTCTCCCCAGCTCTTTGACAAACAGACCATTTTCAGGTGGGTTATATTGGAAATAAATTGGGCCTCAACCTTTACTTCCTTCACAGGTGTTACTAATGATAATGATTAAGGCTCTGTTTCATTCTTGGTCAAACAGAGTCAGGGTGCTGATACTGTGCATGTTGGCTCACTGGAAACACTCTGCTACACCAGTGGGTCTCAAAGGGTGGTCCAGGGACCCTCATGGTTCCTTGAGGGGTTAAGCCTCTATTGTGATAGTAATCATTACTATAGAGTGTTTGTTCAGTAACGGTGTTAAATAGCTCTATATTGTGATAGTAATCATTGCTATAGAGTGTTTGTTCAGTCACAGGGGTCTCTCTGTCTCTCCAGCTCTTTATTAAACAGATCATACATTTTCAGGTAGGTGACAAAAATGTCAGCCAATCCAGTTCCAATTTTGTCTGCTCATTTCTTTGTGTCATCACTTCCAATTGCACTTGTTTAATCTGTATCCTGACTGAGTTGGTATCCCAACCTGAAAATGCATTTTCTGTTTATTGAAGAGCTGTAGAGAAAAGGAGTCTCTTGTTACTGAACAAACACTCTATAGTAATGAGTACTATCACAATATAGAGCTATTTAACACTTATTTTAACCAAATAAAAGTCTTACATTTTAAATCTTATTAAAATGACTTTGAAAACTTTCAAAGCTTTGCGCAAGTCTCTGGAAACGACTGATAATTCAGTTGTTGTTGTTTTTTCACCCTTCAGTTCAGTATAAAACCAGTAAGAACCCCTTTAATTTAAACGCCTATGAGTTTGTTAGGGATATTTTTTATCTCGTTTTGGCACATTAAATTTATATCAAATCACATATTATAATTAGGAAATGAGTCAGAACCATCGCAAATGTGTTAATTAAAATGTAATTTAATGTGACACCAGACGTGTGTGTGTGTGTGTGTGTATGTGTGTGTGTGTGTGTGCGTGCGAGAGAGAGAGAACTTAGGTTCCTAGATAGAAATATAGATATAGGCTAGATACATCGATATAGACAGTGGTGGAAAGTAACTAAGTACATGTACTCAAGTACTGTACTTAAGTACAGTTTTGAGGTATTTTTTTTACTTTACTTGAGTATTTCATATTTGCAGTACTTTTACTTCTACCCATTGAGATGCATTGTGAGCTTGTAGATCTGCTATTTTCAAAAGATTTTTATACATTAATTTGAAAACTTGAAATGGGGCATTCTGCATAATGAGTACTTTTACTGTTGGTCCTTAAAGTACATGCCTATACTTTTACTCAAGTACATTTTGCATTCCGGACTCTTACTTGTAACAGAGTATTTCTACATTGCAGTATTGATACTTTCCACTGGATATAGACACAGACACATGAAACAGAGGAATGCTCTTCTATAGGAATTGGGTCAGTTGGTGTGTGTGTGTGTGTGTGTGTGTGTGTGTGTGTGTGTGTGTGTGTGTGTGTGTGTGTGTGTGTGTGTGTGTGTGTGTGTGTGTGTGTGTGTGTGTGTGTGTGTGTGTGTGTGTGTGTGTGTGTGTGTGTGTGTGTGTGTGTGGGCATATTATTAATTCGAGTCTTTGTCTGTATTTCAAACAGGCTCCTATAAGGATGTAAGAACTCAGCCTCTTGGAGTGAGACCCTCGCCTCTCTTCAGCAACCACATCTCCCTGAATCTGCAGCCTATACCATCACCTCCCCCCTCTCCTCACAGTGATGGTCGTCACGCCAATCAGAAGCTCTACACAACTCTCGATAGGTCACCCTGCTTAGGTGGGACGCTTGTCCCCTGTCCCACCCCGGAGTATAGTGGGACGCTTGTCTCCCTGTGCTATACACCCCTGAGGAAGGGGGGGGAACGTTGACGCACAACAACGCATCCAAGACCGCGCTGTCTACCATATGTAACGGCCGGGATTCGAACCCGGGTCTCCCGCATGGAAAGCCAACATCTTAATCATTAAGCCAAAGGGAATTCCCTGTCGCTCGGGGGGAGATATTAGACTTTCAGGACCATCAGGCTGAGGTAGTGATCCACTCTGTTACACTCACCCCCCTTTTAACCTCCTCCCACGGTGAAACCCGATCCGGGTCACGGGCACCATTGTTACACCGGGGGATTCAAACCCGGGTCTCCCGCGTGGAAAGCCAACATCTTAACCACTAAGCCAAAGGGAATTACCTGTTCGGGGAAGATATTAGACTTTCAGGCCATCAGGCTGAGGTTGTGAACCACTCTTGTTACACCACCAATCGTCTCACAGTCCAACGCACGGCCAAAACACCTCCGCCCCCCATCTCGGTGTCCCTGTGCGTCCCAATATGGCGTCCCAACACCACCCCTCCTCCTTCTCTCTCCCTCGCCACCACCACCACCGTATCCTCTCGCTGCTGCTGGTGGAGAGCTGCTGCTGGCTGCTGGCGTGGGCCAACAACAACAACCAGAACCAGAAGCCCGCCGTGGTGGTGGCGGTCGCCGCGGCGGCGGCGGACGGGCTCGGACAGCCGCCGGCGGTGATGCCGCCCCCGCCGGAGTACGCGCACTCCATCCGGCTGGACGGCGACATCATGCTGGGCGGGCTGTTCCCCGTGCACTCGCGCGGCGAGCGGGGCGCGCCCTGCGGCGAGCTGAAGAAGGAGAAGGGCATCCACCGGCTGGAGGCCATGCTGTTCGCCATCGACCTCATCAACAAGGACCCCGAGCTGCTGCCCAACGTGACGCTGGGCGCGCGCATCCTGGACACGTGCTCGCGCGACACCTACGCCCTGGAGCAGTCGCTGACGTTCGTGCAGGCGCTCATCGAGCGCGACGCGTCGGACGTGCGCTGCGCCAACGGCGACGCGCCCATCTTCGCCAAGCCCGACAAGGTGGTGGGCGTGATCGGGGCGGCGGCCAGCTCCGTGTCCATCATGGTGGCCAACATCCTCCGGCTGTTCAAGGTAAGACAAAAAAAACAAACCTGTTTTTTTTTCATGCGTTGTGTTCTTTTTCCTTTTTCGTGTTTTGGTGTTGCTTAAATCTGTGGTTCTCAACCTTTGTAATTTCAAGGACCCCTAGTTTCTGGGTCTCTAACTCAGAGAGTGTACAAATGGAACCAAATGGACCCTTATGGGTCCATTTGGTTCCATTTGTACACTCTCTGAGTTACAGACCCGTAACTCCTCAAGGACGGGGTCCCGGACCCCACATTGAGAACCGGTGGCCTAGATCAGTGTGGTTCTCGACAGCATTTACAAACCATTGTTGTAAGTGTCCTTGCACGCAGGGCGCCATTGAAAAAGAGACCCTGGTCTCAATGGCTTTCCCTGAAATAAAGGTTTCAATCAATCAACGGGAGCCTGGGACCCCCAGTGGTCCTTGAGAGGGGTTCCAGGGGGTCCCCAGCTAAATGAGTGGTAGTTATAATCTTCACCATCACATTGTACAAGAAAATGGAGAACGTACAAGAATGGCCATTGTTGTGATCAGAGTTTTCCACTGTTATCTTTAGTACGTGCAGCACATAGACAGTAAAGGCATTTCTGGACCAAATGACAGACAGTATCAGACCAAATAATGTCCAACAATAAAGAAGGGTTTTTAGATTGAGGTTCCATAGAAAAACCTTTTCTGTGAGGTCCTTGAAATGTAAGATTGAGAATCACCGGTTTCAGTCTCTTGTCTCTGTACACGGTTAAAGTCCTCGGTGTTAACCAAAGGGACCCTTTTAGAGGGGCCGTTTGGTTCCATTTGTGCACTCTCCGAGTTGAATTAACACTCAGGACTTTACTGTGTTAGTCTGGGTGGGTCGTTGACCCCACACTCAGAACAGCGCCGGATACAATGGCTGTTGTTCCAGATAAGTGTGCAATTAATGCACCTGGCTGAAGCGTGACTAAAATATGACTTCTGTATTTACATACAGTACAAAGGTGCATCGCATGCTTTTTCCTCTTGACCCGGAATAAAGACCCCGTTACAAAGGCTTTTAACGGTAGAGCCTCCTCTAGGGAGTTTGGTGATCGACGACCAGAACGGTGTCGGCAGAGTGGACACACAAGTGCACACATTGTTTAGTTTATACGCACACAGGGGACCTGGTGGCTATTAAAGCCTTACTTCGCCGCCTGTCGCTATGCTATAGCATGAGGGTTGGCTCTTTGATGAAAAGGTCAGAAAACGGCAGTGGCGTTGTTGGTTATTAGCATGTGCGGCGGGACTAAGATGGTCTCTGGTCATCATTAGAATGCACCGGACATGCACAGCTTTTCCCTGGGCGCCGTGGGGAAGTCATCTTAACCGCTTTCAACCTGGTGGCCCTATTTCTTAATTTTCCAATATTTTGTTGTGTTGCTTTTTTAATTTAGTCGTTATGCCAAATAATTCCTACCCCACACGCATATCTGTGCTGTCTGTCTCTGCTGTTGTATTGGACTGATTCACCTGCCAGTGAGGAGCCCCCACCGGGAGGACGTAGAGCCTTCGTTCTACTCAACTACTACTTCTACTATTATGCAATAATATCACCCTCCCCACCCCGGCTTCCATATATATATATATTACACACACACACACACACACACACACACACACACACACACACACACACACACACACACACACACACACACACACTCACAAAATAAGGCTTAAGTGGTTAATAAGATTGTACAGCTTGCTATTGGTCTCATTTTGCTAGCTGCTGGTCTTTTGTTGGGAGATTTTTATTGACGGGAGTGTCTCTTCAAACTGCCACACAGCTCCGTCAATGGACGTATAGAGACGGAGGGCAGGCCGGGGCGCTGACATTTCCTTTATGGTGTGGAGACATTAAGGCTACGCATGACTGGGCTCAACGTTTAAGGCTGATAGAGCTCAATTATGACAGCCCATTAGAATTAACCCCTTAAGACCGGGAACACATCTGTGTGTCATTTTTCAGATTCCTTTGGCTATTAAAAAATAGCAGATCTACAAGCTGGTAGATCTGCTATTTTTGAAAAATCGTGAAAATGTGTGCAAATCTTTGAATATATATATTTTTAAGTGAACATTTGTAACTCAAATCTTTGCGTTACTACAAATGTCTTCTAAATCCTAAAAGTAAAATATAGCTGCAAGCAGCGATAATATGGGGCCAGGAGAGAGAAATGATAATTCCTTTAACAGGTCAGTTCATGAAAGTCCTTGCGGTCTTGTTTCCAATGAGTGCCTGTGAGCAATTAGGGGTTAAGAGTCTTGCTCAGGGACAAATTTCATTTCATCGACACATTTGCTGACCTGGCCTGGAATCGTACCTGGGGCAACCAGAGTCTCTGGCTCCCTAGGCGGGCTCACTAACCACTCAGCTATGGCCACCCCTCAGAGAGAGAGAGAGAGAGAGAGAGAGAGAGAGAGAGAGAGAGAGAGAGAGAGAGAGAGAGAGAGAGAGAGAGAGAGAGAGAGAGAGAGAGAGAGAGAGAGAGAGAGAGAGAGAGAGAGAGAGAGAGAGAGAGAGAGAGAGAGAGAGAGAGAGAGAGAGAGAGAGAGAGAGAGAGAGAGAGAGAGAGAGAGAGAGAGAGAGAGAGAGAGAGAGAGAGAGAGAGAGAGAGAGAGAGAGAGAGAGAGAGAGAGAGAGAGAGAGAGAGAGAGAGAGAGAGAGAGAGAGAGATAGATAGATAGATAGATAGATAGATAGATAGATAGATAGATAGATAGATAGATAGATAGATAGATAGATAGATAGATAGATACGGAATAGATTGAAGAGACATAGAGAGGGACAAATGGAATAGATTGAAGAGACAGAGAGAGAGACATGGAAACGGAATAGATTGAAGAGAAAGACATGGAAATGGAATAGATTGAAGAGAGAGAGAGAGAGCGCCATGGAAACGGAATAGATTGAGTCATGTTTTTTGCATTTCAACTTAAATGAGTCTGCATCAAGTGAGGCTTGAACCGGCAACCTTACGGTCATGAAGCACTCTTAGGTAGCTGCAACACTACCTATAGTGCTATATCTTTGTCCAGGCTGATATTGTCTGTTGAGGATCACAAACTCTTGCCTTCTGTCATGACCCAAGCCCCTGTTTCACTAACACTAAGATCACTCGTTCACAAACCATTTACCAATGAAGAAATTGTACATCTCCTCAGAACCAAAATTAGTGAAAGTAGCCGATCTACAAGCTCACAAACCATTAAAAGTTGTCAGATTGTACATTGGCTATTTTCACAATGAAGTATGTTATACATTGAAAAAACATACTCTCATTGCTATCTGAAAAGTTGTGAGATTGTAGATCAGCTGTATGTAAAAAACACTCAATTAAGTATTTCATGTTATCTTTAACAATTGCAGATGTATTCATTGATAGTCATGTTGTGTGAAATGCAACTCAGATGAAGTCTGCACCAAGTGAGGCTTGAACTGGTGACCTTCAGGTTGTGGGGCACACATTTAAGCGAGAAGCCACCAACAGACAAGAACCTGTGAAAGGAGATCACAATAATGATACAGTTTCACGCAAATAGCTGAAAAATCCTGGGTTTAAGTGTTTTTCAAACTGCTCAAGATTGCGGACAATCTAAGGGCGGTGCTTACTGGTCAACGTGATAGATGTGTTCCTCATTAGTCAAGGCACATGTGTAAGCAGGTCTAATGGCTGTCGACCAAACGAGGCATGACTTTTGCCTGTTTAAAGTTTCAATTTTCAAAAAATTGCTATAGCGCCCCCGTTTGACCAATTGGAGTAAGATTGGTTTCAGTGATATTTGGAATGGCCCTTTACATTTCTGCAAAGTTTCAAAGAATGGTAAGTCTGCATGTATGTGTTAGGGGCAGATGAATAATTGTCATAAAACTGCAATATTCATTGGCTCATTAAAGCTTCATTTTTTCACTTATGGAAGATATTTTGCAAACGTTTTTTGGTATAGGTCCAAAGTTCATGTGTAAAAAGTTTCGTGCAGATTACTCAAAAATCCCAGGAGGAGATAGGTTTTAACTGTTTTTCATATAATTCCAAATGGTGGGATATCTAAAGGTCAGAGGTCAAAAGTCAGAGTGTGAAAGTTGTTCAGCATGAGGAGACGCATGTGTGCATCGAAGTTTCATGGCTGTAGGTCAAACACGGCATGAGTTGTACCTGTTCAAAGTTGGCATTTTTCAATTGAGTGCTATAGCGCCACCTTTTGACGAAAGATTGTGAGAATTATTTCTTGATCGTTTTTCATGACCATCTATCATATGGCCGAGTTTCATAAAAAGCGACTGCACGGTTCAGCCAGAACTGCCAAAAGTGGCAGAAGAAGAAATGGAATAATGCGAATAACAATATGGGTCCATGCTGGAAGCCTGGCCCCATAAAAAAAAAGTGCTTAGGAAGCGAGATACAGCCTTTTTCAGTTATACGTTAAACAAGGAGTGGATGGAGCTGCAAATCTTCAGATAATGATGTCTTGGATTATTTTTCTTTACTATTTTTTTCCAAAACACGTGAAACGTGTGATTGGCACGGTGCACCTCACGTGAATGGCACTCAATGAGTTAAACATTTGTCATGTGAAGGACCCCCAAAATTCATCTCAAAATGTTTAGTTCCAGGGACCACCCCAGAAGCAAAGATTTGAGTTAAAAATGTTCGCTTTAAAAAAGATATCTATTCAAAGATTTGCACCAATTCTCATGATAAAAAAAAAAATAGCAGATATACAAGCTTGTAGATCTGCTATTTTTGAATAGCCCAAAGAAATCTAAAAACGACACACAGATGCGTTCCCGGTCTTAACGGGTTAAAGGCTGCGTTATTACAGTTCATGCTATGTCCCAAGGGGGACGGGGCGAGGGCACACATGGGTGGGCATCGTCCAAATTAGCTTCGAAAAAGAAATAATGGCCTCTGTTGGATTTTCAGAAGTTTTCCTACTATAACCCAGGGGTCTTCAACGTTGTTTTTTTTCCAGGCCAAGGACCCCCTAGCTGAGAGAGAGAGAGAGAGAGAGAGATGAAGCAGGGACCCCCCCCCACCACCACAGACATTTAACCACTTAAACCGCCAATACTTCTACACCAAACCTTTTTTTGCTGAAAATAGCCGATCTACAAGCTCACAATTCCTCGCAGCAGGGAGAGTTGTGAGCTTGTCGATCGCCTATTTTGGGCTAAAGTTCTCCTCAGATGCTATAGGTTTGAAGTCGTTATTTAAAAAAAATATCCTGTCACACAAAGATTTGGCGGCCCCCCTGTAGTAACTCTGAGGACCCCCTAGGGGTCCCGGACCCCTGGTCTAACCAGGGGTCTTCAACAGGGTCTAACCCCCCTATTCTTAGTGAAAACGTTACGAGGTACATCTGTACTTGGACCGCTTTTATTTCCCGTCTACTCCACAAATCTCTTTGCCAAAAAGAACCGATCTACAAGCTCACGACGCATCTAGATCTGCTATATGTGGCAAATGTTCATCCCCAGAATATGGATGCTGGGGTTCAAGCAGTTCCAATAGAATGTTGTGGTCGCTTTCGGTGGAAACTGTTACTTTTCAGTTTTGATCAACACATCTATCCATGCAAAGACTTCATGTTATCCGTTAAGCTAAGATCATTTTCTGTTGCCCCTGCACCTTCTGTTACTACTTTACAAAAGCACTATTCAACCTGTTCTGTTGTATTGTTCCCCTCCCCTTGCACCCTCTGACCCTCCGGGAGCCTTTTTTCCAGGCGTGCCCCCTTTCCTGGGTATGTGCATAAATATGGAGTGGAAGTGCACGCCCCTTTTCCGCGGGACGTTTATTGGGGCGGAGACCGTTCTCCGTCCAAAAACAAACTTTTCAGTATTACCCGTATTGCCTCTAAAATCATCGGACTTCCCACAGTGTTGATTTTGACAGCAAATTTTGTTTTAGTTTTAGTCATAGTCTTTTGAATAAAATTCCATTTAGTTTAAGTCACATTTTAGTCATCTGAAAAGTTTTAGTTTTCGTCTAGTTTTAGGCGACTAAATATCATAAGATTATAGTCGACTAAATCTACTGTCGACTAAAATGTATTTTGGCGGGTCGTTGATGGTGTCGTAATGGCTGATTATACACCTGGTTATGCTCTGAAAATAGCAGATCTACAAGCTCACAACGCGTCGCAGTGCTGCGACACGTTGTGAGCTTGTAGATCTGCCATTTTCAGAGCGCAACCAAACATAAAATGACTTGTCTTTTAGTTCTACTGGATCTCTTCTCCTTTAGTCCTTCCCTTACATTTTAGTCTAGTTTCTATTTGTTGATGAAATTGTCAATATATTTAGTCTTAGTCTTAGTCATCATAGCTTAGTTTGTATTTCATTTTTATTTCGCTTTCCTCAGTGAAAAAAGGTACTCGACAAACATTTTTCCTCAGTTTTAGTCAACAAAATCAACACTGACTTCCCCACACCCACACTTTCAGATAGGAACCATCACACGTTTAGCAGCGCTCACAATAGCAAATGACACCGATCGTCCCCTACGTCGTCACTTCAGACTTCATGCCATCTGGACCGAGATACAGAATTTTTAAAATGGCAAAAGGTTCTTTTTTTTTGTAGGAGTTTTGACCCTTCAGCCATTGCTGCACTAAAAAACAAACTGCCTCCTGATATGATGGTTCTGTGTACCGTTGTGGTATCTTTAAAACCACAGACTTACAGGTTTTACTGCACTATTGTTGCCAACAACGCCATATTGTAGTTAGTTTGACGTTCCAGAGATGTGAATGAATGTTTGAAGAATGGATTGAGTCTTCACTCCAGTAGTGAGGTTTCTTGCTTCCAGTTTATTTCATCATAGTACAGAGTTCCACAGCCATCTCCACAGCCTCACGGCTTGGAGTGGCACACACACTCACAGTTACAATACATCCCATTTTATAGTAGTGGCCACATTGAGAATAAGAGGAGGTACACTTGAAATGTTAATGTCTGTATCTAGAGAGGTGATTGCATCAGTCTTTGATCAACTTGCTAATCTACAATTCGGGTGGGCCACTGCGCCAGGAAGGGTGATGACAATTGCCTAGACGCTCTGTCTACCGGTAAAACAAAGAGAATGTTAATTGTAACCCCCCCCACCCCGGTCAGAGCCCACGGTCACCTCTTAATACACTCCTCTGTCTGCAGCTTACTTCCAACAGATGGCTTAAATGTGTACCTTATGTTAGGAAATATACAGTAGAGTTCTCAAATAATTCTACCCGAACCCGACCGGGCCCGACCCGAGCCTCAAAAGTATGCTAATTGGTCGGGCCGAGCCTCGGGCTTCATGAAAAAATATATATATATATATATTTTTTAATGATTTTTTAAAATAATAATAGATAAATACACATTCAGAACAGAAAAAAAAGATCGTATTTTTTCCCCCCTCGGGTTTTTTTCGGGCTTTCGGGCCTAACATGATGGTAATAGTCGGGTTCGGGCCGAGCCTCGGGCCGGCCCAGTCGGGCCCAGTTAGGGCCGAGCCTTAATTTTCAGGCCCGTTGAGAACTCTAATGTACAGCACTGTATACTGGGGTGTTCATGTAATGTCTTGGTGTTGTGTTGTTTATGTGCTATGTTGTTGTGTGCTATATGGTTATGTGTTTTTTCTGTTGGAACAGACTGTGAAGATGAATATCCCTGAGGGGACAATAAAGACTATTATTATTATTATTTTAGGAAATGGGGGAAAATACCCTGTGTTCCAGTGGATCCAGTGTAGTCATTATTTAGTCACATGACGTACACACAGTATGAACAGCATTTATATATCCATCCTTTTTTTCATCAGTGTCCTGCTCTATATTCATACATCTATGTATGCATTTCAGTGTTATAGCGACTGACTATCAGTAGATGCATGAACTATCCAAACACTAATGCAGGGGGGGGGGGGGTCTTCAACGTTTTCAGCCCAAGGACCCCCTAGTTGAGAGAGAGATGAAGCAGGGACCCCCTCTATATTGTATGAAATTGTGTTTCAGATGAAACTTTTTTTGTTTACTTGGTCTTCTCTTTTTCCCCTCTACACTTATACCTCTTTGCCAAAAAATAGCCGATCTACAAGCTCACAACGCCTCGCAGCGCGAGGCGTTGTGAGCTTGTAGATCGGCTATTTTTGGCTAAAGTTCACCTCAGAAAAGGGATGGGGTTAAGGTCAAAAGTAAAAAAAAAATCATATCACACAAAGATTCGCGGACCCCCTATAGTAGCTATGAGGACCCCCTAGGGGTCCCGGACCCCCTGTTGAAGACCCCTGCACCAGTGAAACACTAATACAAAGGAATTTAGTAGTTATAGTCTATTCTCCTGTGGGGTGAGAAGAAGCCACAGACTGAAAGTAAAAAGTAAAACATTCATAAAGGCTTCATCATGCAATCCTGAACCAATCTTGCACCAAGCCAGTTGGACGTCTTTCCGTGTTTGCTCTATTTTTAAGTGCAGTGTCTATAGTGTGATTATAGTTATTTTTGGCTGATAGTGATATGATAAAGAGCAAGTTGTGCTGATATGTGGAGCGTGCTAGTGGTCTACCGGTTAGGATGCGTATCGTTTGATCACAACATTGTGGGTTCGGGTCCCTTGAGTGCTTGTCACTCATCTTCTCTCACTCTCTCTCTCTCTCTCTCTCACTGGCTATTTGTGGCTTGTGCTGTTCAGCGAAAAAGAAAAAATCTTTAAAGGGATAGTTCACCCCCAAAATGACTTTTTCCTATCGATTTCACACCCCACGGACATTTGAATTCTTTGAAATGTTTTTGTTTTTGTCGCATTCCTAAGCCAATAATTTGAGTCAACTTTGAGTCTCTTATACCGGAGACATTAGCATCTTTCCGCCGGTCATCAAATTACTGTCATAGGAATGCGACAAAAGAACGAAAATAAGATTGTTTTGGGGTGAACTATGCCTTTAACCACGTGAACACCGAATGCCAAAAATAGGAAAACATAGCCCATCTAGAAGTCTGTGAGCTTCTAGATTTTCAGTGAAGAGATTTGGTGTAATACTGTAGAAGACCCCTAGGGGTCCGGGGACCCCGGTCAACAAAGTATGTGGGGGTTTAAGTGGTTGAAAAAGGAGTGATGTCACGTGGACAGCAATGTGTCTTGAGAGTTAACAGTCATGCTACATTGAGCTATTTTCCATACGGTTTCCTACGAGGAAATGTCATCTAACCCGTTCAAACCGGGAACGCACCACTTTATCCATATGTTATACATTGGCTATTCAAAAATAGCAGATCTACAAGCTCATAGCTATGAGCTTGTAGATCTGCTATTTTTGAATAGCCGAATAAATCTAAACACGAGATGCGTTCCCGGATTGAATGGGTTATAAGAGCTATTTGTGGCTCAGTAATGTACTGTATCAAAGTCAGATTATTTATGGAGCTTTAATCGACCCGTCTCAGGGGAGTGCTGTTCCTAGCGGCTTTTTTTTTATCTTGCCATGTCTTTATCGACATGCTAACTTTGTATCAGTAATGGCACAAATTGACTGCGTATATGAGTCAGGAATAGAAGGCTTGAGACATCATAGACGTGGGTGCTTTCCATCAACCATATCTTAACACAGCCAGCCCACTAGCTATACGTTCATATCCACAGTGTATGGCAGGGGTGATGCAACTTTGATGATGGAGAGGGCCACTACATTTCCACACTCACTCCAGAGGGCCACATTGCATATACTGTCGGGCAGACATCTCTTATCTCCGTATTTTAACTTTTTTCGTAAATGAATGCCGTACTTCGACCATTCTATGTCACACAAAATTAGCAAAAATTGAAGATCTACAAGCTCAAAAGGCGTCACGGTGCGACGCGTTTTGAGCTTGTAGATCTGCTATTTTTTACAATTTTTCAATTGGAATCCAGATTTTTTTTTGGTCTATTTTCTAATTGGAATCCTGAAAAGTAACATTTGTATTTAATTTCAAATGCATTTAGTTATATTTATGTTAACGTTTGTACCTTAAATACAAATACATTGGACATAAAAAAGACAACATAATTTTAATACTAGTCATTAAGCTACTAATATAGAGTGAAGTAATTAAAGCTGGTCATGTTTGCATGTTTGGAATTTGCAACAGCTGAAATCAATAATATGTCACTATTCCGATATTAACCCCCGGGCCGCCAGTTGCCCATGTATGGTGTATGGTGACGTGGAGCCAGGCCAGATAAGGAGGAAAGCAGAGGCTATGAATAGCGCCACCAATAGGGAGTTGTTCACTGAGAGTGTTGGGGGCTTAAATGATTTTGTGACAGAGAAGCATTGAGAGGCATATCAAATGACTCCAAGAAACGGTTGCCTCCCAGGTTGAAGGGTCACTTTCAACCTAGCCTGGGATCAATACCATTTTCGGTTTTCTGATGATGATTCCCTGTAGCTTAAAATGTGTTTTGTTTGGTATAATCGTTTTGTTTCTTTTGGTATGATAATCGTTTGGTATGTCCATCTTCTATTCTAACTCGTAGTGCGACTGGAACGCACCACCGGTACTTTTCTCTCCTGTAGGCCTACACCAAATCTATTTTACAAATGTTAGTTTTTTTAAAATAATTATATATTCAAATATTTGCAAAAATGTTCATAATTTAAAATAAATGAATAGCAGATCTACAAGCTCATAGCGTGGCACTCGGTGCCACGCTATGAGCTTGTATATCTGCTATTTTTGAATAGCCAAAGTATAAAATAATGGTTAAAGTGGTTACACAGATGCGTTCCCACCAGTTAAAAAAACAATCACCTCTATAACACTGCTTTAAAATAAACATGCTTTGAAAATGCACGTGGATGGAGGCGACATTTCGTCTGCCCGTGTTACGTGGTCACGTATGGGTGTGCCGCACGGAACACTTTAAAGATTTCCACTGAACCGCTGACATATACGTTTCGTTTACATGCCGGCCTGCATGTTCTCCCTTCCCCATGACGAGGATACGTTTACATCCCGGACACGGAAGCTCACGTTTCACACGCCGCTGACTTACATAAACAGACTAACCTTGCCTGATGCCTTATTATCGATCCATAATGATGTGCCGCCGAGGCCCGGCCCATTACGCTCTCAGTAACGCAATGGATATGCACAGCGTCAACCTCACCCCGCACACACACACACGCACACGCACACACACGCGCACGCGTGCGTTTGTATTAATAGACTTGTGAGGACATCTGCTTTTTTTAGGATGGTGGTTTTATGAAAGCCATCTAAGTTTTTGTCCATTTTTAACCATAACCTTAAAGCCAAAAATAGCCGATCTACAAGTTCACAAATGACTCGCGCCGCTGCTGCACGTTGTGAGATTGCAGATCTGATCATTTTCGAGTGTGCGTCACTGTTGCACAAGTAACTATAAATAAGGCGTAACTCAAAGCTAACCTCTTAACTGTCTAATCCTAACCCCAACCTAAATCTTTTCCTAATTGGAAGCCTTTTTTTTTATGTTTCCTTTTTTTTTTTTTTACCATAAAACAACTATTTGTCTTGTGAAGACCAGTCCTCACAATGTCTGTTTCTCTCACACACACACACACACACACACACACACACACACACACACACACACACACACACACACACACACACACACACACACACACACACACACACACACACACACACACACACACAGACTCTCAGATAAACCCTGTGGGAGCGTGGTTTCTGCTATAAGCAGTGTATGGCGATATCAGCTTACATGTTCTCCAATGCAACTCTTTAACTGCAGGGGGTTGACAGACCTCTGTGACCGTCGTCGTAATGATGACCCGTCCGTTGCTGTGTGTGTGTGTGCGTGTGCGTGTGCGTGTGTGTGTGTGTGTGTGTGTGTGTGTGTGTGTAAAACATGCCCTGCCGATGACCTCATCGCACAACATGTCTAGGAGGAGTTGTGTGGGGATTATGAACTCCCCAATTATTCACTGACACACTGACCACAGTTAGTGTTCGTAAACTAAGCCCTAATTAACCTTGTCGCTGTCGGTTGGAAAACATTTCCAAAATTGTCACATTGTGAGCTTTATGGATCAATGGTAGATGGGGTATTTTCGGCAAAGAGATTTGGTGTAGAGGGAGAAAAGGAGAGGGGACCAAGCATAGACCCCTGGGGGACACCTGGCCAATGGATTATAGTGGTTAAAGTCGTTAAATATGTCAGTCATTCATCTTGTCATCTTGTACCCGATTGGTCTAACAGAAACATAGAGCTCGCCAATGTGCCAAATTATGTAATAAGCTCTATGCACAGCAGCCATTTTGGAAATAAATTGGGCCTCTTCCTTACTTCCTTCACATGTGTTACCAATGATACCAATGAAGGCTCTGTTCCATTCTGGTCAGGGTGCTGATATCGTGCATGCTGGCTCAGTAGAAACACTACATTTTTGGTTCCCAAATGGCCCCTTATGGTGGGTGTGTAACTCTCAGAGTTATGGGGGTCCTTGAAAATAAGAAATTTGACAACCACCGTGCTACACTAAATGGAACAGAGCCTTATTAATTAGTATTATTGGTTACACCTGTGAAGGAAGTAAGGAAGGGGCCCAATTCATTCCCAATATGGCTGCTGTGCATACAGCCTATTGGCACATTGGGCATAATTAGGCTCAATTACTTAATTGGCACCTTGTAATTGGGCAGAATTATAAGGCTCATCTTATATGTGGTTGGTGTGATAGTTTTTTTACAACTAGATTCTGACGAGTCCCGGAAAAGGCGCGCTGTGATTGGCCAGTAGTCACTCTGAGTGGCAGTTGGGGCAAACACTCACCCCAAAACATGATTTATGATTCTGTGCCTATCGGTAAATAACTCGGACTTCACAACGTTCGGCGCCGCAACTTCGCTCGCTTTAGCTCGCTCGGTGGTGCCTCTCTTGGCTTAAGTTCGCTTGAGACGGCGCGCCTCCATCGCGGTCCGAAACTATACTTTATCGGCTAAAAAGAATCCTGCATCTCAGAGGCAAATATAGTACTTTTACTCCACTACAATTATTGGACAACTTTAGTTACTTTGTAGATTTTCAATATTATTACAAAACATACATCAAGCACTTCAGCCCTATGTAGATCTGCTATTTTCAAATGAGTTTATACATTTTGAAAACATGAAATGGAAGATTTCTGCACTTTTTACTTTTGATACTTTAAGTACATTTTGATGCCAACACTTATGTACTTTTTCTCAAGTACATTTTGAATTCCAGACTTTTACTTGTAACAGCGTATTTCGACATTGCAGTATCGATACTTTCACTTAAGTAAAAAAATGTGAGCACTTTTAACAGCACTGCGCGAGACTACGTGCAACTGCACTGTGAGCAGGCCAGGCAGAAGCTTGTCTCTGCTGCAGCATGGTTGGATGCACCTCCACATGGCCTGGAGGTGCATCATCCACATGGAGGGCCATGGATGGAGGGAGCACCCTGTGTGCTCCGCTCTTTTTACCTGGATGTCACCGTGGGCTGTGTGTTCCTTCTCTGATGCACGTGGAGGAGCCTCATGACTCATCGGGATGTGTGCAGTGTGACATATGATGGGGTCTGAATCATCATGGGTCAAATAAATGAATGGTTAAACGTGTTTATACCGTATATGGCGCCTTTTATCCAAAGCACTTTACAAAAGTGCGTTTGCATTCGTTCACCCGTTCGTTCACATTCACACACCGACGGGCGGAGGAAACCATGCAAGGCACCAACCTGCTCATCATTAGAAGCAGTTAGGGGTTCAGTTTCTTGCTCGAGGACACTTTGACACGTTGGCTTTATTGAAACGGCATGGCAAATCTTGAGTTGTTTCTCAGATCGGATCGGACTGACTGACTGTGCACATTGGTATTTGCAAGAATTTTTCCGCCCATTTTTGCAATTATGTATTTATTTCGATCATATTTAAAGTTATATAAATGAGAAAAAGACAAAGGAAATAAAAAGGGAACCATTGTAGATAAAAAACGCCCCTCATCCTTAAATGATATTCCACGTTGGAAAAAGGAGTAGGAAGACGTTTTGTGAAAACTTATCAGGTCCTACCCCTTCTCTATGTATCTCAGATATCTCAAACCTTCAGAAAAATATTTTGTCTCTCCGCTATTTTTGTATAAAACCTAAGTTATAGCTAAAAACGCTAAAATGACACATTATGCGTTTCCAGGACTGAATGGGTTAATTATTTTTCAAATCGTGACGAGCCCTAGGCCACACTATAGCGCCACACACCACCACCAACAACAACAACAACAACAAAAGCTGGAGGGACTCTCATTAGGAGCCAAACAGCCCCAAGTCTTTCAGTTTGATGTTTGATGAAAGCGCAACGCATCTTGGACATCTCTCCAGGATGAGTAATGGTTTGAACGCATGACGCATTGACATATAATGCTTTTTCCGCAGCGCTATAGGAAAGTAACTGAGGCTGAATTAGAGCCGCGAGGCTTTGTTATGGCAGGCCCGTGGCCAACAACGCAGCAGCTATAGCTCGCTAAATTTGTAATGAGTTGCATGCTTCATCTTTATCGCAGGACCGTCCGTGTTTGTTGAAGTCAGGCATGTTTAATGAGCAGAGAAGGGTCGGTTCTCAACGTCGGTTATCTAAAATTAGCTTTAAAAAAAAAAAAAAAACGACTCGAGGGAGGGAGGCGAGGGTCTGCTGATGTGCAGGTTTTATTCTCATATATATATACTGCCCGCCCACCGTCATTTTCACTGCGTTCGACAGTAAAAAAGTACAAGAGCGAGGCTCAACACAACTTCGCCGTTCTCCTGCCAAAGCACATTTTTCACCCGGCGGCTTGATTTCAACGTTGGGCCGAAAATGGCTGATCTACAAGCTTGCGAGGCGGCGCGGATGAGACGCCCTCGTGAGCTTGTAGATCAGCTATTTTCCGCACACGACTACCAACGCACAATGAAGCATAAATCAGGCTTAAAGGACAACTTCACCCATTTTCAACCTATCTTCATATAAATGGTCCTCACTATGTTGATGTTCATGATAAAATGGTACCATTTTTTTCCTACTCTCTCTGTGTCTCATAGGAGGGCTGTGGACAGTTCAGAAACCCGCCTACCAGTGACATCATCGTTGGACGGATTTCTTTTTTAAAACGATAAAAAAATATGTATTTAGATTTTAGTTAACGTGAGAACAGTGGCTAACTTTCCAGGAATAGAAAGCCTGCAGTTTCTATTAGCTTTGATTCCCCATCGATGATGTCACTGGTAGGCATGGTTTCTGAACTGTCCACACAGCTCTCCCCTGAGACACAGACCAAGTCGGGGAAAAAAAATGGCGCCATATTATCATGAGCATTAGTGAGGACCAATTATATGAAAACAGGTTGAAAATGGGTGAAGTCGTCCTTGGAATCACCAGAAGGCTCTCGCTGGCGGAACAACAACATTTAGTATTGTCTTCTCTATCGAACTTTCATCCCGTTATGAGTCCGTTTATCATCTTTAATCGCTTATAAAGCACTATTTTTTAATGCTGCTTTGAAAGATGCTCCGGTAAGATGAGTTTGTTTGAACGGTATTGCATCTGCATGAGCTTCAAAAGGGAAGAGAGAAAAAGACAACAGCGCTAGCACACACAGCGCTGCCACTTCATGTTCTGCAGGCCTGACCTCTGTCCCGTTAATGGCTTCTTCCCCCAGTAATAAAATGTTAATGAAATTCCATTCTTCTGGCACCGCACTGTTATTCCCTGGATGATTTACCCCCCACCCGTTGAATGTGTTTTCTCCTTTTTTTTCCTCCTTTTGTTAGGTCTTCTCGTGCTGCATCATGTTCACGTCCTAACAGGACCAAGGTGGAAATGATTAAGGCTCACTGCCACTAATTATGAGATGATGATGATTAACCCTTTACGACCGGGAACGCATCTGTGGCATTTTGTTTTTAATTTCTTTGGGCTATTCAAAAATAGCAGATCTACAAGCTCATGGCGCGGCACCGAGTGCCGCGCCATGAGCTTGTAGATCTGCTATTTATGGAAAAATCTTGAGCATTTTTGCAAATCTTTAAATGTATGTATTTTTTTAAGCAAACATTTTTAACTCAAATCTTTGCTTCTGGGGGATTCTACAAATGTCTTCTAAATCCTAACAGTTTAAAAAATATATATATTTTGCTATGATCAGTGGTTTGTCAAGGACCCCCAAAATGATCCCTGTGGACCCCTATCTCAAAATATTTACTTCCAGGGACACCAGAAGCAAAGATTTGAGTCATAAATGTTCGCTTTAAAAATATATATATTCCAATATTTGCACACACTTTCAAGATTTTTCAAAAATAGACATCAGATCTACAAGCTCATAGCACGGCACACCCAAAGTATAAAATAATGGCTTAAGTGGTTACACATAGATGCGTTCCCGGTTTTAATAGGTTAACACGTTTGCCTTATCGTAAGGTTCCTCTGTTCCCTTGTAAGGGTTTCAACAGAGCATTGTCCCTTTTTTTTTGGGCAGGAGAAGTAATAACTTCATTGATTAATTCATGGCCTGGGGGCTGGAGGGACTCCTTTTGAATATGTTGAGGTAATAAATGTTTCAAATGGTCACCGGGAACAGTGGGGGGGGGGCGGCTCCTTAGCGAGGTCCACTGCTGTTGGAATTGTCTTTCGACAACACAGCTGGGTGGGGATGTGTGTGTGTGTGTGTGTGTGTGTGTGTGTGTGTGCGCGCGTGCGTCCGCGCATGTGTGTGTGCGCTTGAATTGTATTTGAACGATATCTGTGTGGGGTCGCCGGTGTGATGTGTGTGCATGTGAGTGTGTACGCGCGACTACGTGTGTGTTAATGCTGCAATGTGTGTGTGTGTGTGTGTGTGTGTGTGGGTGTGGGTGTGTGTGTGCGTGCGTGCGTGCGTGCACACATATACGACGCTGATAATTCATCTTTCTGGATAGCGTGCGACGGCCACCCTCTGATTTCCATTATAGAATTAGATTGCAAGAGGTGTCGCACTGCAGTCTTAATCAATATGCCCTCCAACTGTGTGTGTGCGCGCGTGTGAGTGTGCGTGCATGCATCGAATGTGGGATGGGGAAGATAAGGGGGGGGGGTCTTATATTTGAGCATAATAATTAAAGTTGTGGCTCTCTTCAGCCCCCCTCCCCCGACACACACACACACACACACACACACACACACACACACACACACACACACACACACACACACACACACACACAACCTCTCCATCCAGTGACCCATCTCGACACTTCTGACTGTAATTATTGGGTCCGCCTGCTCGTTTGAGGGGAGTTTGGAAATGGGGCGCACATAGCCGGCTTCAATTAAGAACCCAAATTGAAACGGTGGTGCCAGGAGGCTGCTTGGCCCCGCGCGTAGTCATCTCATCACGGAGAGAGAGCAGAGAGGACCGCGAGGGCCGGAGAGATTTGCATGCTGCTATGACAAGTTTGTGTGTCATTGGGAAATTAATGTATTTCCAAAGAAACGCTACAAATACCGCGGCAACGATGCAAGTGAGAAGCACTTCATCCACTGAAGCCCCTGGTATACCTTGTCGTACGATGGATGGCGAGAATAGCTGATCTGCAAGCTCACAACGTGGGCCGAATTATGATGTTTTTAGATATCTTTTAAGGGTTAAAAGTGGTTGATTCCTGTTTATAAGTGCTGGGATTTCTCTGAATTCCGCTTGGTGGGATTGGTGTGGAGATCAGTGGTACATACTGTAAATACATGAAAACATGACACAGGTGCACTGTTAGGTGACAGTGCTGGATGGGGAGCAGAGCCCAACCGTTGGCAGATGTTTGGGTCCTACTGGTTTTACAGAGTGAAGGCCTGCCCTCGCCGCAGTTGCAGCCTATAGCAGTAGTTTCCGGGTTGCTTTTCTGGACCGGAAGTTCAAGCATGGTGGATTTGAATTTGCCACTTGAAAAAGTGGCTCCAAAACGGGTCTGTAGAAACCAACCGGTCACGTGACGGTTCCCTTCGTCCATATTGTTTACAGTCTATGGTTAAAAGTGACTAAAAGGTTGTACAAGTCAAAAAAGTCAAATAACCCTAGGTGGGGTTGGCGAAGGGGCGTCTCTGTGTGGAGTTTGCATGTTCTCCCCGTGTTCCCTAAGGTAGGTACCCTCACAAAAAAACATGCAGTAATCCTGGTCTCTATACTGCCTCCCCCTGGCCAGCTTGGGCGCCTGATGGAGGGGAGGGGAACTGGTTGGAATAACGTGTTCCTTCCACGCGCTATACGTCCTACCGGGGAAACTCCCCCCTGTCAGGTGATGCATGAGCTCAGTTCGGGGCTCTCCCCAGGCTGGCAGAGGGAGGGTAGCACTCAGGATTACAAGCTTAGACAATTGGCACTGGGTGAAAAAAGGGTTACAAAATTATGCGATGTAAATTATATTTAAAAAAATAATTTAAAAAAAGTTAAATAATATTGGCCTGGGTCTTTGAAGCTGAGCCTTTAACATTTTGTTGTACCTTGTTATAATGACAATAAATTCGGATTCTTATTCTAACCGGAAGACATATTATGGGCAGCAAACCTACAGTAGACGTCACTCTAGTTATGCACTACAGAATAAATTCACACACAAACCCAACAAACTGAAGGCAAAGCACTAGGAAATGTGAAGTCAGTATAGCACTGGGCTCATTACAGCAGACTTTGCGTGTTTGCTGCCGCTTTTAGCTAAACCCCCACACGAAAGTGTCAAGAACGCACGGCAAACGCAACCGCACGACTCCTGCCGTGGTGCGAATGATTGCAAAATAAATGGAGAAATGAAACCGCCTAACCACATCACAGTGGGGAAAATCTAATTATCTCACACAGTATCAGCACAAAACTGTCACCGCGGCCCGGAATCTTGAGATTGGAGGGGAGCACCGCTCAAATTGTGCCGCGGCTGACTTCACCCACAGGAGCACTTCCTCCTAACCCTCACTGTTTGTTGATGACAAAATAAAGAATTACGTTTAAGCCATTCAATCCGGGAAACGCATCCGTGTCACTTCTGATTTCTTTGGGCTATCCAAAATGAGCAGAGATACAAGCTCATATGAGCTATGAGCTTGTAGATCTGCTATTTTTTGAAAGATCTAGAACATTTGTCCAACTCTTTGAATATATATATATATATATATATATATATATATATATATATATATATATATATATATATATATATATATATATATATATATATTTTTTTTTTTTTTTTTTTAAAGCGAACATTTTAAACTTAAATCTTTGCTTCTGGGGGGTCCCTGGAACAACATATTTTGAGATGGGGGTCCGAGGTCAAATACATATTATTCTGGGGGTCCTTGACATGTAAAAGTTTGAGAACCACTGATATTATAGCAACAGCATTTTTTTCCGAAGACTTATTGTAGAATCCACAAAAGCGAAGATTTGAGTTAAAAATGTTTGCTTTAAAAATATTTTTAAAATATATATATTTTCAAAAATGTGCACAAATTGTCATTATTTAAAAAAGATAGCAGATCTACAAGCTCATAGCGTGGCACTCGGTGCCGCGCTATGAGCTTGTAGATCTGCTATTTTTGAATAGCCAAAGACATCTTAAAATTACACTTGTGATGCGTTCCCGGTCTTAATGGGTTAAGAGGAGAGTGGCCAGTTCCCTTCCCCTTGGCATGTTTTTCTTTAATGACAAATAAGCCAGAGAGAGAGGGAAGAAAGAGGTGTAAAAGAGTGGGTGATTTTTTTTTTAAAGCTCCCAATGTTTTGCATACAAAAAAAAGAGTCGAGAATAGAGGAAGAAACGAGGGAAACCAAGTCAACAAGGGAACCAAAGTCCAATATATACAACGTTAAATATAGGGAGCACAGTCCAAATAGAAATACAATGAAACAGAAAGGCTTTGGGTACGTTTAGCAGCAGATATGAATAACAGCGGATATTTGGAAACGGTATCTTGTGCAGGTGAAATACATCGCTTGGCTACAGATATCAAACATGTATTTTTATGCATAGCAATAGTTCCAGGGCAGCAGCAGTAGGAGTCTATTTTTGCCATATACTGTATACATAAAGTTAGGGCATCTTCAGCTGCTGACATTATTACAAAGTAGTGGTGGGAAAAAACAGTTCATTTCAGTGAACGAACGATTTCGTTCACGTTCGAGGCAATGATTCGTTCGGAGCGTACGGGCTACTATATGCAACTGTGTGCATCTGATCCCACTGACATGACTGCACAGTCTGCACAGAAACACAGCACTATCATTCACAATCTAATTGCGCCATCTTCTTTGTAATATAATGTGTAGAAGTAATACATTACTACAATATATAATGTAAAGTTATTTTTATTTGTAAACTGCTCAAAAAAAGTTCGGAAACTTAACTTCGGTCAATTATATCTCCACTTTAATAATTTTAATTGGTATTGTGTTTTATATCATTTTTATCGTTGATTAGTCACCTTTACAAGGAGGTACAGCTTGTAAGGATCGAGCATTCGTGGAATGAGCAACACAGCTAAACGTGTGGGTAGCGCCTCCAAAAAATGTGCCAAAATCACCAAATATGCTTCTGTTGGTAATCACTCTTGTTTTGAGCAACCTGCCAGCACACACCTGCTGAGAGGTGTGTGCCAGTAGTCACAGGTGTGTGACTGCCTCACAGGTGAGTGACTGGTACCTGAACATGGGTTTTGCAACTTTGTTAAGTTGGAGTGTGTATGCTCCAAGCAGCAACACTGCCCCCATGGAAAGATGCCACGTTTGTCCCTTCAGGATGAGGCCTGTACAATAGGTCAAGTGAATCAGAGTGACAGCATTATTTGGTGTCAGCCCAGGTACCATTTGCAAACTTAGGACCAAGTTCTGTGAGACTGGTGAAGTCAACAAGGAAGACAACAACCCAAGACCCCTTGCTTAACTGAGGAACCATAGATTTACAGGCCAGATTTGCACAACGGAACCAAAGACAGACGTCAAAGTTGCAGGACCCATGCTCAGGTGCCAGTCACACCTGTGACTGGCACACACCTGCCTGCAAATGGTACCAGGGCTGGCATCAAATAATGCGTAATCTGCGTAACAGAACATCAGCTTCACTTGCCCTATTGCACAGGCCTTATCCTGAAGGGACAAACGTGGCATCTTTCCATGGGGGCAGTGTTGCTGCTTGGAGCATACACACTCCAAATCAACAAAGTTGCAGAACCCATGTTCAGGTGCCAGTCACTCACCTGTGAGGCAGTCACACACCTGTGACTACTGGCACACACCTCTCAGCAGGTGGTTGCTCAAAACAAGAGCGATTACCAACAGAAGCATATTGGGTGATTTTGGCACATTTTTTGGAGGCGCTACCCACACGTTTAGCTGTGTTGCTCATTCCACGAATGCCCGATCCTTACAAGCTGTACCTCCTTGTAAAGGTGACTAATCAACGATAAAAATGATATAAAACAGAATACCAATTGGTATTAATAAAGGGGAGATATAATTGGCCGAAGTTAAGTTTCCGAACTTTTTTTGAGCAGTTTAGATAATTATTTATAATAATAATTATAATTGTATACAAAGCAGCCCAAGTCAGTACACTCACATGACTATTGATTTCCAACCATGTCTTTTAAGTTCATGAATAGACTAGTAGCTGTAGCATACTATTTGCATCTTCTGCTCGAACTAAAACGTGTTAATTGACCTATCTGTACATTGTCTGGGACCATGCATATTTATTTATTTTGATACTTAAATGTGGTGCTAACACTATCTGTCTTTTGTCCAGGAACAACAGTAGGCTACCTTTATTTCAATTCAAATAGCAACACGCATGCATGTCTATACTGAAAAAACTCTACAGCACAGCTTTCTGTCTGTCTGATGGTCTGTCTGTCGCGACTCGCGGGAGGAATAACAGCTCGCCCGTCGTGTGTGCGGTGGGAGGGGGAGGGGGAGGGGGGGGCGTGAACGTAACAGTTTCAAGAAGTGAAAGTGTTTGTTCGCGTTCACGCCAAATAACTAGTTCTTAACACATCGGGTGCCAGAGGTTTATTCAAATATTATACGTTCAGTGCCTGCATTTCTTCCATCCACTTACGTTGATACGTTTCGTGCTGTAGAAGCCCCGACGCGGAAGTGCATGTAAACAGAGCGTGCGTGTGAGACGGCGGAGGGTCCCGACTAACGCCTGGAACAATAATATTTCTAATGCGATCCTCCATTGCTATATAGTCCATTGCTATAGTTTCAATGTACAGACGATTTTTTTGAACGTATACTGTTGAGACTGATGCTAGGTTCTTGGTTTACCTGTGATCCTAGTTTACCGAGGCACTACACTGTCTCTATGCATTTGATGTGTGTGTTTACCTGTACTGCAGTGGCTCAGGGGTAGAGTGGCCGGGTAGAGTGAACTGGAAACTGCGAGGTTCCCAGTTCGATCCCAGGCTCCCTCAGAGTTAGTGTCGAAGTGGCCTTGAGCAAGACATTGAACCCCTAATTGCTCCCAATGAGCAGGTTGGTGCCTTGCATGGTTTCCTCCACCATCGGTGTGTGAATGGGTGACTGTAATGCAAACTCTATGTAAAGTGCTTTGGATAAAAGTGCTATATAAATGCACAATTTATCATTTACCTTGCTTAGTGTCAGTTGCTCTGGTTAAAAAGCATCTGCTAAATGCAAGAATTGCGAATGGTGGTCCAGCCATAATTCAGAGAGTGTACCAATGGAACCAAATAAAAGAGTCCATTTTAGTTCCATTTCAGGGTCAATTTGGTTCCATTTGTATACACTCAGAGTTACAGACCTATAACATGCCTGTACTCTGTCAGGGACCATTTGGTTCCTAACTGTTAATACTTTAGTCCAGTGGATGTGTTCCAAATGATTTATTCTGGGAAAAAACGTCCATATGTTTGCTCAGGTCAGATTTCCAGTGGTAGAAAGCACATTTACTCACATGTTGTTCTTAATCTTGTCATTAAGACCTGGAACGCATCTGTGTCACTTTAGATTTCTTTGGCTATTCAAAAATAGCAGATCTACAAGCTCATAGCGCGGCACCGAGTGCCGCGCTACAAGCTTGTAGATCTGCTATTTTTGAAAAATCTTGAAAAATGTTTTTTTTTGATTTTTTTTCAAAAAACTGTTAGGATTTAGAAAACATTTTTAAGAATGGCCTCAGGTCTTAATGGGTTAAAGGGGCACCGGACAACATTCAGCCACTAGGTGTCACACTTTTACAACACCTCTGATGCGTAAGGTTTGCTTTTTCCCTGCCACCTTTTATAAGGCAGCGGTAATCATGCAGTGTGCATCATTGCAACGCGATGGCTGGCTTACAAGAATATATTTAGGGTAAAAAAGTATCTTACCCATTGAAAACAGAGGTTTAATGGTTGCCGTCCAAACCAGTAATTCTGGTTGTTAAAATGATTCTTTCATTTATGAATATACGGAAATATCAATATGGGTTTGGTAGAGTATTTCTCGGTTGTAACAAATGCTTCTTGGCAATAACTTTCAAACCATTTGAAAGCCTGTTTATGTCCCTTTTAAACGGCGCCCCATTTGTAAGGAGGATGCATTTGTGGGATATGCAGCACAGCTGAGAATATGGATTGCGCAAAATGAGCCAAATTTGCCCCCAACGGCTTATTCTACTGTTGCTATTGACTCTTGTTCTGTGTTGTTCAGTGGATTGGATGATTGAAGTATGTCGGTCTATCAAAGGATAATGGAGGTATATGTCTGTAGCATACTTGTAATGATGCGCACAATAAATGAGGTGCTGATCAGCGCTGCGGTTGGCCCAGGGCTGTACTGGGGATTGTTATAGTGGAGCGATATATGTCGAGCGCACACGCTTGTGCATACACGCGCACGCGAGCCGTCGCCCATCGAAATAACCTCTTAAATATGTAGGCGCCCTATTTATTAACCGTGTAAAATGTTATTACATTTACTTCCATAATGGGGATACTTTAGTTTTGTCATACTGTATTTACCTTGCAGACGTCACCTCTGCAATTTTAGCACATGAATCCATCAGCCACTGTTATCCAAACATTCTCTTTGGACAGCTTCCGAACATCTGACAGCATGCCTACACCTACGGTATTTAGCAGGTCACACGATGAACCATTGATATGCATTCCAATGTTAATTTGTACTGTTGACACTCTAGGCCTGTCACAATTATTACATAGTCGTTTCCATGTTGAAAAATCTTCACACATTTTCAAATATAAAAAAAAAGCAGAAATAGCAGATCTACAAGCTTACAACGCGTCACGTTGTAAGCTTGTAGATCAGCTATTTCTGAGGCAGTGTGTGTGCAGCTCAAACAACTAGTGCCGTGGCGCTCCACCACGCCCCACCGATAGAGTACACCCCTGGGTGGTTTGCGGGATTAGTTGCGGACAGATAGATGCTAGACTGCTGCAGAATCACGGCGTAAAACATCCAAGTCTTCAACCACTGCTGATTGGTGCTCGTTAAAGCAGCTTTGAATGTGATCAAAAGTGTTGCGCAGCAGGGCAAGATTTTCAACAAGCTATATTTGCTGTGATATTTTTGTGTTTCATGATGTTGATGAGAACGTCTGAAGACTCGTCTCTTCAGACTCCACCTTAGCCCGTAGCACTTGACGACCATGCAGATTTATGCAAAGGTTACATTGTAATTTAAATAGGATGTTATTTAAACAGACGCTAGGTTCATTCTTCACCTGGTATCATATAGTTTCTGTAGTTTAAATGTACACATTTTTGATTGTATATCGTTTAGACTGATGCTAGGTTCTTGGTTTACCTGTGATCCTAGTTTACTGAGGCACTACACTGTCTCTCTTCATTTGATGTATGAGTTTACCCTGCTTAGGGAAATATTTTAAACAAGCTACACAGTAGTTTGCTGTCATCTTTTTTTTTGTGTTTCATGACATTGATGAGAAAAGTAATGTCCTTCAAGTACAGCCAAAATACATAATGTAGAGTATATACACCACGGCGTGCCATTAACCTTTGAGTTTATGCGTCTTGGCAAGTGTGTGTAGACGCCATTTCCAGTTGGCTGTAATTACTGTAAACGCGCTGCAATTAGGCTCCCGCCATGATCCAAGTTGGCCGGCGGTGCAAAGCGAGGCCTGACGGAGGAAGTTCACGCCATGCTGATCACAAGCTCCTGCTCTACAATATTGTAAATCTAATTTCTATTTGCTGTAATGGCAACTCCCCGCTGGGCATGCTTCCAGGCTGGTGACAGGGGCTGGAGTCTCTGCGTTTGTAATTTTCTCTTTCCTCTGGCTTGGCAGATGGCGGATGCAAATTCCTCGCTGTTGTGTGCATTTGAAGTTTCATTTAAGCACTTTCAGCCTGGCGTATGGGGCAAAAATTGCCAAAAGATAGTCAAGTCAAGTCAATTATGAACAATACATTAAAAAAAACACACCCAGTGGTGCCTTTGATGAGTTAATTAGGCACACTCCTGTTTGTGTTTAATTAGTGTAACTGGTTGCATCTTTGTGTTGCAATCAGTTGCAGCTGTTGAGGCCAGGCACAAACATGTTGCGGCCGTCCGCAAACATACGGACGGACAGACAGTCAGTCCTTGTGAGTGGTTGGCACCGCTCAAAAAAATTCAAAATAGCAAATCTGCAAGCTCACTTGTGTGACGCTTTGTGAGTTTTCTAGGCTATTTTCACTGTTTGACAAGTTATAAGCCAAGTTATTAACTTCAAATTAAATGTGTCTTTCATTCAAAAGTAGTTCTATCACTCAAAGAGGACTGTTCTGTGCGGTACACTATGAACAGTACAGTTATTGACTCTGATATCCTAAAATAAATTGCATGAAATTGTTTGGGCTTTTTTTAACGAAAATAGCGTCTTGGAACATGCTCAGTGTGTGGCACTTAATCAGACCTGTGAGCAACCTGTGTTGTGTTTGTTGTCCGTGTATTCCCACCTGGCCTGAAAGCAGTCAGGCTGCCAGGTGTTTCAAATACCTCCCAAACGACCTGAATCGAACACTGGGATTAGCATGTTAACTAACGGCACCCTTAAATCAACCCCACCTATTAGGGACCCACGCCAGTGTGCCTGGCAAACTCTGCATGCTGTGCAGAAGGTATATTAAACGTATACTCACTTGCAGCCGGTGTCTCACACCGGAAAATAGCCAATCTACAAGTTCACAGCGTGTCGCGAGAGCGACACGCTGTGAACTTGTAGATCGGCTATTATCCGCGCGCCTGCACTGGCGCGCAACTAAATCAGGCATAAGCCTCAGGGAGGAAAGTGAACGACACCTGCAGGCAGTGCATGTGTGTGCCGTTTCCATTCTGCCGTACCGTACGGGTTACACGTCTCAGCTGGCTGGGTGCCAGCGTGATGTCACGCATGAATAAAATGGCCGTCTCCCTTCCAGCATCGACGGACTGACACTTTTTTTCTTTGGGGTGTGAGCCTCTCTCTCTCTCTCTGCTTCGTATAAACCCCAACTGTCACTTTCGGGAGCTTATTTCCCCTTCACGCTAATCCCCTCCCCCCCCCTCCCCCCTTTTTTTTTTTGCCTGCCTCTAGAATAGCAATTTTTATGTGGGGAAAAAATGACACACAAAGGTCTCCTCTGTTTTTTCTGGGATGTTCCTCCCTCAGTTTTGTGTGGCCAAGCCCCGCAGGGGGAAAAAAAACAACAATGAACATAAGCGCTGTCATCCGATTGCTCCCACGCTCGACAGGAAATAAAGAGACATATTGAAAGTGGAGCGTTTGCCTTCAGATGAGGCTGTGTTGTTGAGATTGCGTGCTGCTGCCGAAGTCATATTCGCACGATGTGTGAATGCTATGCAAATGTTGTGCATATTAAAGCGCGTAGTACAGCCTGTCAGCAGCCTGTAGATTGACTGTATGTCCTCGTTCACCCTCCGCGAAAAAAGTTTCTTGAGAAGCGTGCTTGGTGATTTGCATAATCTTAGAGCAGTGGTGGTTCTTAAAACATTTTCGTGTGGAATTGATATGCATTTGATATTTGGCCAGGGACCCCCATAAGAGAAGATGATGTGCTGTTGTTGTTTTATTATTCAAATTTTTAACACTATTTTGAGAACCGTTTGTCTTAACAGGATCTCCAAAATAATGTTAAAGACGGGTGGTGGTGGGGTTTGGATTTCATGTCACGTTTGGCTGCTATCCGGGGACGAGCCGCTTCCTCCGACATGCCGGAATTATTTGTGTCAAAGTCTGTCTGTGTCACCGTTTTTGTTGATAATGGGCGAAATTGAACAGCACAGTTTAACCCATTAAGACCGGGAACGCATCTGTGTCATTTTAAATGATTTCTTTGGGCTATTCAAAAATAGCAGATCTACAAGCTATGAGCTTGTATATCTGCTATTTTTCTGAAAAATCGTGCAAATCATTGAACGTATATATTTTATAAAGTGAACATTTTCAACTTGAATCTTTGCTTCTGGGGGGGTCCCTGGAACAACATATTTTGAGATGGGGGGGGGGGGGGGGGGGGGGGGGGTCCGCAGCCAAATACATGTATCATTTTGGGGGTCCTTGACATGAAAACTGTTTGAGAACCTCTGATTATAGCAACACACATTTTTTCAAAAAACTGTTAGGATTTAGAAGACATTTTGAATCCCCCAGAAGCAAAGATTTGAGTAAAACATTTTCACTTTAAAGCAAATAGATATTCAAAGCTTTGCAGACCTTTTCACGATTTAAAAAAAACAAAAAGCAGATCTACAAGCTCGTAGCGCGGCACTCGGTGCCGCGCTACGAGCTTGTAGATCTGCTATTTTTGAATAGCCCAAAGAAATCTAAAAAAATGATTCTTTCCTGGTCTGAATGGCTTAATTGTGCTGTCTGAATCCCATTAGAAAACAGAAGGCTGTCATAGAAAAAAAAACAAAGTTTGAGGAGGGTTATTACCGGCGGGGGCGCAGAGAGAGAGAGAGAGAGAGAGAGAGAGGGGGGACATCATGGTACCATGTCTGAGCAGTGACAGCACACAGAGTACAGACTGTACTGCTCTGCCCTGCGAAGAGCCTGGGGGACAAGAAGAGGAGGAAAAAAGCCAAATGCCCAATTGTGTCTGTGCTGTGCATGGCCATAATAGTGCCATTCTGCTGTTCTACCGTTACAAAAGGCTAGGGAAAAGGGAGCAGTCGTTAACCACTTCAACACATGAACCCTAGCAATGCGCTGTGAGCTTGTAGGGCGGTATAGTCTTGCGTAGCCAGACAACTATTCCACAATCTCTGAATGCTATAATAGAGTCTGGAACTACACCTCCCGAAATCCGAGAGGGGAAACTGGCACTTCCGTTCACGAAAATATATTTTAAAGGGAGGAAGTGGACTACGAAAGGGCAGGAGCCAAACCGGGTTCCCGTCTCTACACTAAAAATGCGGAGGTGCCCCCAAGAGGCCGAAAACAAAGGAAAACAAAACCAAATGGGTTCCCAGATTGGTGTTTACTAAGCTTTTTTTTCTTTCTCTTCTCTGGCCCGATGGTTCGCATGCCTTTACTGTCCGGGGGCAGAACGCTATTTAGTGATCTAGCGCAAGTGTCTGTGAGACTCCTCTGAGAACAAACACGGTGTGACAGGTGCCTTATTGGAATTAATGGACAGTAGCCTCAAATGCTCTTGCTGCAGAGAATACCTCTGTTCATTTACTGACTGGTCTAAGTGCCTATGTCGTTACTGTCGGTCAGAAACCGCGTATCTCCATATTTCAACAAGGCTGACAGGACATGGGGAGAGAGATGGGGGGGTGGCATGCAGCAAAAGGCAGGCTACTTTAGAGCCTATAGGTGCCTGGACCGTTACGCCAGCGGTCTAGGCCGACTTTAAAACATTTTTTTTTCATAAATTGATGCCCTAATTCATCATTCAAGAGTGTCACCCAAAAGTAGTGAGAATAGCCGATCTATAAGCTCACGCGCGAGCTTGTAGATCGGCTATTTTCTCCGTTTTAAAATGAGTTTTAAAACTATAATTAAAAAAACGGAACGTTTTTTTGACATACAAGGTTTCCAACACGACAGCAGCGCTACTCTTTTGATTGATTGATTGATCGTATTTGTTGTCATGAAAAAAAGAGCACAGAAGCACTTCTTCGACATACAGTCATTGCATCACAGAGGATGAAAACACGATGAAGCCAGAGGGCTTGTTGCTATTGTGGTCCTCTGTATACGATCAGTGGGGGATTCACCGGGGTTAAGGGCGTACACATAGCTACGGTCGGTTTTAAAAAAAAGAAAAATACCTTAACATGGCCTTCTGAGGCAGAATGAACGTCAAGTCCAATCAACGTCCTCATCAAATATTTATGTGCTTAAAATGCAAAAAACGTGCAAACGACGCCCGCCCACCTTATTACAGACTGGAGAATTAATCATGGCGCTCGCAGTCGGGAGCCTCACACACACACACACACACACACACACACACACACACACACACACACACACACACACACATGCATCTCTATTGGCAATTCAGCCTAGTTTATGTCGATGAATAACAAATGCGATTGCCTTTTTGAGAGAGAGGGAGGGAGAGAGAGGGAGAGGGCGAGAGAGAGAGGACTGCAGGTACATAATCAAATTTAATGGAGAGGAATCTTGCCCGATTGCACCAGCAATTCATTTGTGTGATTGATAATAGAATCGTTATTAAGCCGTCTGCAGTGATCACCTCCATCGTTTTGCCTTTTATCGTCCGTTTTTATGACAGCTCGTGCGTCTTTTTATTGTCCCGCATTCTTATGAACGATTTTGTGTTATATTATGCTCATTTTCCAGAGCAGGAAAACCGCCCAAAAAAAAAAAACATTCACTCCTGTACGTATCACCATTATTCAGCTATAGGCTTTTTGCTGCAGCTGTTTATTCCTCTCTATTGGTGGTGGTGGGGTGATGATGGTCACTGGGAATTCTCTTGCAGAGAAAACAAATATATGTAAACCGTAGCCTAAAAAAAAGTGTTTTCCTTCCAGGCTGCGCGCTCCGATGACTAACGAGGAGCGAGGAAATAAGGAGGCCATGTTTGCTCCTAATTCACCGCGGTCATGCCTGACATGCGAGCCATAATACATCTTAAAGGACAGACAGAATCGTATTACACGTTTGTGCAAAGGCTTGATGGGCTGTGAATGAGGAATTTTGCCGTACGCAAATGAAGCTTGAAATTCAATTTGAAGGAAAACTAGGGACTTTTCCTCCGCAGTAATCTCAGAATTAGGGTTTCCTGTATCCTCTGAGCTTCGGTTTAGGCTCCACTCCCGCTCCTCTCATCATAAGTGCTAAATTATATGGCAGTGCAGTGGTTCTCAACCTTTTCTGGCCGCGACCCCTCAAAAATAATCATATATGAACTCCCCACACACTGACAAGCACTTGGAATTGTAGGAGTTGAGGCATTACATTTAGTTTGACTCGGTTCCACAGATAAATATTGTGAAAATAGCTGATCTACAAGCTCACAACGCCTCGTGATGAGCTTGTAGATAAGCCTTTTCTTTTCTTTCTTATATTATTTGACAATAGGCTCTATTCAGCAGCCATATTATGAAGACATTCACAGGTGTTACCAATGATACTAATGAAGGCTCTGTTCCATTTAGTGTAGCACAGTGGTTTCCACGGGAGGCATGCGTTAATCCGACAGACCTTTTCTCCGACTATGTGGCATCCGCGTGCGGTTAGGGTTAGGGTGCGGGTTTGGTTCGGGTTTAGTATTGGAAACGTCGGAGCGCTGCGCTGTCGGAGGAATGCGCTGTCGGACTAACGTACTGCACCCGGTTTCCACGACCCCCATAACTCTGAGAGTGTACAAATGGAACCAAATGGACCCGTAATTTGTACACTCTCAGAGTTACACACCTGTAAGGGGCCATGTGGAAGCCCATGAGGGTCCCTGGACCCCAACTGTAGACCCACTGGTGTAACAGAGTGTTTCCAGTGAGCCAACATGCACAATATCAGCACCCTGACTCTGTTTGACCAGAATGGAACAGAGCCTTCATTAGTATCATTGGTAACACCTGTGAATGTCTTCATAATATGGCTGCTGTGAATAGAGCTTATTTGGCCTCCGGTGACAGCTGGAATGTAGACGGCATCCCAGGAGCAGTATGGGTTAGCGCCCACCAGCATGTGTCTTTCGTGAGGAAGAAGCCCAACAAACCCACGGTGAGGCCTTTAAGGAGGGCCATTCAAGCAAGTCGCAACTCGCAAGTGGAGCCTGCAATACCACCACGGCCCAAGGAACCATCACGCCAGAAGGAAATGTTTGGATCGGGGTGGTGCAGTGGATCTGGTGCAGCGCTCAGGTCCTGGACCTGGTGAGACGAAGGAGGAGCCCGGCCAGGAGGCCACCCACAGAGCCTAGTCCCTCCACGTGCCAGAGCCTCCTCCGAGTTCCGGCAGAGTAGTTCCGGAGAAGCGGACTGAGTGGCCCCGTCTTTCCCTATAGGACTGACCGTGGGTAGCTACTGGGACGTAAGTCGGGGGCTTGATCAACCCCGGCTGGGTCACCTGGGCGAGGGTGTATGTTGTATGTTGCAAGACCTGAAACACCCGGATGACCCCAGGCTGCAACACTGATGATACGTCCCAGGTGCATCCATGTGATGTTTAGAAACATCATCAAAGTGTGTGCAAATCTTTGAATACAGATTTCTTTAAAGCGAACATTTGTAAAATATTTTGTTCCAGGGACGTCCAGAAGCAAAGATTTGAGTTACAAATGTTTACTTAAAAAAAAAGAAAGAAAAAAAAAAAATATATATATATATATATATATATATACATATATATATATATATATATATATATATATATATATATATATATATATATATATATATATATATTCAAAGATTTGCACAAAAAAATGCAGATCTACAAGCTCATAGCGCGGCACTCTGCACTTGCGGATTAATTGTGCATCGTAATCAGCCTTCATTGCCTTATCTTGAGGCTAGATGTGTGTCTGTCTGTCTAATAGCATGATCGTAGACTAATTACAGATGTAGCTATGCTACCCATAACAACTAAAAATCACACTTTAGCGTTTCCCAATTTATTTTTTCAGTCTGATTTGTCTGGGGGGGAAGAAGCTATTTTAGTATTCTATAGGCCTACTGAGGCTACACGAAGCCACTTGCCCCTTGGTATATATAGCCTCTGAAACCATCCGGGGGTTTGGGGGTGTCTAGAATGTTTGATAAGCCTGTGAGCTCTGCTGACACAAACGCCCGTCGTATATAAATGATGTCCTCCTGGGTCAGGGGTGTTTTTATTTTTTTCGCCATTCTGTCACACAAAAGTAGCAAAAATAGCCGATCTACAAGTTCAAAACGCGTCGCACTGCGACGCGTTTTGAGCTTGTAGATCTGCTATTTTTGCCATTTTTTAATTGAAATCCAGATTTTTTTTTTTGCTATTTTTTTTATTGGAATCCTAAAAAAGTTATTTTTTGTATTTAATCGCAAATGCATTTAGTTACACTTATGTTAACTTTATGAACCTAATACAAATACACTGGACATAAAAAAGACAATAGAATTTTAATACTCGTCATTTAAGCTTCTTATATAGACTGAAGTAATCAAAGCGGGTCATGTTTGCATGTTTGGAATTGTAACAGCTGAAATCAATAATATATCAGTATTCCCATATTAACCTGCGGGCCGCATTAAGTGAAGGTGGGTGCCGCTTGTGGCCCCAGGGCCGCCAGTTGCCCATGTACTGTATGTCCTAGATGAAAGGGAAGCTCACATCCGCCGATGCATTCGGGCTGTGTGTCCGCACGACTCCTCATGTCCTAGTATGTTTACGGAGCACAAAAAAGAGGGGACAGCCATGACCGTTTCCAGACAGACTAGAGAGCACCACCGTTCCACTTTAATCAGACCATGTTTCCATTGTTCTGAGACACTGCTCTTACTGTATGGCTGCTGACTTGCTGAGTCCATTAATAATAAGTGCTGGTTGAAGCAGCGATAGAGGGACACGGGGGGACGGGGGTCTGTCAGGCTGTGTGGACACAGCTTGTCACCGCGGTGACACCGAGATGAGCCCCCTGGTCGGCCCAGTCAAGGCTGATCACAGATCACTGGAGGGGCCACAGTCATATACGCTCACAGTCCATGGGGGGTGGGGGGGTTACAGTCAGTAGTAACTAAGTACATTTACTCAAGTACTGCACTTAAGTACAATGTTGAGGTATTTCTTTTACTTTACTGGAGTATTTCCAATTTTCGACACTTTTACTTCTACTCCACTACATCTCAGAGGCAAATACCATAACCACTTCAGCCCTATTTTATACATGAGCTACGTCCTACCGGGGAAACTCTCCCCTGTCAGGTGACAAGAAGGCTAAGTTGGCTCTCATGCATCGAAGGAGGCATGAGCTCGGCTCTCCCTAGCCTGGCAGAGGGAGTGTAGCGCCCAGGATCACTTAGACAATTGGCACTGGGTGAAAAAGGGTTGCAAAATCGTGGGATAAAAAAATTAAGATAAAATAAATACAAAATGTTCGCTTTAAAGATATATATGTTATTCATAGATTAGCACACATTTATATACTGTAGCTCAAACCTAAAATGACACAGATTCGTTCCCGGATGAAATGGGTTACAGGTATAAATGACGCTTGAGAGCCAAGTGTGTGAGAGTGCCCGTGTTTAGTGTTATACTTATCTTCTCTGGGCGAAAACAAATCCAGAGTTTCATCGCAAAAAAAAGCACTATACGCAATAAAGTGCTTTTATATACACTGAGGACTTTGCTGTTTACTGTTTATGTATCCACTAGGAAAAGGCAATTATAGCCTGAAGCTCCCAAAAAGCAGAGATGCGTTTATGCTCCTCAAGGACGTGGTAACTTAACATACAATAATAACTTCAGTGAACCTGTGTATTGACTTTCAGTTTTATGCCAGCCATCTTCCTCTGAGACAGTCTTAACATTTTGAAATGGCGGCTCTTCAAATAATGTCAAATAGTACCTCTGTTGAATTCTCGCAATTGCCTCTTGTCTCTCAGTGCTGGAAAGTAACTAAGTACATGTACTCAAGGACAATTCTTTGGTATTTTTTTTACTTTACTGGAGTATCTCCAATTGTCTGTACTTTTACTTCTACTCCACTACATCTCAGAGGCAAATATACTTTTACTCCACTACGATTACTTGAGAACTTCAGTTGCTAGTTACTTTGCAGATAGTAATTCTTACATTATAAAACATACATCAACCACTTTAGCCCTATATTAAACCTAGGCTATTTTCGGCTTGTAGATCGGCTACTTTCAAACGTTTTAGTGCTTTCACTTTTGGTACTTTTAAGCACATTTTGATGTACAATACTTTCGAGCTTTTACTGAAGTAAATATTGAATTCCGGACTTTTGCTTGTAACAGAGTATTTCTACATTGCAGTATTGATACTTTTACTCAAGTAAAACATCTGAGTATACTTCTTCCACCACTATCTCTAATGCCCTATAGCTGTTAACCCATTGAGACCTGAAGCCGATTCTACATGTCTCCTAAATCTCAACAGTTTTCTGAAAAAGTTATGTTACTATATCAGTGGTGCTCAATCTTTTTCATGTCAAGGACCCCCAAAATGTATTTGGACGCGGACCCCCATCAAAATATTTAGTTCCAGGGACCCCCCAGACGCAAAGATTTGAGTTAAAAATGTTCGCTTTAAAAATAATATATATATTCAAAGATTTGCTCACATTTTCACGATTTTTCAAAAATAGCAGATCTACAAGCTTGTAGCGCGGCACTCGGTGCCGCGCTACGAGCTTGTATATCTGCTATTTTTGAATAGCCCAAAGTGTAAAATAATGCTTTTTAGCTCAAATCTAAAAATGACACAGTTCCAGATCTTAATAGGTTAAAGCAGTAAAACATATATATATAAATGACCCCGGCGGTGGCAGAGACACCTTCGTGATGGTTTCTCAGTCGAGGTAATGCACACGAGTATGTGATTGCCAGCGTTGTAGAAAGGTCATCGGAATAGGAGACATTGGATTCACTTTGTGGAATAAGGCGTGTCATTGAAGCTTGAATAATATGAAATTTCAAACCGTGGCTCTGAGTTCAGGCCAGTGGTGTAAAGTAACTAAGTACATGTACTCAAGTACTGTACTTAAGTACAATTTTTTAATTTACTGGAGTATTTCCAATTTTCAATACTTTTACTTCTACTCCATTGCATCTCGGAGGCATATACTGTACTTTTACTCCACTACAATTATTTGAAAACTTGAGTTACTAGTTACTTTGTAGATATTAATTATTATATTATTAAACATACATTAACCACTTTAGCCCTATTTTATAAATAGGCTATTTGAAAATAGCAGATCTACAAGCTCACAACGCGTCGCCACGCCGTCACATTGTGAGCTTGTAGATCTGCTATTTTCAAACATGTTAGTACTTTTACTTTTGGTACTTTAAGTACATTTTGATGCCAATACGTTTGTACTTTTACTCGAGTAACATTTTGACCACAGGCCTTTTACTTGTAACAGAGTATTTTTGTATTGCGGCATTGCTACTTTTACTTGAGTAAAATACCTGAGTACTTTTCCCACCACTGGTTCAGGCTGTGTGTCTGACCTCTGCAGATAATCACAGGTCCTGCAGGAGCATAGGAAAAAAACTAAATGGGCAGCGGCTGGCTGGCTGCTGCTAGCTTTATTACTCACTATAACGGGCTGTCCACGACTTAATTAATCCATTTAGACCGGGAACGCATCTGTGTCATTTTATGGGGTTTTTTGCCTATTAAAAAATAGCAGATCTACAAGCTCGTAGCGTGGCACCGCGCTACGATATTGTAGATCTGCTATTTTTTGGGGGAAAATCGTGAAAATGTGTTCAAATCTTTGAATATATATATTTTTGAAAGCGAACATTTTAACTCAAATCTTTGCTTCTCGGGGATTCTACAAACAGTTAAAAAAAAAACAAAAAAAAACGTGCGCTATGATATCATTGGTCGTCAAACTTCTTTCATGTCAAGGACCCCCAAAATGATATGTATTTGGCCTCGGACCCCCCCCCATCTCAAAATATGTTGTTCCAGGGACCCCCCCCCCCAGAAGCAAAGATTTGAGTAAAAAAAAAAAGTGCTCTAAAAAAAATAATATATATATTCAAAGATATGCACACATTTTCACGATTTTTCAAAAATAGCAGATCTACAAGCTCATAGCGCGGCACTCGGTGCCGCGCTATGAGCTTGTAGATCTGCTATTTTTTTGAATAGCCAAAGAAATCTATAGAATGACACAGATGCGTTTCCGGTCGTAATGGTTTAATCACCCTAGGAGGGCCAACACGGGGAATGATAATGTTGTGGTCGCGGTTTTGCTCAGTTTGATTACTTAGCTGCAAGAAAGTTCCATTTTTCCTCGCAATGTTGTAATGTGTCACAGTTTGGAAACCTTTTGTGCCTTTTACTATGAGGCCGGTGGAACTCTCAGAGAGATTACATTTTTATATGGATGTGTGGAACAAAAATTGCAAATGCATGGGGCCCCCAGTACAGGGCCTGGGGGCATGCCATGGCATTTTGAAATAGTATTTTCTCAATGCACAGCATGACGCTCGCATGCTGTTTGCCCCCCCCCTCCATGATACAATTTTGAGGTATTCTTTTCTTTACTGGAGTAATTTCCAATTTGCCGCACTTTTACTTCTACTCCACTACATCTCAGAGGCAAATGTTATGCTTTTACTCCACTGCAATTATTTGAAAACTTTATAGTGGACTAGTTACTTTGTAGATTTTGATTATTATTACAAAAGATACATTACCCACTTCAGCCTTAATATACAGTTCGGGCCCTTTGAGAATAGCCGATCTACAAGCTCATAATGCGTCGCATCGCGACGCATTATGAGCTTGTGGATCTGCTATTTTCAAAAGATTTTTATACATTTGAAAACTTGTGAAATGGGACACATACATAATGATTACTTTCCACATTGGTACTTGCTAGTACACATGCTTCATTTATAGAGTGTTACCAAGCCAGACAGCTCTTCCAAAATCTTCAAATGCGTCTGTACCTACGCCTCCTGAAACCCGCAAAGGGAAGCTGTCATCTGTCGCAAGCTAGCTATAGCCTACAGTAGGCTATGAATAATTTGATGTACAGGATAATTTATTTACCTGACTGCAAAAGCGAAACAGAGGCGTGTGTGTGTGTGTGTGTGTGTGTGTGTGTGTGTGTGTGTGTGTGTGTGTGTGTGTGCGTGTGTGTGTGCGCGCACGCGCGCTTTACAATTTGTTAAATTTCAAAGACTGTTGCGGCGGAAGGCGAACCATTTGAAGTAGGGGTGTGCCGATACACTAATTTCACGAAACGATACGATATTTGGCTCACAACTTCGATACGATTTCGATACGATACGCACTTTTTTTATTATGAAAATAAATGGGGGAGAAAAAAAGGAAATGCAAACAAATAATTCTGTTTTTGCATTATTCAGACATGCAAACTTGTAGCTTTTCAGCCGTTTTGAATCCAAATAGGGCAATAGTGTAACACCTGACCCGAAAAAACAACAACATGGTGCATGTCACCCTTTTCACCTCGGGGCTGTTTGCATGCCTGATTATTTTGATTGGTAAAAAAAAAAAAAAAAAAATCAAAACGATATTTTTTTTCCCCAAAACGATACATATCGTCGCGAAAACGTATCGCGATATATCGCGAGATGATATATCGGCACAACCCTAATTTGAAGTGTGTGATTCGGTCTCCAGACTCAGACACTATGCTTCACACCGCTCATATTATCATTTTGACTCTCTTCTACCGAAGTCTGCTGAAAAGACTTTTCCGAAATATCACCACAGAATAGAAAAATAAACTTTTAAACACCCTGGAAGCTAAACCTGGCTCTTGCTCGAGCGAAGAACGCGTATGGGCGTGCCCGTATAGGGTTCGACCGGAGCTTATTCACATGCACGTGTGAGCGCCCGGGTGCGTGCGTCGAGTCGGTTTAGATCGGAAGCGCTTTAAAAGTGTGTTTTCTCGTTCTATGCTGCTGAGGGGATCGGTGAACTTCACCCGCTCTTTTACATGAGCATCCGAAGGCGCGCCTCCGCCCAAGTGGAGCTTACTATGAAATCCTGCTCGGCTATTAGTGGCAGCGGTGGCCGCGGTGGCAGCGGTGGCCTAGTGATTAGAGGGGCGGCCTTGATACCGGAAGGTCCCTAGTTCGATTCCCCAATTCATCACATCAATCATGAATCACCGCTGAATAGCCCTTGAGCAAGGCTTCCATGCAGGGTCCGGCTGGAAACAAGTTTCGTACTTAGTCCGACACCCTGGGTAAACAACAAACTTTGCTTTGCTTTGGCTTGTGTGTGTGTGTGTCTGTCTGTCTGTGTGCGTGCACTGCCTGTGTGCAGCCTCCAGAGTGCGCCAGAGTGCCCAGCAGGGTTTCATACACACACACACACACACACACACACACACACACACACACACACACACACACACACACGTACACACACACACACACACACACACACACACACAGACGCCTGCACTACAGTGTGGCCATGAAGAACGCAGGAATGTAGACAATGCTCTGATTAAAATGCACACACCTGCAACATATTTCGAGCTGCGTTCGCTTCCAGCGTTCGCGCGTCTTACTTGTTTACCTACCCGATGTTTGTCTTAGACTCACAGAGAGTTTAAGTTCGTAAAACATTCCTTAAAAGGTGAAACAAACAGGAAGAAAACATTTAATCAGAGACTCCACGGAACAACAGCTAAACCATATTAACAAAATCTTCATCTATAGTTATAGAACGAGAAACACACCCACACGATTGCATGCTGATGTAAAAGAGCGGGTGAAGTTCTTCTCTTCGTGTATACACCGTTCCCCCAAACATTGCAGTTTGGAGGAAGGAAGTAATGAGAATGCCTCTCCTGTGCTTTGGCCCCATCATCACAAACAATTTTCAAACGGGGATCTTATTGCAGGGCAGGGATGTGAATAAAGCTAACATCCTGGATATGAGACAGCTTCAGATGAATTATACACACGCGCTTCCTCCTCCTCTGCTATCCCCCTGTTGACGATAGTGTGGAATTAAAAAGCGGTCTGCTTAGTTTGTTTGAAGCTCAACAGCACCAGGGCTATATTTGCTCTGATAGGTGTGAGCTTTTAACAGGTTTTTAATCGAGGTTCTCGGGGATGATGTGTGAAAGCGGAGATTTCTTTTTCATCAAAAACCAGATGCTTTGTTTCTTGAAAAAGAAAAACGTTTTTTTTTTTTTTCTTCTTTCACTTTCAGCAAATGAAAGTGCGGCTGTTGTAAGAGAACAGACCTTTTGTGCCTCTCCTCTAATATAGCGGTTGTGTTTTTTGAACGGTTGCGGGAGTTAAAACAACCCCTTTAAGAATGCAGACTGAAAGAACCCCTTATCCATTGTTGTGTTCTAATTTAACCCATTAAGACCGGGAACACATATGTGTGTCATTTTTTAGATGTCTTTGGGCTATTCAAAAATAGCAGATATACAAGCTCGTAGCGCGGCACCGAGTGCCGCGCTACGAGCTTGTAGATCTGCTATTTTTGAAGAATTGAGAAAATGTGCGCACATCTTTGAAGATATGTATATTTTTAAAGAGAACATTTGTAACTCAAGTCGTTGCTTCTGGGGGATTCCACAAATGTCTTCTAAAATCCTAACAGTTTGGAGCAAAGATTTGAGTTAAAGATGTTCCCTTGAAAAATACATATATTCAAAGAAAATGTTTCACTTTTTTTTTTTTTACAGATTGGTGCCGCGCTATATGAGCTTGTAGATCTGCTATTTTTGAATAGCCAAAGAAATAAAAATGAAAATGACATAGATGCTTTCCCGGTCTTAATGGATTAATTAATGTAACCAACAAGCATTTGTGGAGTTCATTTAATTAGAGCTCCAACAGGACTCTCTACGGGGAGCCTATTGAAAGTGTTAGAGAGTTGGCGAGGGGGGGGGGTACAAGCACTTCCTGGCTGTGTTAACTGTTTTACAAAAAGTAATACTACTTCTACAAAGAGACAAAGTAACTCATTTAGCCACTGCTGGTGCAAAAAAAAGAAATAGCTCAAAGTGCAGCACTGTGCCGCCTGATTATGAATCCCACCAAACGTTATAGGATAGACCCGCCTTTACCCGTGTCTGATTGGCTCCCTGGCAGGCATAGTTTTACTGAGGTTAGGGTTAAAGGACAACTTTGTTTTTTTACAACCACGGTTTATATTTTAGCTTGTAATTAAAGTAAATAAAAGGTGAGTGTTCTTTTTTTTTCATTTACTGCTTTCTATAGTTTTAGCAATTTTCTATAGCAACTCTTTTTTTACAGTGGGCGGGGGCATTCTGTCCGGCTGCTAAATATGTATTTTTTACACAATAAAAAGGTCCTGTGGTCTTTGATGGTCAGATGTGAGTTATTGGGGGCTAGAAGAGCTACTGTAAATAATAATAAAGATAACACTGGGTTATTGTGTAAAAAAATATATATTTAGCCACCACAGAATGCCCCCGCCCACTGTAAAAAAAGATGGCGAAAATTGCTAAAACTATAGAGAGCAGTAAATTCAAAAAAATTAACACTCATCTTTTATTTACTTTAATTACAAGCTAAAACATAAACCTTGGTTGTAAAAAAAACAAAGTTGTCCTTTAAGGTTAGGTTTAGGCATAGTTACAAAAACGAGAACTGTCAATCACAGCGACTACTACTGGCCAATCACAGCGGGGTTTGCCTAGAACTGAAGTGGGATCCATAATGATGAGCTTGTAGATCTGCTATTTTTGAATAGCCAACGTATAAAATAATGGTGCTATAGAACATGGGAGCCCTTTTTTATGTTCTTCACTTTCCCCCCCACACTTTGAAAACCTGCTATAGGCATTACCCTTTCTGTGAGATCTCATACTCCAGTAGAGATATTTCTTCTTGCCACTTGAACCGTAGCGTCCCTATTCCCGGGGGGAACATTTCCCATAGGGGGAAACGATAGCCTATCTACAAAGCTTGCGAGGCATTGTGAGCTTGTCCAGTAGATAGGCTATTTGTTGGTGAAGAGATTTGGTGTCGAGTGGAGGGCACACCAAGTACAGAGCCAACTCGGGTCCAATTTACTAGAGCGTTTAAATGGTTAGGGAACACAGCTACTAAGGAAAGTAAGTAAGTACGTACATGCACTCAAGTACTGTACTCCAGTACAATTTCGAGGTACTTTTACTTCTACTCCACTACTGTACATCTCAGAGACACGTATTTTACTTCTTACTCAATTATTTGAACACTTTAGTGACTAGTTACTTTGTAGATTTTGATTATTGTTACAAAACATACATTGACCACTTCAGCCCTATTTAGACTTTGGCTATTTGAAAATAGCTGTGCTACATTTTTTTGTACCAAATTAACCGAATTAACCGCATAAAAGTAACAAAAAAAACCCCAAAAGGTTACACACCCGGAAAATAACCGCACATTTTGCGTGCGCGCACTGGCCATGCACAGCACGCGTGCGTTGCGCACCCAATAGTGCATAAATCGTAAATATAAATCGGCGCCCCTGTTCTGCATAATGACTACTTTTACTTTTGGTACTTGAAGTATGTTTTGATGCCAATACGTTTGTACTTTTACTCAAGTACATTTTGATTGCCGGATTGTAATTGCAGCAGTATTGATACTTCTACTGAGGTAAAACATGTTACACTTTTTCCACCCCTGGCTGCCCAGGTGACGTGGTGACTCGTTCCTTTCAGGTGCCAGTGCTCATTCATGGATGCTTTATAGTGTTTTGGCATCAACTAAAAAATAGCAGATCTACAAGCTCATAGCGCGGCACCGAGTGCCGCGCTACGAGCTTGTAGATCTGCTATTTTAAAAAAATCGTGAAAATGTGTGCAAATCTTTGAATATTATATTTTTTAAAGGGAACATTTTTAACTAAGTTTGAGAACCACTGCTTTATAGTGGCTACTTTGGCATCAGCTGTGGCATGATGTGTGCTCCGTCATCCGATTGGTTGTCGCCCCCTATTGGTTGACGGCCGTGCCCTAGAGGCCGAGTGGCTGGCACAACGTGAAGTTTGACCCGCGTCCTCCTCACCCTGACTCACTGTCATTCTGGTGTTGATAGGCTCGGGCGGGACATGCTTTAAGGGGGAAGCGCTCCGCTGTGACTCACGCACCAGCTATGACCTCAAAGTCACTCGCCCAGCACCTAGACCAAAATCACCGTGACATCACAGCCATCACCCAAAACATGTATTAGTCCAGGGGCCAACACTGATATTTTCACAAATTGGTACCACCTGAGGTGGCCGTAAAGTTTTTGTATTTTTGTGTTCCTACATGTCTCTAGTTTATATTTTGGTATGATAACCCTTCCAATTCAGTAGCTTAATGACAGTAATCACTACCTACCGGCTAATGTATCCGGTAGGAGACACAAAGTAGAATCTTTGTGTCTCCTACCGGAAATATACCCGGGCATCAAATTATTGCGACAAAAAAACAAAAATATATCCATGTATTCAAGGCTTCATGGGGTGTGCAATTGATAACTTCTCAGATTTTTGGTGTTTGCAAAAAGACTGCTTTCCATAAGCTTGTAAAAGTTGACCCTCCTTCGGTCTAGGGTGGTCATAGCTGAATGGGTAGAGAGTCCCCCTGGGAAGCTTAAAGGAGGAGTTCACCCAAAAAAGGATTTATTTTCTATCAATTGCACACCCCATGAAGCCTTGAATACATGGATATATTTTGTTTTTTGTCCCAATAATTTGATGCCCGGGTGTATTTCCGGTAGGAGACACAAAGGTTCTACTTTGTGTCTCCTACCGGATACATTAGCCGGTTTAGAGTGATTACTGTCATTAAGCTACTGAATTGGAAGATGTATCATACCAAAATATAAACTAGAGAAATGTAGGAATACAAAAATACCAAAAATGTACGGCCACCTTAGGTGGTACCAAAATCTGGCTTGGCCCCTGGACTATATTTCCGGTCGCATTGGAGCTGTATTATTCATTAACCTTACAGCTGGAACAACAGGACACTTATGATATTGCTATCAATTGATTGATTGATTGATTGAATAGCAGTTTGCAAAAAAAAACGACCCCCCCACCCCGGCCTTGACCTCTGACCTGAAGTAGGTGTCGGTCTAAATGGTTTTCCATTGCTCGCACACACACACACACACACACACACACGCACACGCACACGCGCACACACACACACTGACCAGAGTCCGTAGGAGTCATCTTAATAGGTAATCATCAGTGGTGGGAAAAAAGTACTCAAATGTTTTACTTAAGTAAAAGTATCAATACTGCAATGTAGAAATACTCTGTTACAAGTAAAAGTCCGGAATTCTAAATTGACTTGAGTAAAAGTACAAACGGATTGGTATCAAAATGTACGTAAGGTACCGAAAGTAAAAGTACCAACATTTTTTGAAAATAGCAGATCTAAATGTCTGAAATGAACACAAATCATACATTTTCACAGCGCTGATGATAGTCAATGAAGCTCTCTATGAAATCTATGACAAAGTTTGATCTGCAACACAATTTTATACAACAGTGGGGGTCCCTGCTTCATATCTCTCTCTCAGCTATAGGGGGTCCTTGGGCTGAAAAACATTGAAGACCCCATGCACCACAGGCAATCTCCATCTATCTCTACAGATCTGTCGTGTGCTCCGTGGCAGTGTTGACTTTGACAGCAAATTTTGATTTAGTTTTAGTCATAGTCTTTTGAATACAATTCCATTTAGTTTTAGTCATATTGCAGGCATCTGAAATGTTTTAGTTTTTGTCTAGTTTTAGTCGACCAAATCTACATTTGATTTAGTCGACTATATAATGTATTTTGGCAAGCCTTGATGGGCGCCGTAATGGCAGATTTTACACTTGGTTGCATGCTGAAAATAGTCGATCTACAAGCTCACAACGCGTCGCGCCGCGACGCGTTGTGAGCTTGTAGATCGGCCATTTTCAGAGCGCAACACCCGAGCGCAACCTGACATGAAATGACTTGCCTTTTAGTTCTAACTGGATCTCTTTTCCACTAGTCCCTCACTAACATTTTAGTCTAGTTTTTAGTTGTTGACGAAATTGTCAATATATTTCGTCTTAGTTTTAGTCATCGTAGCTTCGTTTTTATTTCGTTTTAATTTAGTTTTCGGTCTGTGAAAAAAAGGAAAATGTTTCGTCATAGTCTTAGTCGACAAAATCAACACGGTCCATTTGTAAAAGGCAAACGGAGATGTCTCAAATGCCATGGTGGTCAATATGACATCGAGTCTCTTTGTTCGCAGGATATGGCACATAAGTGCTGCCGGTTTCTTTCCTCAACCACATGGTTTTACTGGAGGAGAAGTGCAGTGTGGCTTTGTGAATGATGAGTCACTCTGAACCGAGGTGATGAATTGACATTTATTCGGTAGAGAAATGGAAGTCGTTTTGCTTTAACCAATTAAGACCTGGAACCGTGTTATTTTTAGATTTGAGCTAAAAAGCATTATTTTACACTTTGGGCTATTCAAAAATAGCAGATATACAAGCTCATAGCGCGGCACCGAGTGCCGCGCTACGAGCTTGTAGATCTGCTATTTTTGAAAAATCGTTAAAATGTGTGCAAATCTTTGAATAATATATTTTTAAAGCGAACATTTTTAACTCAAATCTTTGCTTCTGGGGGGTCCCTGGAACAACATATTTTGATGGGGGTCCGTGGCCAAATACATATCATTTTGGGGGTCCTTGACATGAAATAGATTGAGCACCACTGATACAGAAACATACGTTTTTCAGAAAACTGTTGAGATTTAGGAGACATGTAGAATCGGCTTCCGGTCTCAATGGGTTAAATGACTCCATTAGCATTAGAGGGAGCTCTGATCTTGAGGAAGCTGGTCACAAGGTGAGCCCATTTCCTGTCTGTGCATCATTACCAGTCTCTGCTATTAAACCTGCTATAAAAGAATGTTTGGATGCAGTGCAGATTTTACTGTTGTGTGTGTGTGTGCTACTCGGGGTGAACAGCACCTACATAAAAAAAAATCATTATTGGCTCTTTATAGAGGAAGGATTGGGGTGGGGAGTGTTGTTATAAACAATAAATGACCCGGCCAAAATGTTTCTGAAACTTTGGTGTCAGTTTGTTGGGGGCACACACATACCGTTAAGCAATGGTGTAAAGTAACTAAGTACATTTACTCAAGTACTGTACTTAAGTACAATTTTGAGGTATTGTTGACCTTACTGGAGTATTTCCAATATTCAGTACTTTTACTTCTACTCCACTACATCTTTAAGGCAAATATTGTACTCCACTACATTTATTTGAAAACTTTAGTTACTACTTACTTTGCATATATATATATAAACGATTATATTATAAAACATACATTAACCACTTTAGCCCTATTTTATACATAGGCTATTTGAAAATAGCAGATCTGCAAGCTTGTAGATCTGCTATTTTCAAACATTTCAGTACTTTTACTTTTAGTACTTAGTAGTATATTAGTAGTATATTTTGATGCCAATACTTTTGTACTTTTACCAAAGTAACATTTTGAAAACGGGTATTTTACTTGTAACAGAGTGTTTTTATATTGTGGTATTGCTACGTTTACTGAAGTAAACTATGTGAGTACTTCTTCCACCACTGGAAATAAGCCCAAGGACCTCTCTCCCTGGCTCTATTGGGGTCTGTATTTGAATGCTGTGCATTCACATAAAAACCAATAAAACCACAGCCCTGAGTGAATAATGCACAATGAATGGAGCCAACACAAACCTAGGGGGATACAGTCAGTGAACTGTACTTCACAGTTGCTGGTTGCCAGACTCTGCAAGTGTCATGGCGATTAAGACTGTGTGGAAGTGGACATTTAGTTTTAGTTGCATTTTAGTCATCTGAAATGTTGTCTAGTTTTAGTCCACTAAATATCATACGATTATAGTCGACTAAATCTACAGCAGATTTAGTCGACTAAAATGTATTTTGGCGGTGCCTCGATGGCGTCGTAATGGCTGATTTTACACCTGGTTGCGTGCTGAAAATAGCCGATCTACAAGCTCACAACGCATCGCAGCGCGACGCGTTGTGAGCTTGTAGATCTGCTATTTTCAGAGCACAACCAAACATAAAATCACTTGTCTTTTAGTTCTACTGGATCTCTTCTCCACTAACATTTTAGTCTAGTTTGTATTTGTCGACGAAATTGTCAATATATTCAGTCTTAGTGTTAGTCATCATAGTTTAGTTTTTATTTAGTTTTTATTTGGTTTTCGTCAGTGAAAAAAGGCAGTCGACGAAAAAAAAATCGTCATAGTTTTAGTCGACAAAATCTACACTGATTGGTTGGCAGTGAAGCAGTCTTTTGGTAAAGCAATAATTCATTTGAGTTTTCCGTCAGTTCTCATACACATTGGTCATTTCTCTCATTTCACACAATACAGATGTGCCATTTCAAAACTTCACATGTCCTGCCATCGCCAAGACAGTAAATTTTCAGGGGATTCCCAGGGCAATAAGAGGGACAAAGAAGGGCATTTAAAATGCTGAATTATTTTGATGATCACTGCTTTTATGATGCTAATTAATTTGAGCAACTGGTCAAGGACCTCTTCAAATCACCTTTCGCCTCACAATGAGTCTGACACACATTCTTTTGTTCTCATGTATATGGATGTCTGTTGAAGGGAAAAACGGGGGTGTGTAGTGACAACTTCTTTTCAGGGGCAAAACAGTGCCTTTTCAGGGCAGAACAGGGAGGAAAAAAATGCATTTTCAGTGCACTTTCAGGGAAAGAACAGTAACGTGTGAAGTTTTGAAGTGGCACATCTGTATGTAAATTGTAAACGGCAATACATTGTACAGATAAACGTGTTTTCTTTATTTAAATCACGGCACTTAACAATAAATGGCAATAACCTCCACCGTTAATGAACATATGATTGTACACGCCAGTCTTTGCTAAAGGCATCTATTGTGGCTCCTTGTGTATGTTATTAAGCTCCGGCTCTGGCGTGGATGGAGTCAGATTATAATCGATTTCATGTTTCACAGATGGAATCGTCGAGACGTGGCAATTAATTCAGACATCTTATTTAATCAGCTGTTGCGCCGTATCCACATCTCCTCGCCATTACACAGGGGTTGATGACCAGAACGCTGTACATACCCGTCTCCCCATTCATCAGGCTCACAGACAGCATAAGACATGTACATTAAAGGACGACTTCACCCATTTTCAACCCACGTTCATATAACTGGTCCTCACTAATGCTCGTGATAAAATGGTGCCAAGTTCCTTTTAGCTTCCATTTCCCACCGATGACGTCACTTGGTAGGAAGGTTTCTGGACTGTCCACAGCCCTCCTCTGAGACACAGAGTGAACCGAGAAAAATGGCACCATATTATAATGAGCATTAGTGAGGACCAATTATACGAAGATAGGTTGAAAATGGGTGAAGTTGTCCTTTCAGGTTGGGTTTATAATGCATTATAAGTGCATGTATAATGCATTATAATGCACGTGAGGCTTAAAGGTAGGGTAAGTGATTTTCTTTGGTTAAAATAAGTGTTAAATAGCTCTATATTGTGATAGTACTCATTGCTATAGAGTGTTTGTTCAGTAAAAGGAGTCTCCATGTCTCTCCAGCTCTTTATAAAACAGATAATATATGTGCAGTGCTCTCCCCTGATTGGCTTAAATGGTTGTCACCTACCTGAAAATATACGTATATTCTGTTTACTAAAGAGCTGGAGAGACCCCTGTGACTGAACAAACGCTCTGTAGCAATGATTACTATCAGAATGTAGTACTTTAACCTTTTAACAAAAAGATAAAAAAGTGTTACCCACACAAACACTTTTGCATAATACAGTACATTGGTTAACCTCTTGTACGTACAGTGAATGTATGAAACACTTCCATGTGGATGCATGAGCAATTATACAGGAATAGGTCAAACGCTTCATGTGTGAAAAGGTATGACCTATACATGAATGTATGTGAGAATAATTCATAACGCGTGTGTGTGTGTGTGTGTGTGTGTGTGTGTGTGTGTGTGTGTGTGTGTGTGTGTGTGTGTGTGTGTGTGTGTGTGTGTGTGTGTGTGTGTGTGTGTGTGTGTGCGTGTGCGTGTGCGAGAAGCCGCTCAATTTGTAGTTGTTTCCTTCATCCATGATTTATGTCCGCTGTGTCCGACAAGTATGTCAATGTATTGCATGTAACAATGTTCTGCCATATAGACGGTATACTTAGCAACTGGCTGTTTTCCTGTTGTCTGACTGCACTGGCAGTGTTTATGTCCTTTGCACATGGGCATTCCTGTACTTCTATTTATGTGGACATAAATACATATTGTGTGTGTGATGATGTGTGTGTACGTGAGCGCTTCATATGCGGTTTCAAATAAAGCCTATTCAACCCGTCGTCCAATTTCATAGTGACCTTGCTCGCATTCAGTGTGGGGAAGTCAGTGATTGCCAGCGTGAGGGGTCTTGATTTTCAGTGTGAGGGGTCTTCTTACCAAGTAACCTTGGAAACCATTCTGCGCAGGCTGGACAAAAGCAAAGCTCTATTCCTTTTTTATGCTTCAGGCAGAGTCAGAAATTAGCTCAAGGCTGCTGTGTAATTTAACCCATTAAGACCGGGAACACATCTCTGTCATTTTTGATTTATTTGGGCTATTCAAAAATAGCAGATATACAAGCTCATAGCGCGGCACCGAGTGCTTGTAGATCTGCTATTGTTTTTTTTTTCTTATCGTGAAATCTTTTGCAAATATTTGAATATGTATATATTTTTAAGCGAAAATATTTGCCTTTTGGGGTCCCTGGAACAACATATTTTGAGATGGCGGTCCGCGGTCAAATACATGTCATTTTGGGGGTCCTTGTCATAAAAGGTTGAGAACCACTGATATAGAAACATACGTTTTTTTTTAAAAACTGTTAGGATTTTATAAGACATTTGTAGAATCCACCAGAAGCAAAGATCTGAGTTAAAAATGGCCTCTTTAAAAAATAAAACATATTCTAAGATTTGCACACATTTTCACGTTTTTTCTAAAATAGCAGATCTACAAGCTCATAGCGCGGCACGGTGCCGCGCTATGAGCTTGTATATCTGCTATTTTTGAATAGCAAAAAAAAAAAAAAAACATGACATGAGATGCGTTCCCGGTGTAACAGGGTTAACAACAAAAGAGGAAACCTATAAAAGCATTGTTCCGAGTGGCCAAACGGATCACTACTTGCCCCGCATGGCAAGCCCCTCTTGGCCCTCAGTGTCGGCTAAATGATTTTTCCTCCGTGCGGAGGTGCCGATTACCACAGGCATGGCTCCTCTGTGATGCAGTAATCACTGGGGAGGGCCATAGCCTTCCCTTTTCCAGTGGTGTAAAAGTAACAAAGTACATGCACTCAAGTACTGTACTTAAGTAACATTTTGAGGTATTTTTTACTTTACTTGAGTATTTCCAATTTCCAATACTTTTACTTCTACCCCGGTACATCTCGCATTCCAAATATTGTACTTTTACTCCACTACAATTATTTTAAAACTTTAGGTACTAGTTACTTTGTAGATTTTGATTGTTATTGCAAAACATATATTTAACCACATATCGGCCATTTGAAAATAGGCGATCTACAAGCTCGCAATGCGTCTCATCGATGCGGCACATTGTGCGCTTGTAGATCTGCTATTTTCAAAAGAGAAGATTTGAAACGGGACATTCTGCACAATGAGTACTTTCTGCTTTTGGTAATTTAAGTGCATTTTGACAACAATGCTTTTGTACTTTTACTCAAGTATTTTTTTTTTATTCCTGACTTTTACTTGTACGACAGTATTTCTACATTGCAGTATTGATACTTTTACTTAAGTAGAAAATGTGAATACTTTTCCCACTACTGCCCTTTTCCTCCGGACTGCATTTCTTACTCAAGCTGGTCCCCCCCCCCCCCCCCCCCCCCACCCCCCCTCTCTTACTGTATGGATTGCTGGCCTCCTTTGTCTCAGATGACTGCGTGATCAATGCACAATTAGCAGACAGAGAATACAGCAAACTGAGGCCTGGCATTTTAATTTGGGCAACCGGTCGATTGGCGGTCCCTTTTGTCTCTCATGTAAGCTGACAAGACCATTAAGAGCCATTACGATCAAGAGATTCCATTGATATATACTACACCATGAGACGGCTTTATCGGGCATACGGTTATGTTGGCATACAGAGGGTTTTCATCTTTGTCTTTTATTGAAGCTTCCAAGATGAGAGCAGCTCGGGCTCATCATGCCTGTGTGCAGTGGTGGAAAAAAGTACTTGGATATTTTACTTAAGTAAAAGTATCAATACTGCAATATAGAAATACTCTAAAAGTCCGGAATTCAAAATGTTACTTGAGTAAAAGTACAACAGTATTGGTATCAAATTGTACTTACAGTAGGCTACCAAAAGTAAAAGTACTAAAATGTTTGAAAATAGCAGAGCTTACAACGCGTCACGACGCGTTGTGAGCTTGTAGATCGGCTATTTTCAAGTAGCCTAGGTATACAATAGGGCTAAAGTGGTTAATGTATGTTTTATAATGTAATATATTTATATCTGCAAAGTAACTAGTAACTAAAGTTTTCAAATAATTGTAGTGGAGTAAAAGTGCAACATTTGCCTCTGAGATGTAGTGTAGTAGAAGTGAAAGTACAGTACAGTACTTGAGTAAATGTACTTAGTTACTTTACTCTACATCACTGCCTGTGTGACGCTTATCGAATTAGGCCTGAGCAATTATGGACGACGGCGTGCGGCGTGACGGGTCAAGCGTGTTCCCAGACACGCGCGCCACAGCGTCAGACCGCGGTGTTCGATCATCGTCGTGACATTATTTGAACCATCCGTGCAATGCATGGGCCTTGTCGACAGCAGAATGCTGATCACTGTTGATGCGATGTATAATGGCACGGGACTGTCGACGACAGTCACTGGAAATCACTGTGTGTTGCAATAATCTTTCTAACTACGGCCCCACGGATGATGTAACGGCATGTTGTCAGTTAACCCACTAAGAACCGGAACGCATCTGTGTCATTTTTAGATTTCTTTGGGCTATTCAAAAAATAGCAGATATACAAGCTCGTAGATCTGCTATTTTTTGAAAAATCGTGACAAGTTGTGCAAATCTTTGAATATATATATATTTTTTCAAAGCGACCATTTGTAACTCAAATCTTTGCTTCTGGGGGGTCCCTGGAACAACATATTTTGAGATGTGGGGTCCGCGGCCAAATACATATCATTCTGGGGGTCCTTGACGTGAAAAAGATTGAGCACCACTGATATAGAAACATACGTTTTTCAGAATACTGTTGGGATTTAGGAGACATGTAGAATCGGCTTCAGGTCTTAATGGGTTAATATGATGTTGTCCCAAATTATTGTCAAACTGCTCCTGAAATACAGAGAATCTCAATCGTTCTCCATTGTAAACATGCATGCATACATACATACATACATACATACAGGCATGCATGCATGCATGCACACACACACGCACACACGCATACATACATGCATACACAAGCACGCACACACATACTGTAACAAACATACATACATACATACATACACATACACACATGCTTTTATACATACATACATACATGCATGACATGTTGGGTCTAACGTGGCACTATAGCGTAGCCCTTCACATGCATAGTGTTGGATGCTCATTGGCTTGTCTTATACAGTAAAGCACTTGGATAAAGTGCTCGTAAATGAGACCCTGTAGCAGCCACTAAAACAGTCCCTGCATTTTTCCAAGAAATCTGAATAAGGACGACATACTCTGAATTAGAATTAGCTATCGAAACGGTGGGAAATTCTAGGGGAGGCGTTGCAACAATTCATTCATTGCTTTCTTGAAAATGAACAAGTAAACGTGTCTGTGGCATTTGCATTTATTCTGTTTTGAGCCTGATTGCTTTGTTTTTGCGAGCAAGCGTCTCACGCCCAAAATCGGCAGATCTACAAGCTCTCAATGCATCGCGGCGCGATTCACTGTGTGCTCGTAGATCTGCTCCTTTCCGTTTGCGTGACAATGTTATACGTTGCGCATTAATGGATGATTCACCTTAACCCTTTAAGATTCTTTGGCTATTCAAAAATAGCAGATATACAAGCTCATAGCGCGGCACCGAGTGCCGCGCTATGAGCTTGTAGATCTGCTATTTTTTGAAAAATCGTGAAAATGTGTGCAAATCTTTGAATATATTTTTTTCAAAGACATCTTCAGAATCGGCCTCAAGTCTTAATGGGTTAAAAATATTGTGAAAGGATAACACTTTCTTTATACATTTCGTCCATGCAATTTGTTCCCTTTTTTTACCAGCTGTGGCGACTTGTCTACTCTACTGTATCTGTCTACGGTAGGCTATAGTAATAATGAATGACCATCTGGCGTTTGCCTCCAGATGTAGCCTCCATAGTTAGCTGTCACAGAGTGCATCCAGATGTAGCCTATATACATAGTGTAGATGTCACAACAGAAGTGGTTGTTGATTAGTGGCGGAGCCGTTTCCGTCTCTCCCTCTGTTTCCTCTTGTCAATACCTCTCGGCTTTCCCCAGCGCGGTGATGCTCATGGGCCCTGACACCCGCTGGCTGATTGGATGATTGGCTAACCTCCTCCCCCCCACTTTAACCCACACTAACAAACAACCCCCACCCCGCCCATCCCCAGCCATCCCCGACACCTCCTGGGCGCTTTGTCATGTGAACACCTGTTCCCTGTCATCACGCTGTCACAATGAAGGAAGTGCAGGAGTAGGTGTGGTTAACTAACCTCGCGTCACCAGTCTTTCCACCTTGGAGGAAAGCCTGGTATTCGTTATTAAAGACCTGTGTGATCCGGTCTAGGCCACGCCTACTGAAAAAAAAAGAAAATAAAATAATTCTCTTCTGGATTTTACCCATCTGGTTTTGCGGAGCCGCTTTGTTTTGGTTCCCCAATCCCTATTTAAATGGAATAGAATTTCCCCGTGGGATAATAAAGGTAGACAGACGCTAAATAGTCTCCGGAAGTACACTCACATTTATATTAAAAAAATAAGTTTAACTACGGGTCCATTTGGTTTCATTTTACACCCTCAAGAGTTAAATTATTTTTAAACATCTGCATTACTTCATTAAATAACTGTTATTTTGATCAATGTTGGCCCGTTATCTCTCCTATGATACCACATCAATACAACATGGAATTGTGGACAAAATCGTATCCAACGACAACAAAATATTCTACGTTTTGGGTCTGAGAGTCTAACTAAATCTCATCAAACGGTGGCTCCGTGGCTCAAATGCCGAATAAATAATGGACCTTGATATGAAAAGGGTTGAAAACCACTGCTTTAGCCCCATGGTCACTGAACAAAATGTTGGACCCGATCGTCACAAACGTAACCGATATTTACCATATTTTCATACTGAAATGGCTTTTTTTCAGAGATACAAATCGGGACAACACACTCTAGCGGGATCTAGCACCATGTAAAACACGTGCACATGTGTGCCGTGCGTAAATGCACGTGCCGAAGCCGTCTGCACGTTTAATGTGTGTGTGTGTGTATCTGTTCCTCGATCAGGCATGTTGGCCTGATCGAGGAACGGATAACGCGCCGAAAGTAATTATATTTGCAGGAAGATGTTGCTTGTCGTTGTGATTGAGCGAAATGCCGATGGCATCGAAAGACAGAAGCATTTGTCTCCAGTCCCAGGCTGAACAAAACTGTCTGGACGTCCGGGGGTGGTAGAGGGGTGAAAGGTTCTCAAAGTGGGGTCCGGGGACCTACCAGGGGGTCCGTGGTGGGGTACCAGTTAATATAGCGTCACATTAGCAGATCTACAAACTCATAACACGGCACTCGGTGCCACACTATGAGCTTGTATATTTGCTATTTTTGAAAAAAAAAATGAAAATGTGTGCACATTTTTGCATATGTAAAACATTTTTAAAGCGAACATTTTTAACTCAAATCTTTGCTTCTGGGGGGGTCCCTGGCACAAAACTATAAATATCAATTTGGGGGTCCTTGGAATGAAAAAGTTTGAGAACTACTGGTCTAGGGGTTCCAATCCTCCAGTCCACAGTGTATCCAGCTTGTTTGAGCGTCTATAGTGCAGATCGGCAGGCAACCTTAAGCATGGGGGCCAACATTGGCACTGGGAAGTGTGATCACTGGCACAAGTGTGTGTGAGAGAGGATGTTTGGTTTAAAATGAAATATTAAAAAAAATGCAGTCAATTAAATTAAGTCCCCTCACATCTGTGTGCAAATTACATCCTGCACATAATTCTACATTCATTCAAACTCTGAAGTGGGGAGAGAGTCCTGATGTGAAGAGAAAAAATATATATATATTTATGGACAACCAGAATCTGTTGGAAATATTTCATTTTCGTGAAGTGTCATAATTAAACTTGATGTTGATATAAAAAGCTACATTTTATCTTCTAAGAGGTAGATAGCTTTTCAGGAATATAGAGGGAACTTACATGATCCCACGTATATCACGTTCTTTTCCCCCGTGGGGTCATGCAAGTTCCCTCTATAAATAAACTGCATAAACCTTCATTTCAGGTACAAAATTACAGTATGAAAATTGCTGAACAGTGAGATAATTGCTGAACTTGCATGACCCTATGTAAAACAATTAAATCAATGTTATTTTTTTTTACGTGGGGTCATGCAAGTTCCCTCTATAAATAAAGTGCATAAACATTAATTTCAGGTAAAAAACAATACAGTATGAAAATTGCTGAACAGAGAGATAATTGCTGAACAGAGAGATTCTGGTGAAGTCAGAACTCCTCCAGTTACAGTTGCAGTACAGAGTGAACTGTGTGAAGGCACACACCATGTTAGAAGTCACACTGCGTGCCTGTTCACACGCCTCACACCTCTGGCACAATGGCAGAACTGGACCATTTTTCTTTCTTTTTATTGCTGTAAATGAGACACATACAAAATGTGCTTATGCCTCAATTCACAATGTAGTCATTTAGCAAACGCTCTTATCTGGAGTGACTTACAAGTGTGAGGACAGAGTAAAGGCCGTTCACGCTAAGCATTAGAACTAGAACGATAAAAAAATAGTTTTGAAAATGGTTCTGAGTCAAGTGGATGGCAGAGTTCACTCCAACTATAAATAAAATACAATGGTGAACGATGAGTGGTGGAAAAAGTACTCTAATTTTGTATTAAATAAAGGTATCAATACTGCAATGTAGAAATACTCGGTTACAAGTAAAAGTCAGAAATTCTGAATTTACTTGATTAAAAGTACAAAAGTGTTGGTATCAAAATGTACTTGAAGTACCAAAGTGGAAAGTGCTCATTATGTAGAATGTCCCATTTCACAAGTTTTCAAATGTATACAAATATTTTGAAAATAGCAGATCTACAAGCTCACAATGCGTCGCATCGCGACGCATTGTGAGCTTGTAGATCGGCTATTTTCAAATGGCCGCAATGTATATAGGGCTGAAGTGGGTATAATGTATCTTTATGTAATAATAATCAACATCTACAAAGTAACTAGTAACTACATTTTCCAAGTAATTGTAGCAGAGTAAAAGTATAATATTTGCCTCGGAGATGTAATGGAGTAGTAAAGTAAAAGAACTGTAAATTGGAAATACTCCAGTAAAGTAAAAAATACCTCAAAATTGTACTTAAGTACAGTACTTGACTATGTACTTAGTTACTTACTTATCGTTATAGTGCTCAGTGTGAATGTCCCTTTAAATGACATGAACCCTAGTTGACAAACGACAGTGTCAATTGCTACGTAAATCAAACCCAGTATCTGTGTTAAACAACAGCATGCTATCTACATAACATTAAAGCAAACGGTACAATAACATCACATTTAACCAGCATAATGTCTTCATAGTATAACATAACATATTAAGAAAGTAACAAGAAGGGATACATGAACGAGGAGTGCTATAGCTGTAGGAATACTGTAAGTGGTCTTAAAAAATCCACTAATTGACTATATTTGACAGCGACTGTAACAAATTCATTGAAAAAAGGCCAATGAACCTGCTTTCTATTGGCTTCAGTAGGTTTATGTCAGCCTTGCAGTGCAGTGACCACAGCTCTTTCTCATGGGTTATTATTTGCAAACGAGAATCTCCTGTAAAAAAAGGAAAATTCTGCAAACCAATGGGTGAACATCACGTTCATGGCCGAGCTGTACCTGACCTTTGCGCGGCCTTGTCACCCACAAAAAGGCGTGCAATTACAATACATTGTTTTACACAGTGAACTTTAAAATGATGAAATATCTAAAAAGCTGTGTAATTTTGTTATTACACGTGAACTTTAAATAATGAGTTATTGTTCCGCTCTGATCAACGACCTCGCCCCCTCTCATCAGCATGTTAGTTCTGAGAGAAAGCTGCATGTCCTTTTCATCCCCAATGTTACTCATGATAGATTCTCATTACTATGCAGACTCTCTCACACTGTGTGTGTGTGTGTGTGTGTGTGTGTGTGTGTGTGTGTGTGTGTGTGTGTGTGTGTGTGTGTGTGTGTGTGTGTGTGTGTGTGTGTGTGTGTGTGTGTGTGTGTGTGTGTGTGTGTGTGTGTGTGTTTGTTTCAAATTATGCGAGCAGTTTCAAATAAAGCCTATTCAACCCCTCATCCAATTTCATGTTGACCTTGCTCATAATGCTTCCTTTTGAGTGAGTGAGCCAGACAGACAGACAGACAGACAGACAGACAGACAAACCCCGGGCAATGTCGGAGAACCAGTGCTGTAAAGTAACTAAGTACATTTACTCAAGCACTGTATTTAAGAACAATTTTGAGGTATTTTTGACTTTACTGAAGTATTTCCAGTTTTCAGTGCTTTTACTTCCACTCCACTACATCTCAGAGGCTAATATTGTACTTTTACTCCACTACAATTATTTGAAAGCTTTAGTTACTTTGTCGATTTTGATTATTATTATTACAAAACATACATTAACCACTTCAGCCCTGTATACGTTTCTGCCATTTGAAAATAGCAGATCTACAAGCTCATAGCGCGGCAGTGCCGCGCTATGAGCTTGTAGCTCTGCTGTTTTTGAAAAATCTTGAAAATGTGTGCAAATCTTTGAATATATATTTTTAAAGCGAACATTTTTAACTAAAATCTTTGCTTCTGGGGGGTTCCCTGGCACAAAATATTTTCAGATGGGGGTCCGCAGCCAAATGTATATCAATTTAGGGGTCCTTGGCCTGAAAAAGGTTGAAAACCACTGCTCTATGTGGTCAGAGTGTGAGGAGGTTGCAGCAGTGGACAGCTAGGGACCTTCAGATGCTCTTGACACCGATAAGGCTAATCGTATACGTTACATTACGGGCTGAGGATCCATTATTCATTATATCAGCCCTGTTGACAAGCCTCTCTACGACCTCATCTCTGTCCACAGGCAACACGGAGATCAAGTGTGTGTCGCCACTGTTGGATGGAAACCTTGTATATCCAAACATGTTCCTTTTTGTCTCCGCCAGGCCGAAAGGTGTGGCGAGAGTATGTGTTGCACCCTGTCCGTCCGTCCGTCCAGCCGTGTATCCTGTCCATCCATTAGCAGCTAATCTCCGGCACCGTTGGCCCGGTCGCTGCGAAACTGTGCACACGCACTCCCTCGATGCCAATTCAGAACCTATACCCAATTTTTCCCATGGGCTTGTTACAGCGCCGCCTGGAGGCCGATTTGTGCAAAACCCATTTTTGGGCGGTGTAGCCGCCCCTATATGTGAGGTTGGGACATTGACATTTGCTGCCCCACATGTGCATAGTCCTATAAATAGGACTATCCACTTAAAAAAAAACACATTTATGTTTTTTTTAAGTGAGTCATGGGTCTGTGATGACCACTGTGATGAGCACACCGCCCACTTAACACTGGGTGTGATTTTTTGGGCGGTGCAACCGCCCCTATATGTGAGGTTTGGACATCCACCCATTGCACCCCCCCAACCCTGCGCTGTGATTGGCCACCATTGTACCCCCCTAACCCTGCACCGTGATTGGCCACCATAGTACACTGGTTGACTCTATTCAGGACTGTGATTGGCTAGTGAAACACATGACACATGTGCAGTCCTATAAATAGGACGGTACACATTTATGTTTTTTTTTAAGTGAATCACCCACTGTGATGACCACTGTGACCACACCGCCCACTTCACACTGGGTGTGATTTTTTGCATTACTCCTACAGATTTGATCCAAACGTCATGTAAATCGGTACACAGAAACTCTATAGTCATGTGATCAACACAGCTCTGTCCAATTTTCCAGATTCCATCCTCATTGGCTAAGGTTGGCTTCCAAAGGTTGCACGATTGGTCCGTTTTGAACAAAATGCCTCAAATCATGAACGCAGCTTGCGATTTCCGTGAAATTTCACACGCACATTCCCAGTAGGCAGAGGAAGAAATGCCACCCTTTTCACATTGGCCTATTATAGCGCCACCAGGAGGCCACAATAACGTACCTGACCTGGCGAAGACCTGTGCTCCGAGGAGCACTTTTTCTAGTTTATTATGATAATAATTCACTTTGTTTGTATAGCACCTTTCATGACATGAAATGCAGCTCAAAGTGCTTTACAGAGCAAGAATAAAGCACAAGTGCTTTACAGAAAAAGTACAAATAATTTAACAATCAAGCAAAAAAGCAAAAGCATAAAACAACATTAAAATAATAGCCAAAAAAAGGCAGTGACAGTGAGGACATGAATAACAAACATCGCTACAGTACATCACATCAGCTCGCTTGTCGATCTACAAGCTCACAGCAACGTGACGTTATACTGTGACCTTGTAGGTCAGCTTTTTCACAGAATCTGGCCTGGACCGCTGGCGTCGTGGTCCAGGCAACCCATAGGCTCGATGCTAGCATGAAAGCATTTGGCGGGTTCGAGTCCCGATCCCGACGGCCTTTGCTGTGTGTCCCTCCCCATCTCTCTCCCCATTTCCTGTCAGCCTTACTGTCCTATCCATGAAGGCATAAAAGCCCAAAAATAAATAATTAAAAAAACACACAAAAAAAACCAATTAATGTAAGACCTGAAGCCGATTCTACAAATGTCTTCTAAATCACAACAGTATTCTGAAAAATGTATGTTTCTATATCAGTGGTTCTCAAACCTTTTCATGTCATGGACCCCAAAAATGATATGTATTTGGCCGGCGACCCCCATCTCAGAATATTTTGTTCCAGAGACCCCCCAGAAGCAAAGATTTGAGTTAAAAATGTTTGCTTTCAAACAATATACATTGAAAGATTTGCACACATTTTCACAATTTAAAAAAAATACCAGATCTACAAGCTCGTAGCGCGGCACTCTGTGCTGCGCTACAAGCTTGTAGATCTGCTATTTTTGAATAGCCAAAGTGTAAAATAATGCTTTTTAGCTCAAAATCTAAAAATGACACAGATGTGTTCCAGGTCTTAATGGGTTTAGAAAAAACATTGTTGAAATACGGAGATACCAGGTTTCTGCCCGACAACAACACATTTGTGCTGGATGTATACCGTGGTGATTGTTTGGTGCAGTAGATCAGGTCAGTGCGGTAGGCGAGTGATCAGGCTCTATTCAGATCAATACTGTAGAGATACATACAGTTGATACTGTATTGATCCCAACACACATTCCAGTGTTCATGTAACTCCAAGTGCATGTTTACTGGAAAGGCCAGTATTATAGGTACAACATTGATGAGAAAATGAAGTGAAATGTGCATTAAAACATGTAATGGAAGCGCAAGCCAATATGTTTTTATACAGTTTTATGCATACATTTGTATATGTATATGGTGTAGTGTAGGAGAAACGAGTGCTCCTTTTCCAATCATACTGTACAAATACATTACCTACTCGACAGCTGGGTATGATGGCATACCCAGTTCTTTTTTTTCCTGTCAACGTATCTTTGGGGCACAGATGGCCGAGTGGTTACGATTAGGGATGTCCGATATTAGCATACACATGCTAATAATGCTAATGAAATTAGCGGAAAATATCGGTATCGTTTTTTGAAGTTACAGGAGTTCTTACTGTATTGTGTGTGTGTGTGTGTGTGTGTGTGTGTGTGTGTGTGTGTGTGTGTGTGTGTGTGTGTGTGTGTGTGTGTGTGTGTGTGTGTGTGTGTGTGTGTGTGTGTGTGTGTGTGTGTGTGTGTGTGTGCGCGAGATGAAACGGTAATCCTTAATCATATTCCATCATATTCAAGGGCTTTTGCAGAGAAATGAGACCAGTCACTCCAGTCACTTTCAAATTAGAGCACTACAGAGGGCAGGTGTGTGTGTGTGCCTGTGTCCAGCTGACACTCGTTGACACTCGTTAATGTTATAGGCATCAAGGTAATTATGCTTCTGCACTGTCAAACAGGCCAACATCTAATCTATAGTGGGACTCATTCAAATGACCACCAGTAAGTCCCGGGAATCACTTAATTGAAAACCTAACAACACTGCATTTTAATAGATATTATATTGATATTATAGCTATCTTATTTTATTAGATATGTGATGTTGTTACCTGGCAATTAGCTGACTTTTGGTGAAAAAGCCGGCATATATCGATATCGGTTGATATCGGTATCGGAAATTAGGAGTGGACAATATCGGGATATCGGCCAAAAAGTCAATATCGAACATCCCTAGTTACGATGCATACCACATATGGGCTCTGATGCACCCTGACGGCAAGTCCCGGGCTCGAATCCCGGCGCCGACGGACGCCTGGCTATTTTGGCAGAATGTCCATCTATTATGACATCATGCCAGGGACGCATGGGGTCCATGTGGTTAATAAAAAAACTAAACTAATGACATAACGACCTGTATACTGGTTCCACCGGCTGTGTCCTCCTACGGTAAACTGAAAGGTCAACATGCAGGTTTGATGCCTTCAGCCAGACATTTACTGTCCGTCCCACTCTCACACCTTGTAAGTGTTGAAAGGCAGCCTATTAACTTCACCATGACCTTTCATATCATTTGAACATATTCAGCACATTTGTGTGTGTGTGTGTGTGTGTGTGTGTGTGTGTGTGTGTGTGTGTGTGTGTGTGTGTGTGTGTGTGTGTGTGTGTGTGTGTGTGTGTGTGTGTGTGTGTGTGTGTGTGTGTGTGTGTGTGTGTGTGTGTGTGTGTGTGTGTGTGTGTGTGTATTTACAGTTTCTGTATATTATGTTAACCACTTATATACCCCATTAGCCAAAAATAGACCATCTACAAGCCCAGACAACGCATCGGGTTGTGTGGGCTTGTGGATCGGCTATTTTTGACAAATAGATTTTGTGTAGACAGAAAGTTGGTCCAACTACAGACTACTCGAGTCCAGTTTACTGGGTCTAGAGGGTTTAACAATCTGTATTATAGTCAGTGGTGTAAAGTAACTATAAGTAAATTTACTCAAGTACTGTACTTAACACATTGGGTGCCAAAACCGTATATATACGTTTTTTGCAATACTTACACGGAGTGCCAAAACCGTATATATACGTTTTTTGAAAAAAAAAAAAAAATCAAATAAAAAAATGTTCAATTTTTTTTTTTTTTTACCTTCTAAGCACCAGGAGATATCATTTTCCGAAGATTTTGACTCCAATCCACTTTCTGGTTAACTTATGACTTCAAAAGCCTGTATCTCGGCTCCTAAAAAATGGTTAAAAATCCTGGCACTCAGTGTACTCTGTTTTTAAAAAAACCTGGCACCCAATGTGTTAAGTAAAATGTTGAGGTACTTTTACTTTACTGGAGTATTTACGATTTTCTGTACTTTTACTTATTTTCCACTACATCTCAGAGGCTAATATTATACTTTTACTCCACTACAGTTATTTGAAAACTTTAGTTACTAGTTACTTTGTAGATTTTGATTATTATTACAAACACACATTAACCACTTCAGGCCTATATACATTTCAGCCATTTGAAAATAGCAGATGTACAAGCTCACAATGCGTCGCATCGCGACGCATTGTGGGCTTGTAGATCTGCTATTTTTCAATGGCAATTATTTTTGTTTTATACTTGTTAAAACTTGTGAAATGGAAGAATTCTAGCCTGGTTCCAGACCATAGACCCCGCCCACTCTCTGAGTGAACAGCACCACGCAGCTTCAGTCTGATAATCAGGCTAGAAGAATTCTGCATAATGAGTACTTTTGGTACTTTAAGTACATTTTGATGCCAATACTTTTGTACTTTTATTCAAGTGAATTTTGAATTCCAGACTTTTACTTGTAACAGAGTATTTCTACATTGCAGTATTGATACTTTAACTTAAGTAAAAAATAGTACATTTTCCACCACTGATTATAGTGTATGAACTGTTTGAACTTGTAAGATGTGAGTCATTGATTCCCCACAAAATAAGGAACAAAAATGTTTTTTAGTTTCCAAATAAGGGACGATTGGTTATTTCAAAAGGACGCGAGGAGGGTTCAGCGTGAGTTGGTTGTCCGCCAGCTCACACAGAAGCATACTTACTTTTTACCAAAGTGTTCATAATGGCTCGAACTTTTCTTGTATTCATTTGGTTCTTCGGTGTTGCAAACTCCATTAATTCTGTTGGTCAAAGAATGTTAAAGAAAAGGCTATGGATTGTCTTTTTCTTTACAATGTTCCTACTCATACTGTGCTTTTCATTTTTACCGCCCCAGGCACTTTATTGAATACCAAACCGTCTCCGCTGAACCAGACCGTAATTTGAACAATCCGACTTTCTCAACACTTTATCAACTTTCTTAGATCAGGGACCATATTATGACTTTAAGACCCTTTCCGCCTGCAGCAACACTCTCTCCCCTCACATTTCCTCCCGTGTTTTCTGACCCTCCTCGACAGTCTGTCTCTTAACGCATGAAAACCTGGAAAGCCTCTGTGTCATTTTACACTTTAGTTATATTAGTGTGTGAGTGTGTCACACTAATATTTTTTGGGGCTGTACTCAAATGGCTCACTAAACTCTGGCCTCCGTCTTTGAGGACAATCCTTTGAAGTCAGCACAGACTTGGCAACCCCCCCCCTCCATCCACATCCTCAATCACTTTGTTATTATTATCACGGATCGTGCCCCACGATTTTTCAAAAATAGCAGATATATACAAGCTCATAGCACGTCACAGAGTGACATGCCACGTCACAGAGCTAATCAAGAATCAAAAATCTTTTTTTTTGTTGCAAATCTTGAACACATTTTTAACTAAAATCTTTGCTTCTGGGGGTCCCTGGAACAAAATATTTTGCCATAGGGGTCCGCAGCCAAAGTTTGAGAACCACTGATATTATAGCAACATAGGTATTTTTTTCAGAACACTGTTAGAAGACATTTTGTAGAATCGGCCTCAGGTCTTAATGGGTTAATAAAGAACAACAAAAAAAAGACTCTTCCATAACAAAAAGAAAAGGAGTACTAATCAAATATCAGTGGTCCCGCTCTCTCTCCTTGACCCGGGGTAATGGTATTCATGACAAACTGTGAAAGGGAAAGCTGGTTCTGGAACAGGCAGCACCCGATTCCTCCGACCTGCAGTAACTGACTTGATAAACGAGACAGAAACTCCTGAATCCTTTTTTTTTTGTATTAACCCCTGTTTTATTTCTACTCTGACCCTCCAGGTACACTATCTTAACCCATTAAGACCGGGAACGCATCTCTGTCATTTTATTTGGGCTATTCAAAAATAGCAGATATACAAGCTTGTAGCGCAGCACCGAGTGTCGCGCTACGAGCTATTTGTTTAATTTTTTCAATTTTTTTTTGCAAATCTTTGAATACATATGTATATATATTACGGGTGTGCCGATATATCGTCCCGCGATATATCGCGAAACGTTTTCGTGACGATATGTATCGTTTTGGAAAAAAAAATATCGTTAAAAAAAAAAAAAAAAAAAAAAAAACATTTTTTTTTACAATCATTATAATCAGGCATGCAAACAGCCCCGAGGTGAAAAGGGTGACAACATGTTTTTTTTTCGGGTCAGGTGTCACACTATTGCCCTATTTGGATTCAAAACGGCTATTGTAGCTGAAAAGCCACAAGTTTGCATGTCTGAATAATGCAAAAACAGAATTATTTGTTTGCATTTGCTTTTTTTCTCCCCCATATATTTTCATAATAAAAAAAGTGCGTATCGTATCGAAATCGTATCGAAGTTGTGAGCCAAATATCGTATCGTATCGTTTGGTGAAATTAGTGTATCGGCACACCCCTAATATATATATATTCACTTTAAAATATATATATATTTTAAAGTGAACATGTTTTACTCCGATCTTTGCTTGTGGGGATTCTATAAATGTCTTCTAAATCCTAACAGTTTTTTTTTTTTTTTTTTACCTATGTTGCTATAATCAGTGGTTCTCAAACTTTTCCACGTCAAGGACCCCCAACATGATATGTATTTGGCCGCAGACCCCCATCTCAAAATATGTTGTTCCAGGGACTCCCCAGAAGCAAAGATTTGAGTTAAAATGTATATATATATATATATATATATATATATATATATATATATATATATATATATTCAAAGATTTGCACACATTTTCACAATAGTTTTTTCAAAAATAGCAGATCTACAAGCTCGTATAGCGCGGCACTCGGTGCCGCGCTATACGAGCTTGTAGATCTGCTATTTTTGAATAGCCAAATGAATCTAAAAATGATTCTTTCCCGGTCTAAATGAGTTAAAGAACACTGGAGCTATAGCCAGCCAACGAGCTTAGAGTTGTTTTTTTGGCCCCAAAACACAATCCGTGATAATAATTACAAAGTGATTGAGGATGTGGAGGGGGGGGGGGGGGGGGGGTTGCCAAGTCTGTGCTGACTTCAAAGGATTGTCCTCAAAGACGGAGGCCAGAGTTTAGTGAGCCATTTGAGTACAGCCCCCCCAAAAAATATTAGTGTGACAGAAACCCGGCCGTAAATCGCGTTCCCTTAACTTCTAGCAGGCAACAGGGGGCTTTACATCATGTTGAGGAGAGTCGCCATGGGAGATATTATTATGATGCTATACGACGGCGGGTTCCCAAGCGGCGGGGCGAGGCACACTGGTGTGCCGTGAGGCGAAGACCGGGTGGGCCTTGGGATGATGTGATAATAACCACACATTATTGCAATATTATGACTATACGAAACGTTATGAATTACGTTTGTCTACTATCAGTACTTTGGCAAATATTGTACTTTTACTCCACTACAATTATTAGACAACCTTAGTTACTAGTTACTTTGTATGTTTTGATTATTATTACAAAACATACATTAACCACTTCGGCCCTATATACATTTCGGCCATTTGAAAATAGCCGATCTACAAGCTCACAATGCGTCGCGATGCGACGCATTGTGAGCTTTTTTCTAGATATTTGTATACCTTTTATACATTTTGAAAACTCGTGAAATGGGACATTCTGCATAATGAGTACTTTTACTTTTGTAGTTGGACATTCTGCATAATGAGTACTTTTACTTTTGTACTTTCCAGTCCATTTTGATACCAATACTTTTGTACTTTTACTCAACTTGTAACAGAGTATTTCTACATTGCAGTATTGATACTTGTACTTATTTGACAAATATTAGTATTCCACCACTGCCACCAAGCTATATCGCCCGTCGCTAAAGCTTGAGTGGAGCTTCAAGCAGACAGACATGCAGACAGACAGACAGACAGACAGACAGGCAGACAGACAGACAGACAGACAGACAGGCAGGCAGGCAGACAGACAGACAGACAGTCCATCTAAAAGGTAAAGCTTCTGGCTTAATGTTCGATCCTTTCTGGGGGAACGCGGTGTCACTGTCACATAGGGGACATAGCTGATTTGGAGGAAATGAGTTAAATCATTGCGTGAGAAAATGTCAAAGTTATAATTTTCAACGGGGCACAAAATCATTAGGAAGATGATTCATATCCTCCCTTTGTGCCGCGACCTGCCGTGACTTCTGCATTACTTTTTATGAACGATTATCAGCTTTTTGAGGGAAGACGTTTTTTTTGGGGGGGGGGGGGGCAGCCAGCACTTTATAGCCATAGGAAAGTTCGGGAAAGGAACGCGCGCAATCTTCTCGTACAGCTGAGAAACGAGCTTCGATGAGTGTTCTGTGATTTATCCACACATAAACGATACTGGTGATGCCTGTGGATGAGGATTTCTCATTTTTGATGGGAAGTTGTAATGAGACATGTCACGCTTTTTTTCTCCTCCTGCCATCAGCCCCGGAATTGTAAAATTACAAGAGCCGATATAGAGAGAACTCTACATAATGAGGAACGAAGAATTCTCTTCTCTGGAACTTTTGATCGGATTTAGTTGGGCCTTTTAATGACACTTTTGGGATATGAACATCATGATATCACCAGTGGTATAGAGTAACTAATTAAATTCACTCAAGTACAGTACTTAAGTACAATGTTGAGGTATTTTTTACTTTACTGGAGTATTTCCAATTTGCAGTACTTTTACTCCACTGCATCTCAGAGACAAATGTTGTACTTTTACTCCACTACAATTATTTGAAAGCTTTAGTTATAAGTTACCTTGTAGATTTTGATTATTACAAAACATGCATTAACTACTTCAGCCCTTTTCGACCATTTGAAAATAGTCAATCTACAGGCTCACAGTGTGTCAAGCATTAACTCATTTAGTGCCTATGACGTCTGAGACGTCACGTTTTTCATAAGCCCAGAGTAACAATGACGTCTGAGACGTCATGAATAAAAAATTAATAAAAAAACATTTTTTTTTTTTGAAAAAAAATGTTCAGAACCCAAGATATCATGGTTTGAAGATTTGCTGCTCCATTCACTTCTTGTTTAACATCTTACTGAAAAAAGCTGTATCTCGCTTCCTAAGCACTTTTTTTTTACAATGTATTTTTGGCTCTGGCACAGGGGTGATATAGCCAGAAATATTTTTGGCACTGAATGAGTTAAGCTTTTAGATCTGCTATTTTCAAAAGATTTGTATACATTTTATACAATTTATATGTGAAAACTTGTGAAATGGGACATTCTGCTTTTACTTTTGTACTATAAGTATATTTGGATACCAATACGTTTGTAATTTTACTAAGTAAATGTTGCATTCCAGACTTTTACTTGTAACAGAGTATTTCTACATTGCAGTATTGATACTTTTACTTCAGTAAGAAATGTGAATACTTTTTCCACCACTGAATATCACCATACAGTACGTTGTATCGTTGTGCAGAATTATCGCAATTCTGCACAACGATAATAGCGGAAAAAATAGCCGATCTACAAGCTCACAACTTGTCGTGACTTAATGGCGTTGTGAGCTTGTAGATCAGCCAGGGACGCGGGAAGTGGGGTGCTGAGGGTGCTGCAGCACCCCCTGCCGTTGTGAGGGAAAAAAAAAAAAAAGGCTGAAGGCGTGCGTGTGTGTGTGTGTGAGAGATTTTCTCCGGTGGGCGCGGCTCCCCCAAAAGAATTAAATCACATAACCCTAATCCAACCCTAACCCTAACCCTAAAACTGAAATAAAGTAACAAAAAAAGTAACTTTATCCGCGCGAAACCCGAAAAAAATCTCGCGCGCGCGGGACCCATGCGCGCGTGCATGTGTCCCGTTTACCAGCACCCCTTGCTCTAAAGTACTTCCCGCGTCCCTGAGATCAGCTATTTTCGGTGCATTTCCGCCTATTGTCGCAGGACTTTTGTCACATTTCTGCCTATATAATGACATGCCCATAATCGGTATTTGTAGTGTTATTACGGTTATTACACTGGCCCGGGGCAGAGTCCGTACAAAGAGAAAAGATGGAGACGAGGAAAAACATCGGACAAGATAAAGAAGACTAGACTAGGACAACAAGAACTCAATCACACTGTCAGTCAGTCACAACAGGAGCAGTGGTGGAAAAAGTACTACATTTGCACCAAAATATACCTAAAGCACCAAAAGTAAAAGTGCAAAATATTTGAAAATAGCAGATCAACAAGCTCACAGCGCTTATAGATCGGCTATTTTCAAATAGCGTAGGTATAAAATAGGGCTGAAGTGGTTAATGTATGTTTTATAATAGTATAATGTTTCTGCAAAGTAACTTGTAACTAAAGTTTTCAAATAATTGTAATGGAGTATAGTATAGTAGCAATATTTGCCTCTGAGATGTAGTGGAGTAGAAGGAAAATAACTGAAAATGTAAAATATTCCAGTAAAGTAAAAAATACCTCAAAAATGTACTTGGGTACTGTACAAAAGGCCAGTAATCATTGCCCTCAGACTATATTTGTTACTTATTTTATGTTGTGGCATGTTCAGGCATTCTTAATTGGCTGATGTCACCATGACCTACTCATGTCACCATGACCCACAGACCAGGTGTGGTCAATTAAGCCTCCTGTTTGATCAGTGCCTAATGCCTGATTAGAGCCTGCTGTATGAATAAGTTGCACCATTCTATGTTAGTCCTCTGTTGGAGAAGCATCTCAGTAGTTGAAGTTCTGTTTGTTTTCCCCCTGGACATACTTGAGTAAATGTACTTAGTCACTTTGCACCACTGAACAGGAGGGAGTAGAAAACTAAATACACTCACTCTTGACTTTTTGTTGACCTGTGGTCTTACAAAAGTCAAGTATCACAGAGGTAATGGTATAAGGAAAAGTAAGGAGAAGTAAAAGAGATAAGCGCTGTAGAGGTCACGATGTATTATAGGTGACACTTCATGGCCTTAGACGGCCCAGACGCCCCCCCACACAGATAATGGACTTTTTTCCCCTCCGCTCGATCAGCTCTACATGTTGAACGGGATGGGCCTGCGGTTAAATAACTCTGCTCGGAGCCCATTGTTATTTAAAGAATGGCCCAGTAATTAGCAATTGAGCGGGTGTCTCGGGGAAGAAGGAGACCGGCGGCCTTTCCTCTTTCCTCAGGGACCCTCTCCCCCGCTATCTCTCTGTGCCTAAAGATATGGAGCTGAACAAGGCTGTTTCCAGATAGCGGAGCGGGAAAAAGGAAGCCTGTGTCTTTTTTAGACCCTTACATCAGCTCAAAGAGACCCTCCTCTGACACCTCTCTATCCACGCCTCAGCCCCTCTCTCCTGACTCCTGTTCGCTTGGCTGGCTTTTCAAATGGGCAGTTGGCGTAAGGTAACTAAGTACATGTACTCGAGTACTGTACTTAAGTACAATTTTGAGGTATTTTTTTACTTAACTGGCGTATTTCCAATTTTCTATACGTTTACTTCTCCTCCACGACATCTCAGAGGCAAATATTGTACTTTTACTCCACTACAATTACTTGAAAACGTTATTTTCGAGTTACTTTAGTTACTAGATACTAAAAAAAATCACACCCTGTGTGAAGGAAGCGGTGCCTTTGATGAGCCCCGTATTGATGTTGTCATCAATATTTGTTTATAGCCCAGCCAATAAGAATGTCCGGGTGTCCGGACACCCGGACAGACACACGGACACACGGACAAAGTCAGATATAGAGCGGTTGGCACCGCTAAAAACATACATTAACCACTTCAGCCTTATAATAGTTTGGCTATTTGAAAATAGCCGATCTACAAGCTTGCGACGCGTTGTGAGCTTGTAGATCTGCTATTTTCAATATTTTGTTTTAATACATTTTAGACACTATGATAACTTGTGAAACAGGACATTCTGCATAATGAGTACTTTTACTTTTGGTACTGGCAACACCTTTGTACTTTTACTCAAGTAAATGTTGATAACCCGGACTTTTACTTGTAACGGAGTGTTTCTACATCGCAGTATCGATACTTTTACTTAAGTAAAAAAATGTGAGTACTTCTTCCACCACTGCACATGGGGGGAAAAGTCACAGGCTTGATCCTAATTGCTACAGGCCATGTTTCCATAAATCTGTCCACGTTTATGTTCCCCGGTGTGGTGTTGAATCCTTTAGAATTATCATTTCTGTTTGATAAATAATACATCAAGTCAAGCTTTTTTCTTTCCCCCAAAAAATATTCCTGAAGGAGCCTTACACAGTATACCTCTATTTTTACCCTCATTTTGTAACACAGGAGCCATGAATTATGCATAATATGTTTCCAGAACTCCAGTAAGATTGCATAATCCAACAAGCATATCCACAGAGGAAACACCCAAACAAAAAACAAACACGGAACGCGGCGCACCAATGAAAACAAACAACAGAGCGTTTGTTTTGTATCACCCAACGTCCATGCATACTTCATACTGCATTGACCCATGCATATTATTTTGTGTCTTTATAGTGAGGCTCTGATTGCCGTGTCGGCATGTATTGGCTATAATTGGCGCGTATCCACTCCAACTTGCGTCACGCAAGATTGTGCAACCTGTCTTCAGTGAGTGCGTGTCTGGAGACCATATTTGAGTTGTTAAAACTCTTTCTTAAAGGGATAGTTCACCCCCAAAATGACTTTTTTTCCTATCGATTAGTCACCCCATGGAGACTGGGGGCGGCAGTGGCTCAGGGGTAGAGTGGCGGGTAGAGCGGCCGGATTGGGGAACCGTGAGATTCCCAGTTCGATCCCGGGCTCCCCCAGAGTTAGTGTCGAAGTGTCCTTGAGCAAGACGCTGAAGCCCTGATTGCTCCCGATGAGCAGGTTGGTGCCTTGTATGGTTTCCTCCACCGTGAATGTGTGTGTGTGTGAATGGGTGAATGTAATGCACAATCTATGTCAAGCGCTTTGGATAAAAGCGCTATATAAATGCACCATTTACCATGTCTTTATTTTACTCAAATTCATGGATATTTTTTAGTTTTTATCACAATCCTAAGCCAATATTTTTATGACCAGCAGCGGTTCCGGTAGGAGACGCAAAGAGTCTCTTTTGTATCTCCTACCGGAACCGCTGCCTACCGATCCGCTGGTCATCAAATTATTGTCTTAGGAATGCTACAAAAACAAAAAAAATATCCATGAATTCGAGTCTCCATGGGGTGACTATAATCGATAGAAAAAAAGTATGTTTTGGGTGAACTATCACTTTAAAATTGTGGATACATGCAGAGTGTAAGAAGCTAACAGGATTCAGCTTCAAAAGAGACATTTCCCCCAAAAAAGGCCAGATGTTTTGGGAAGCGGTATATATAAGCAAGACGGTGAACGCCTATAGCTCCTCTACACCAAGTGTTCCTGAACATTTCAGGCCGCGACCCCCCAAAATAATCATAGGCTATTTGAACTCGGGACCCCCCACCCTGACAAGCACTTGGAATTGGAGGCATTTCATTAACTTGACTCGGTTCCACAGATAATTAATGTGAAAATAGCAGAACTACACGCTCACAACGCCTCGCACTGCGAGGCGTTGTGAGCGTGTAGATCGGCTATTTTCACAGTATTTGACAGTTTGGCCAATTTGATATTAAAAAGGTCTTAAAGGTCATTACATTTTACCTTTTAGAAATGTGCAGACACGCTTTATAGGCTACACTTATGCTGTATGTTGGTTTGTTTACTGTTGAGTGAGAAAACAATGTTGCACATTAACTCATCCAGTGCCACATGACGTCAAAGACGTCACGTGGCCTGACGCCCCGAGCGCCACATGACGTCAAAGACGTCATGAGAGAAAAAAAAAAAAGATATGATGATTTGAAGATTTGCTGCTCCATTCACTCTTTGTTTAACTTCTAACTTAAAAAGGCTGTATCTCGGCTCCTAAGCACTTTTTTTTTTTACAATGAATTTTAGCTGTGGCACTCGGAGCCAAAATTCCATAAATAAGCTGGGCACTGAATGAGTTAAGCAGATCATCTGGGGACCCCCCGAAATAATTCGGGGACCCTTCTGGGAGTTCCGACCCACAGGTTGAGAACCACTGCTCTACACAGTAAAACAGAGTTAATAGAACACGGTTTATTGCGTATATGGACACTGCGCGGGGACCTCATGGCCTTTCTGAGGCCAGCCGGACGGTTTAAGGAGGATTCTCGAACACAGCAGGATGTGTAACAGCTTCACTAAATCTCCATCTAAAGCCGTACAGTGTAACATGACACTTTGAGATGGCTTTAACGTCTGTGTCAGCTGAAATGTCTGCAGAATGCCTGTTGAGTGATGGATGTCTGCCTGGATCAGAACACTCCACAACAACAACAACAAGAAATGCTCGGGTGTTTGTAGCAGGATGGAGAAAAAACACAAATAAAACAATACGGGGCTGTTGTGTCCACAGAGAGCTGAGCTGTCAAAGAAAAGAGAAGAAAATACAGGATTTTTGTGAAGAGAATTGATTAAAAAAAAAGAGTTTTCAGTCATTTGCTAGTGTATCGAAACAAGGATAAGAGAAAACACAGTATTGTAAACAAAAATATATATATACTGTATAAAAGGGAAGAATATTCTATGTCACACGAAATTAGCAAAAAAAAGCAGATTTACAAGCTCAAAATGCGTCGCAGGGTGACGCGTTTTGAGCTTGTAGATCTGCTGTTTTTGCTATTTTTTCATTGGAATACAGATTTCTTTGTGCTATTTTTCAATTGGAATCCTGAAAAGTGACATTTTTATTTAATTTCAAATGCATTCAGTTATACTTATGTTAACGTTTTGAACTTAAATACAAATACATTGGACATTAAAAAGACAATATAATTTTAACTAGTCATTAAGCTACTAATATAGACTGAAGTAATTAAAGCGAGTCATGTTTGTATGTTTGGAATTCAGCTGAAATCAATAATATACCAGTATTCCGATATTAACCTGCGGGCCGCATTAAGTGAAGGTGGGGGCCGCATGTGGCCCCCAGGCCGTCAGTTGCCCATGTATGCGCTAGTGCGACACCCGGCGTTTTTGCCGCAGCGCCCTGAGACGCTTCAAGCTGTAAACGGTTCAACTTTTGGACAGGAGAGATACTCATTTGATCCTCATGACTGTGTCTGAGTGACGACCCGGTCATTTACGAAATTACGACCCCACGTTGAATGGTTACCAGACAACCACGAGAAGCCCTTGTTTGCTTTGTCTCGGCCAAGCTATTTGTGCTAATAGCATAGATCAGGACTTTCGAGCACAGCCAATGGTTGATCGGTTTGAACGTTGCGGGGTGTTGATAGACGCTATATGGACGGGATGTGGTCTCTGTCGGGTGGAAACCTTGTATGTCCAAAACTGTTGCTTTTCAAGATTCAAATTCAAAAACGGCAAAAGTAGCAGATCTACAAGCTCGAAACGCGCCGCTTCGCGTCGCGTTTCGAGCTTGTAGATCTGCTACTTTTGGTGCTTTTGTATGATATTGTATGATCAAGTAGCAGTGGTGGAAAAACGTACTCAAATGTTTTACTTAAGTAAAAGTATCAATACTGCAATTTACTCTGTTACAAGTAAAAGTCCGGAATTCTAAATTGACTTGAGTAAAAGAACAAAAGTATTGGTATCAAAAATGTACTTAAAGGTAGGGTAAGTGATTTGCTTTGGTTAAAATAAGTGTTAAATAGCTCTATATTCTGATAGTACTCATTGCTATAGAGTCGCAATGCGACACGTTGTGAGCTTGTAGATCTGATATTTTCAAATAGCTTACATGTACGTATAAAATAGGGAAGTGATTAATGTATGTTTTATAATGTAATCATTTATATCTACAAAGTAACTAGTAACTAAAGTTTTCAAATAATTGTAGTGCAGTAAAAGTACAATATTTGGCTCTGAGATGTAGTGGAGTAGAAGTAAAATTTATAGACAATTGGAAATACTCCAGCAAAGTAAAAGTACCTCAAAATCGTACTCAAGTACAGTACTTGAGTAAATGTACTTAGTTGCTTTACACCACTGACAAGTAGGGCAAAAACAAGTTGGAAAAAAAAACACAAAACATTAGAATATGGAGATAAGAGGTTCCTGCCCTGACAGCGATGATATCCAAAGCGACCCTTCCGCTCATAAAATGCTTTCCGTGGACCTAACGTATTACCTCATGCTCAGATAGACAAATCTCTTATGAAAGGGGATGCTTGCGAGGGAAAACTGTCCAAAACGCAAAGAGACTTTGGTGTGCATGTTTTCTTTTATTCAGCGGATAACTGATCACGTGACGTTTGAACAGGTGATTGAATTGAAAATGAGGCACGTTGAGTGAAGGGAGAGGAAGAGGGGTGTGTGTGTGTGTGTGTGTGTGTGTGTGTGTGTGTGTGTGTGTGTGTGTGTGTGTGTGTGTGTGTGTGTGTGTGTGTGTGTGTGTGTGTGTGTGTGTGTGTGTGTGTGTGTGTGTGTGTGTGTGTGTGTGTGTGTGTGTGTGTGTGCGTGCGTGCGTGCGTGCATCGTCATAATTTAACCCATTAAAACCAGGAACGCATCTGTGTAACCACATTAACCATTATTTTACACTTAAAAAATGGCAGATCTACAAGCTCATAGCGCGGCACCGAGTGCCGCTCTATGAGCTTGTAGATCTGCTATTTTTGAAAAATCGTGTATATATGTTTTTTTTAAAGCTAACATTTTTAACTCAAATCTTTGCTTCTGGGGGGGGGTCCCTGGAACAACATCTTTTGAAATGGGGGTCCGTGGCCAAATACATATCATTTTGGGTGGTCCTTGACATGAAAACATTTGAGAACCACTGATATTATAGCAACATAAGTTAAACATTTTTTTTTGCTATCATAGCTATGAGCTTGTATATCTGCATTTTTTTAAATAGCCAACGTATAAGATAACGGTTAAAGTAATGTTCAAATCGAAAATGACAAGATGCTTTCCCGGTCTTAATGGGTTAAAAAGTTGTCACGGTAACGCCCGTGGCACGCAGCGCTTTACGGGCGTGAAGGAAGACGCTTGATTAATGCCTCGGGCGGGCTCATAAATGTTCATATTTCACATCAACGTCTCATTTGCCTCGGCACTTGTGTAGGCCTGCGTGACTGCTGATGCGCTTGGAATTCTGTCCACATGTGTGTATGTGGATGGATGCCTATTTCTGTCATCAGCAGTCTACCGATATAGCCTTTCCCTTTTATATGCAAATTTGTATTTCAAAGCACAGCAGCTTTCCAATATTAAACGTCAGCTATTATACATCGGTGAAGGTTGGGGTATTTAAGCCACCATTAATCACTTATATACAATGCTATGTCCAGTCTACTGTGTTGACCGGCTTCCACCAGGGGTCTGTACTTGGGCCCCTCCTTTTTGTCCGTTGACTCGACCTACAGTACACCAACTCTTTCCTAGAGTGTCCGCCCATTAGACAGTAAAAAGTATGGACAAAGTTACGCCCATAGACTCTCTACAGAACGTAAATGAGTCCTATTTTTCAAACGATTTCAAAGCATCTTTCCATATCTGGTGCACTCGTACAGTATGTATGCTATCGGTTGGGACCGCGAGCGGGGGTGGGGAATGAATGCTATTGGTTGTGTGGCTTGTCAATCAAAGCATCACAAGGTAGCCGCGGCCCTCCTACAGCATACCCTACTTTATCATCATTTTTTAAATAAATAGGACCATAATTTACCAAAACGCATATCATGGTGATTGAAAGAAGACTTTAAACTAGCGACTGGAAGCGTATAGTATTTATGACAATGTTTATTAAGGTAATAAAATCAAGTGCAAAGTTCGGCAAAAACCCATCTGCTTGCATAGAGCGTTATTTCTTCATTTTGTCACCAGCGGCGGGGGTGAAACAGCAAACCACAGGCCATTTATATGAACTTTTACTTCCTATGTAGACTCAATTTCAAAGGGGGATGCTGGCCCCTGGGTCCGCACTGAAATTGTAAGGTCAGGTTTTGATTCCCCTGGCCGGGTCACCAAAGACTAAAAATGGGACCCAATGCCTCCCTGCTTGACACCCAGCATCAAGGGTTGGATTGGGGGGGTAAGTCCCTGCGACATACTAGCATCATGTCTGTCCAGAGGATGTACTTTGTACTTCAAGCTGCCTCGCGCTATCCAGAAACAGGAGATAGGCTCGTCCTTCCCCTATGGGGGCCACATGACTCGGCAAGGCTTACTACTTACACCAAATCCTTTCAGCGAAAATATCCGAGTGTTCTTGAACTTAACCCATTAAGACCTGAGGCGATTCTTTAAAATGTTTTATAAATCTTAACAGTTTTTGAAAAAAAAAAAAAAAATCAAGATTTTTCAAAAATAGCAGATCTACAAGCTCATAGCGCTGCACTCGGTGCCGCGCTATGAGCTTGTAGATCTGCTATTTTTGAATAGCCAGAGAAATCTAAAGTGACACAGATGCGTTCCTGGTCTTAATGGGTTAACCCATTCAATCCGGGAACGCATCTACAAAATGTCTTCTAAATCCTAACTGGTTTCTGAAAAAAAACGTATGTTGCTATATCAGTGGGGTGCTCAAACTTTTTCATGTCAGGGACCCCCAAAATGATGCATTATGCATTTGGGACCACGGACCCCCATCTCAAAATATTTAGTTCCGGGGACCCCCTCTAGGAGCAAATATTTGAGTTACAAATGTTCGCTTTAAAAATATTCGCGATTTTTCAAAAAAGAAAATGCAGATCTACAAGCTCATTGCCGCGCTATGAGCTTGTAGATCTGCTATTTTTGAATAGCCCAAAGTATAAGATAGGATAAAGTGGTTACACGGATGCGTTCCCCGGATTGAATGGCTTAAAAACAACGGGGGGACCTGAGTGCAACATTTCCTGCATTTCCTCTCTAACTTCCACTTAGATAAACTTTGACAAGTGTAGCTAAGCAGTTCTTCCACCGTGTACCCACAGGGTGACTTAGGCTAATTACGTTTCAGAAGCAGCGTAAAGCCTGTTTGCTTCTCCAATGCTGACTGGGCCCGCTGTTGTCGTAATCCTCTTGTCTCTGCAGGCTAGAGCCTTGATTTTCTTTCCCCTCCACATTCTCCCAAACTTTGAAATTAGACCTTATACTCGAACTGATCAATATTCTTTCCAAATCTACGCCTCTGGCAGTGCTATACCGCCCACCCATCCCAATCCAAATAAAGAGTAGACCCTACCTCCCTCCACAGGTGGGATAATTGAGTCTTTTTTGATGAGGGAAAATAGCACCGTCTCACATAAGATTTCATTAAAGTAATACTACTGTAGGTAACTTTTTCAAAAAAACTGAAGTTACATTTTATATCTTTTGTGAGTGGCAAATGGTTCACAACACCCATAGGCTACCATGAATTTCACCCCCGAAAGCCTTTTATAAACATATTTTCTATTGAAAGTGGACAGGGGAAGAGGGCACGGTGGTGCAGTCGGTAGCGCTTTCGCCTCACAGCTAGAAGGTCCTGGGTTTGATTCCCGCAGGGGACGCTGTCGTTCTCTCCTCCGTGTCATCAGTGCCCATACCCTAGTAGGCCTTTCTGTGTGGAGTTTGCATGTTCCCTAGGGTAGGTACCCTCACAAAAACATGAAGTAATCCTGGTCACTATACTGCCTCGCCCTGGTCAACCAGGGCGTCTGATGGAGGGGAAAGGAACTGATTGGAATAACGTGTTCCTTCCACGCGCTACATCCAACCAGGGAAACTCTCCCCTGTCAGGTGACAAGAAGGTCAGTTGGCTCTCATGCATTGAAGGAGGCATGAGCTCGGCCCTGGCCTCCCTAGGTTGGCAGAGGGAAGGTAGTGCCCAGGATTACATAGACAATTGGCACTGGGTGTAAAAAATGGAGTTACAAAATCGTGGGATAAAAATTTAGTAAAAAAAAAGAAAGTGGACAGGGGCGTCTTTCCCGCGAATATGACGTCATCCGGCCGGAAAACGGAAACGGAAATGCACCGGTTTCCTGTTTGTCCCGGAACTACCACGCTAGTAACAAAAAGGAATTTCACACTGTTTTTATGGCATTATAGGATTTGAAGATGGAAAAACAAGAGCAAAAGAAAACACAGCTCATGGTAACTAAAGCTCCACTGGCTAAGACAAACAATCCGCAGATAGTTTAAAACAACAAAAATCTTTTTGAAACGCTTCCGCCTTCTGGTGAAAACAAATGGAATTCTGGGTAATGCAGGAATCTGCTGACCTGCAAGACCTGCAATGACGGTAGTGACCAGCAGAGGATGCTAAAAATCATTATTTTGGGACTTGCACCCCTTTAACGTTCCAATATTCATAGTAATATATTATTGTTATTTAAGCCAGTGGTTTGAGTTGAGTGGGTTCCAAGGAAAATCAAAGTTGAGCGTCCTTGAAATTCGGACCACTGAGTTCAGCCCCCATTAAACGTGAAAGTTTTTTTTTTCTTTTTTTTTTCCCTTTGTCCTTTCTCCATAACATAACAAGCTTTCAAAGTGCTTTACATGCACACAACTGAAGACATAAAATATCAAAATATCAAAAAATAATATCAGCAACTGAATACAATACAAATAGCGCATGGTGGTTGTAAGCCTGGGCCAACCAGCTGCCATTTACACCCACGTCCTTCCATACTCATTATCTCTTCAACAGGGACTCCGGGACCCCTAGGGGTCCTCAAAGTTACGACAGGGGGACCGCCAAATGTTTATGTAATTGGAACTTTTTAACCACTTGAACCCTAGCATCACTTGAACCCTATCATAGCATCCCTATTCGAGGGCAACACAAGCCGAAAGTGGGGGGTCCTTGCTTCATCTCTCTCTCTCTCTCTCTCTCTCTCTCTCTCTCTCTCTCTCTCTCTCTCTCTCAGCTAAGGGGTCCTTGGCCTGAAAAACGTTGAATAGTGCATAAAGACTGTGTGAAGGAATTGAATGAACCTGTTTTATGAGGTCAAAGTGACCTTGACCTTTCTTTGACCACCTGCTTCTAATCAGCCCATCGTTGAGTCCAAAGGAACGTGGTTTGAGCCCAAATGCCATGAGATTCCCCTCCAGGCATACCTGAGATATGATGTTCACAAGAATGGGAACAGAGATGACATTTGTGCCAATATCCTGAAATACCCTCAAGGCCTGAAATATCGCCTTTAACAAGGTTGTGATGTATGTACGTCCTGTTGGTCAGAAACCTCATATCTCCATGTTTCATGGAAACATATCCCCATGATTCTTCTTTTTTGGGGGGGGCTTTTTCTGCCTTTATTGATAGTTTTTTTTTTAAGTGAAGATAGAGAAAGAGGAAAGTAACAAGTACATTTACTTAAGTACTGTACTTAAGTACAATTTTGAGGTATTTCCAATTTCCAATAATTTTAGTTCTACTCCACTACATCTCAGAGGCTAATATTGTACTTTTACTCCACTACAATTATTTGAAAACTTTAGTTATTAGTTACTTTCGCGATGCGACGCATTGTGAGCTTGTAGATCTGCTATTTTCAAACATATTAGTGCTTTTACTTTTGGTACATTATTACATTTTGATGCCAATACTTTTGTACTTTTACTCAAGTACATTTTTAATTCTGGACTTTTCCTTGTAACAGAGTATTCCTATATTGCAGTATTGGTACTTTAGTAAAGAATTTAAGTACTTTTTCCACCACTGTCGGTGACTAGAGTCTAGGTGCCCGCACCTATAGGCCAGCGATCTGGGCCTTATTTCTTCTTTTTTCCCCCTACTTCATCACAGCAATGGCCGTCGGGCTCGGGAGTCGAACCCGCAAATCGCTGTCAGACTGCATTAGAGCCTGTGTGTGGTATGCGCCTTAGGCTGTGGGACCTTATGGTGGAAGCATGAAAAGGAGGATGATAAAATGTAAATGATGCACAGGAACCCTGCTGTGGCTTCAGGAAGGCCAGAGAGAACGGAGAGCGAGGGGGAGGGGCAAGGGGGGGGGGCGGTGCCCATTCTGCCGCGCTGCTCTGCAGGAGGTCTAGATTAATGTGACAATCACCCTGCCCGCCAAAGTCAGGGGGGTGTCTGGGTTTAAGTGTGTGTGTGTGTGTGTGTGTGTGTGTGTGTGTGTGTGTGTGTGTGTGTGTGTGTGTGTGTGTGTGTGTGTGTGCGCGGGTGTGTGTGTGTGTGTGTGTGTGTGTTTAATCCATTAAGACCGGGCAATCATGTGTTTAATATTTCTTTGGGCTATTCAAAAATAGCAGATATACAAGCTGATTACAAGCTATGAGCTTGTAGATCTGCTATTTTTTGAGAAATCGTGGCAAAGCAAAGCAAATTCAAAGCAAATCTTTGAATATCTATTGTTTAAAACGAGCAGATCTACAAGCTCATAGCGCGGCACTCGGTGTCGCGCTACGATCTTCTAGATCTGCTATTTTTGAATAGCCAAAGAAATGTAAAAATGACGCAGATGCGTTCCCGGTCTAAATGGGTTAAGATCAGGAGGAGTCATGTGGAGCTTCTGGGCATGCAGGCTGAAGACATTGTGACGTGAGCTAGAGAGGAAATAAAAAGACACAGGGAGGGAGGAAAGAAAGGGAGGGAGAGGGAGAGGGTGAGCGATAAGACTGATGTTGAGAGAGAAAGAGAGAGAGACAGACAGACAGACAGACAGAGAGAGAGAGAGATGGGACAGGACGGGAGATGGAGGGAGGAATTTTGATTGATTGATTGAATACTTTACCACAGTGGTTTTCAACCTTGTTTGCGTCAAGGACCCCCAAATTGACACACATTAACCCAGGGACCCCCATTTGAAAAGTTATGCCAGAGACGATTTTTACGGCTCTAGCAGTGATTCTCAACCATTGCAATTTCAAGGACCCCCAGTTTAACATGCATTAGGCTACAGACCCCCATTTAATGGCATTTCTATCTCTGGGACCCCACTTTTTATTATAAAATCAATGTTAAATTAACTCTGAGAGTGTACAAATGGAACCAAATGGACCCGTTAGGGTCCATTTGGTTCCATTTGTACACTCTCAGAGTTACAGACCCATAAGGGTCCATTTGGTTCCTATCTATCATTTAGCTGGGGACCCCCTGGAACTCCCTCAAGGACCACTGGTTGAAAACCACTGCTTTACCAGACAGAAATGTAAACTGCACACGGTACTTTCAGACATTTAGGTTAGAAGGATAACACAAAAAAGTCCTGGGGACTTGTTTCCATTGAGTGAGATACGTGTGGGAAATGGAAGGAGAGAGGGAGACGTGCAGGGGAGAGAATGAAAGACACAACGACAGGAAAGAAAGAAAGAAAAGTTCCTTTGAATAGAGAGACAAAAGGTAATTTGAATACTAGAGAGACAGAGAGAGGAAGCAGGTCCATCAAGGTGAAGGGTGATGCGGTGCCATTGATGACCGGCACCGCTGGACACAAACAACAGTCGCTTGTCTTATTTGAAATGCAATTAGAACCCCTCCCTGTGACACGCTGTCAGATTTGAACGTGTGGAACAAATGTCTAACAACACCGTGACCCCGCGCGCGGGCACACACACACACACACACACACAGGTGCTACTATAACTACTGTAAGCATTTTTGCACTATAGTACATTCCAGGTTCTCAGTAAGATCACTGCTTATCAATTAATCGATGACCGACCGATAAGGTGAATCACCTATCAATTCATTGTTTAATCGATAATTTGCATTGAGTAATGCAGCTTAATGGTAAAATAGCTGAAGTAAATCCAAACCATTTTACCAGTTTAACCAGTTTAGTGGCCAGGAGTGTTGTAGCAACAATTCAAGGTCGCTTAAGGATATCGACTCCTTTTTATCAGATATGACATCGTTATGACAAAGTATAGCTGTCCGCGCTATGAGCTTGTAGATCTGCTATTTTTTGAAAAATCTTGAAAAATGTGTGCAAATCTTTGAATATATATATTTTTTCAATCGAACATTTGTAATTCAAATCTTTGCTTCTGGGGGGGTCCCTGGAACAACATATTTTGAGGTGGGGTTTACATATCATTTTGAGGGGTCTTTGACATGAAAAGGTTCGAGAACCATGAGGTTACAAACAAGTAACACGTTTTTTTTTAAATAAACTGTTAGGATTTAGAAGACATTTTTAGAATCGGCCTCAGGTCTTAATGGATTAACCATAAAAAATAATATATATATTTCTATTATGAGGAACACTACTACATGTATCCTCACACTCACACCATCCTCCTCTATATCCTTCCTCACCATAGATGAACTGTAATAAATGTTGGCCCGATGTGTACTATAGCACCTGCACGTGTGCGGGGGGGGCGAGGTGCGTGTGTGACTCGTCGTATCCTCCTCGACGCGTTCTTCCTGGCACGCGGCGGTCGGCCTCTGAAGGGTGATGAAAGCGTGCCAGCTGGGTTGCCATGCTACTGAAGGTGTGAGGTGACACCTGCAATGCTAAAAATAATGCATCGGGGGCCATCATCATCATCATCATCATCATCAGTACTCTTTGATGATGTCACTGTGTGCGTCGTCAGCCCCTCCCTCCTACTCTATCTTTTAACTCCAGGAATGAGTGTGTGTGTGTGTGTCTCTGTGAAGCTCATAGCACCGCAGTCAGCCATCATCCTTTATTTAACCTCGCATTATTATTGCCTAATTTGTCGTCACAGTCGGGGTTGAAACCGTGTATCTCCATGCATCGTTATCTATCTATCTTTTTTCTTTCTAAATTTTATCCCACGATTTTGTAACCCACTTTTTTTCACCCAGTGCCAATTGCCTATGTAACCCTGGGCGCTACTCTCCCTCTGCCAGCCTAGGGAGAGCCCAGAACTGAGCTTATGCCTCCTTCAATGCGTGAGGATTGAGCAGGCCGCTTCTTATCACCTGACAGGGGGGAGTTTCCCCGGTAGGACGTAGCGTGTGGAAGGAACACGTTATTCCAACCAGTTCCTTTCCCCTCCATCAGGCGCCACGGCTGACCAGGGGGAGGCAGTGTAGATACCAGGATTACTGCATGTTTTTTTGTGAGGGTATCTACATCCCCCTACCCTAGGAGACGCGGGGAGAACATGCAAACTCCACACAGAAAGGCCCCACGTTATCTTTTTCACTGTGTGTCACACAAAGGTAGCAAAAATAGCCGATCTACAAGCTCACAACTTGTTGCGATGCGACGCATTTTCAGCTCATAGATTTTTTAAAATATATTTGGAATATATTTTTGCTATATTGGAAAAGCTGTAAAAGTGGTTGAGTGGTTGACTTTAACCACATGAACCCTATAGCATCCCTATTCTGGGGTAAACACTCAGCAAAAATAAGCGATCTACTCTAAGTTTCCAGCCTGGTAAACCCTCCCTCCGGAAATCTCATTTCCATTTGATTTCAGGAGTGAGTCTGGCATGAACGCCCATTCTGCAATATTGGCTGTGTACGCCAAACTGACGAGCCTATCAGCGTCGTCGCACATAGTTCTGTGATTGACAGCGACAGTTGGCCAATCAGGTGGCGAGTATGAGTGAGCCCGAATGGGACCGAGTGCAGCCGACAAAAATGGAACAATCCGCCATTGTTTCTGTGGCCAGTTACACTTTTTACTTTCGATTTTAAAAACGTATTTTTTGAGGCACGGAATTTACTTTTAAGATATCGTTTGGATAGAATTTAGTTGTTTAACTTCATATATGTGGTCAATTAATCATGACAGAGCCTATTTAAAAATAAAAAATTAGAGAACCGGGAGGGGCGGGCAGTGCCACGCATTTATCCGAATAAGGCAACCTATTTTGGGCATGGCCGTCTCAAAAGTCCCGTTACGTCACATTAGTCTGGAGGTCTGCTGATTGGCTGGAGGGGAACAACGATCATTGGCTGAAGGGGTTGTCAGTCAACGGTATTACTCCCGCCCAACTCCAGCCCACAGCCAATATTGCATACTGGGCGATCATGCCAGACTCACTCACCGGAGGGAGGGTTTACCAGGCTAGTAAGTTTCAGCTTGTACTTTCACAGAAGTTATGTGATGTAAAGAATGCCCCTCCCTCTTGGGGACTCTCGTCATTAAAGTACATTTAAAGTTATCATGGGAGATCCTTTCAATTTTAAAATGTTGCCGACAAAACGAGAGCAAGACGTGTGTAAGACACCTGTAATGAACCTTGACTGCAATTTACAGAAGAGCAGACATTTTGAACTTAGTTCACCCCCCCAAAAAAATATTTTTTTCCTATCTATTCGTCACCCCATGGAGACTTGAATTGACGGATATTTTTATTTATTTTTGTCGCATTCCTTATGACCAGCGGACCGGTAGGCAGCGGTTCCGGTAGGAGACACAAAGGAGACTCTTTGTGTCTCCTACCAGAACCGCTGCCGGTCATCAAATTATTGCCTTAGGAATGTGACAAAAACAAAAAAAAATCCCTGAATTCAAGTCTTCATTGGGTGACTGATCGATAGGAAAAAAAGTCAATTTGGGAACAAATTGGAGAACAATTCGTTTTCTCAGCGTTCAAGACGAGGTTGTAGTGCCAGCTTGTAATCTTTTTTTAGTTTTTTGTCTTATAGGAAAGACATCAGTGAAGGCCATGATGAATAGGTAGTGATCACAGGAGAGCTTCAGAGAGATAAATCACACACACATCTTGTAGAGTTTGCAGGTTGTCTGGCACCACTAGAGCTGGACAGCTCATCACCAGTAGGCTTTCCACATGGAGGAGAGCCCGGTTTTCATTCCAAAGTTAACTGACCGGTGTGATCTGGTCTAGACCAGATCACAGGTTCCCAAACTGTTCAGTGCTGTGACCCCCACAAAAATAATCATTTAAAAAAAAAAAACTGGGAACCCCCTCCCCCCACCCTGACAAGCACTTGGAATTATTACATTTAGTTTGACTCGGTTCACAGATAAATATTGTGGAAAATAGCCGATCTACAAGCTCACAACGCCTCGCAGTGCGAGGCGTTGTGAGCTTGTAGATCGGCTATTTTCGTAGCAGGCTAGTATGCAGTATGTTAAGGGTTCCCAAACTGTTCAGGCCGCGACCCCCCAAAATAATCATATTATTTAAACTATAGGGACCCCCCACCCTGACAAGCACTTGGAATTATAGGAGTTGAGGCGTTACATTTAACCTCGCTGAGCTTGTAGATCAGGTATCTTCACAATATTTGCCTCTTTCTTGCATAATATTTGATCATTTGGTCTTAAAATTCATTAAATTGTCACTTTAGAAATGTGCAGATACCCTGTATAGTATAGGGTATACACTTATACTGTATGTTGGTTTGTTTACCTGCTAATCATCTGGGGACCCCCCTGAAGGTCCCGACCCCCAGTTTGGGAACCACTGCAGTATGTTACTATACTATAACTAGCACATCTGTATGGTAGAGTATGTTACTACAAAACTAGTAAACCTGCAGTGGTTGGAGGTGGACTCCCTGCTCTTCCATTGAGATATTTAGACCCTGGTGTCGAGTAGTGATAGGTTGACGAGTAGCATCGCCTGAAGCTGAAACAGCAAAATATATCAAAGACACTGAAAAATCAAGACGCTGCAACTTTCACATTGATTTCCTGTATTTGTGGGTGCCCCGCCCCTTTTAGGAGAACCAGAAGGGAGATCTATTAATTCCAATATAGAAAGTGACCGCACTGTGCACAGATTATTATGACCAATTCTTTCACCCCCACAGTCACTGAAATTAATATTGGAACCCTTCCTCACAAGCCACATTGTGTCCTAAACATTCTGACGCTAAAATAGCATTTTGTGGAGAGACAAATCAGGAGAAAATAGATTTTGTTCCGTGTTAGCGGCATTACACTTGTGCGAGAGCTGCAGCAACACTGGATCACAGGACGTTTGCAATTATCTGACAGCAAACACCCACATAGGAGACAGGAAGTGTATACCGTGTCATGTTGTTGGTTAAGCATGGAATGCAGAATCTTCTCTCTTAACCACTTAAACCAGGGGTGATGCAACTTTGAGGATGGAGAGGGCCACTATATCTCCACACTCACTCCAGATGGGCCACATTGCATATACTGTGAATGCATGCCGTACTCATTATATAGTATGTCACACAAAACTAGCAAAAATAGCTGATCTACAAGCACAAAACGTGTTGCATAGCGACTCGTTTTGAGCTTGTAGATCTGCTATTTTTGCTATTTTGGAATTGGAATCCTGAATTCTTTTTTGGTATTTTTGATTTGGAATCCTGAAAAGTAACATTTTTATTTAATTTCAAATACATTTTGTTTTACTTAAGTTAACTTTATGAACTTAAATACACATACTTTGGACATAAAAAAGTCATTCAACTAATAATATGTACTGAAGTAATTAAAGCAGGTCGTGTTTGCATGTTTGGAATTGTAACAGCTGAAATCAATAATATATCAGTATTCCGATATTAGTCTCGCGTAGCCAGACCCCACAGAAAATGAAAAACAGCGACCTCTGTTTTCTGATATTGTCTGTGGGGTCTGGCGGGAGGAAAATGGAAGACCAGTGCGCAGGGAAACTCCGGTTTCATGTCTGCCTTTAGCGCATCACTTCCGGTTGGTGCGACTACGTTTTCATTCCCACTAACAATATTTCTACACAGAACACTAACACCACTTCTCCCAGAGAACATGGATGGTTTTGGTTATAAGCCCACTTGTTTCTATGATGAAAGAGTAAGTTAAAATGTGAATATCTTTCCGTGGTTTTGTCCGCTCCGAGGACGCTATTGTTAAATTAGTTTCGGCTAGTTTCGAGGGGGGAAGGGTGGACGGACACGTGAATCCCGCCCACTACATTTGATTGGGTAAAGCGCGGCCCGCTTCCTGATCTGAAGGCACGCCCACTTGTAGCCAATGCGCACACGTTATGACGAACCCCTCCGACAGATTCCACCGCAGGGCAGAATCTGTTCTTGAGAGATTATTCCGATATTAACCTGTGGGCTGCATGTGGCCCCCGGGCTGCCAGTTGTGCATGTATGTATGCCCTCTAGTCTTAGAGCAGTGGTTCTCCTTTTCAGTGACCATGACCCCCCACAATAATCATAATGTGAACTCCAACAACACCCAAACAAACACTTGGAAGTGTAGGACCTGAGTCATTGCATTTAGTTTGACTCGGTTCCACAGATAAACATTGTGAAAATAGCTGATCTATATGCTTACAATGCCTCGCGTTGTGAGCATGTAGATCAAATCTCAAATAATTGCCCCCAGAAGCAACGATTTGAGTTATTTGCACATTTCAGATTTTAAAAAAATAGCAGATCTACAAGCCACGCTACGAGCTTGTAGATCTGCTATTTTTGTATAGCCAAAGAAATCTTAAAATGACACTGATTCATTCCTGGATGAACTCAGTGGTAAATATCTCATATCCCATGTGGGAGATCTGGCTTTGAGGTAGTTTGAACGGTACCCCATAAATGTTTCAGGATGCTTTGCCTCGGCCTGCACGAAACACTGGTATTTACAGACAAAACAAAGCGGTTTAATTGTGTGCAAATAATAAGAGTGGGCTGTTGGCTGACGGGTCAGTGATAGGTGTAGGTGTTTAACGGCAGTCTAACAACCGTATTATGCTCCATTGAAATCAATGTGCTCTTAACTCAAGAGATCAGTATTCATTATTGAAAAAGCTGTGGAGTAGTTTTTATTTTTTTTGTTTTGCAAGTGGGTCACACTGCTGTTTTAGGCATAGTTACTTTTATGTGGGGCATCCTAAATAAACAATGTTAAAAAGCACTTACGCTGCAGAAAGTGGTGTTTATGGTGGGTACTCATCAACTAGGAGTGCCTTTTGTTACTACTACACACAAGCAATTGGCCGCTGTTATCCAACGATCGATTTGGCCTCGTTGTGCATGCAAAGCACTGGAAAGAGCTCTGCTTTAAAACCTAATAATAATCTCCCCTTTTCCCCACGGTTACACAATAGTTTTGCTGTGCGTGTGTGCGTGTGTGCGTGTGTGCATGTACTTGTTCTGCTACTTGTGACTGGGCCAGCTGTCCCACCAAGTATAGTAGAATTTGAAAAGTAGACATTTAGTGAGAACTAGTTCTCCTGGTTAGGATTATAGGCATTTAGGGCTGTGGTTCCCCAGATGCTTAGTTTAACCCATTCAATCTGTGTCATTTTAGAGTTCTTGGGCTATTCAAAAAATAGCAGATCTACAAACTCATAGCACAGCACAGGGAACTCATAGCACAGCACAGGGAGTATACATCATCGGTTCTCAAAGTGGGGTCCGGGGACCTCCAGGGGTCCTTGACGGAGTTCCAGGGGGTCCCCAGCTAAATGATGGATAGTTAGGAACCAAATGGACCCTTATGGGTCTGTAACTCTGAGAGTGTACAAATGGAACCAAATGGACCCTAACGGGTCCATTTGGTTCCATTTGTACACTCTCAGAGTTAAGTTAACATTGATTTTGTAATATAAATTGGGGTCCCAGGGATAGAAAGGTCATTAAATGGGGGTCTGTAGCCCTAATGCATGTCAAGCTGGGGATCCTTGAAATTAAAATGGTTGAGAATCACTCCTAGAGCCGTACACATCTTCTCTTATGGGGTTCCATGGCATATCTTTTCAAATGGGGGTCCGCGGGCTAATGAGTGTCAATTTGGGGGTCCTTGACATGCAACAGTTTGAGATCCACTGGTACACATGACTACTACTATTATTTTTTTCATTGAAAATGATGAAACCATTGTTGGTTGCTGGCCTGTTGTTGATTCTCTTTTGTGTGTGTTTTTTTTTTTTGTGTGTGTGTTGTCCTATGTGTCTTGCAATGTGCACGCAATTGTCAAAAATCAATACAACATATGGAAAGAGAGAGTAACTGTGAATTTATCGGAAAAAAAGAAAACATCTTTCATCCTGTTTCATGTTTGAAAATCTGCATGCGGTGTATTCCACAAACCCTGCTGTTGTTTATTATCAAAATGTCCTGCCTTCTGTATTTCGCTCTTGTTGCAGGCCTATTATGGCACTTCTAATTCATGTGAAAAGCATGTATGCCGTGTGTTTTTAAACATGACCTCTACAATGAGTACAAATCACATCACATCAAATATACAATTTACAATGTAGGCATTTAGCGGACGCTCTTTATCCAGAGCGACTTACAGTAAGCAAGGTAAGCACATACATCAAATGCAGAGAGACAGTGTAGTTTCTCAGTAATCTAGGATCATCGGTAAACCAAGAATTGGGAATCAGTCTAAATATAGATATAAATAATAAACTCAAATATATAGATATAATAATAAAATAAAATAATACCAAGAAATGAATAATCTGTACATTGCAACTAGGCCCATAGAAATTATAGGATGCCAGATCAACACAATGAACCAGGCATCTGTCCAAATAACATGCTATCTAAATTACATTTTAACCTTTTGCATAAGACTGAATGTTCATTAAGGCTATAAGGTCAAGTGCTATGGGCTTAACCCATTAATACTGGGAAAATAATATTGGGAATACTGGGAAAGCATCTCAGAGTCATTTTCGATTTTTTGATTTTTTTATGTTTTTGCTATTTGTTTTTATTCAAAAATAGCAGGTGTACAAGCTTGCAGCGTGTCACGAAGTGACACGCTGCAAGCTTGTACATCTGCTATTTTCGAACATTTTTGAAAATTCTTGAAATAACTACTGATTGTGTAGGCATTTGTATAGAGTCATCCTCAGGTTTTAAAGGAGTAGTTCACCTAAAAAAATTATTTCACACCCCAAGAAGCATTGAATTCATGGAGATTGTTTTGTTGGGGCGGGGCACCCACAGATACAGGAAATCAATGTGAAGTTGCAGCGTCTTGATTTTTCAGTGTCTTTGATATTTTGCTGTTTCAGCTTCAGGCGATGCTACTCGTCAACCTATATCTACTCGACATCAGGGTCTAAATATCTCAATGGAAGAGCAGGGAGAGCACCTCCAACCACTGCAGGTTTACTAGTTTTGTAGTAACATACTCTACCATACAGATGTACTAGTTATATAGTAGTAGCATACTGCATACTACTATGAAAATAGCCGATCTACAAGCTCACAACGCCTCGCGGTGCGAGGCGTTGTGAGCTTGTAGTTCGGCTATTTTCATAATATTTATCTGTGGAACCGAGTCAAACTAAATGTAACCCCTACAATACCAAGGGTGGGGGGTCCCCAGTTCAAATATTTTACTGAATGAATACTTTTGGGGGGCCATGGCCTGAACAGTTTGGGAACCCTTGATTTAGGGTTTAGGATTTAGAATTGGAGTTATGCCGATTTATACTTAGTTGCGAGAAGGCACAGACCAAAAAAAATAGCAGATCTACAAGCTCATAACGCGTTGCAGCTTGTAGATCTGCTATTTTTCAGTGTACGGCAGCACCAAGCAAGTAAGTATATCTCAGCCATAAGGGTATTAAAGGAACATTTCACCCCTGGAAGAAACTGCAATCACTCAATGGTAATAGTATTTGTAGTAGATAACAGTAGCACAATTTAAAATTTGCACCCTATGGCCAGAAAAATAATGAAATCTGTGTGTTTGACTAGGTTTTGACTGGACTGCTTATTACTACAATGACCATAATGCTTTTGGTGCACTGCCCCTCCTTGTGGCAGGGGAGGTGGTGTGGGTGGAATCTCCAACAACAACGTTGAAACAGCATGGTAGTGTTGCCATGTCTGCTTATTATAAGCGGCTTCTTTCTAAAATGTAGTTGATATTTGGGCTTGTATCCAAATGTTTTGATTGTTGTTTAAACCAGTGGTTCTCAAAGATGTTCATGTATTTTTCCACGGACCCCGATCTGAAATTATATTTTGTGCCAGGAAGCCCCAACCAAATATGTGTTGTTAAACGATTAAAAAATACTCCACATTTTGCACTTTTTTCCCCTCAAGATTTTTTGGAAAATAGCAGATCTACAAGCTCACAATGGGTAACATCGCAACGTGTTGTGAGCTTGTAGATCGGCATTTTTCAAATATATAATATCCCATGTTAAAGTGCTCTTGGCTTAGTTATCTTCTTTTGGGCTTGTTTTCATAGACCTGGTTTCTTATTTCTTTCACAATATCTGGCAACACTGGAAGTCAGTTTGTTTACCATCTCCACGTTGTATTTGGATTCTTTCACGCTTGCGCTTGTGAAACACTACACAGGATTATTATTTCATGTCAACATTCAAGTACAACTATCAGAAGATGTAACTCAGGTAAAGTAATGCGTCACTCTTCAAATTTAACAAAAGGTCCGCGAACAAATGCGCAGTTTGGGCTGTTTTCTGTGTTCTGTTGTGTCTAAAATCTCTGGCAGGAGGGGGGTGGGGGGCTGTCCGCTGGCTGCATGACGCGTCGAGACAACATGTAGTGCGGAAAGGAATGATGTAACATCTCGTGACGTAAATAACGTCACGAGATGTTCGAAGATTACTATATATCTCAAAACACAGATCATTCACAAAAATAATAATAATTGAGTCCTAAACTTCATTACCATTGGGTCAGTTTCTTCCAGGGGTGAAATGTCCCTTTAAGGTAAAAAACTAAGAAAAAGAAAGTAATTTATAAAAGTGCCGTCCTAACTTTTGTATGTCCTGACAAGTTTAGCAATACCAACATACTGTGTGTGTGTGTGTGTGTGTGTGTGTGTGTGTGTGTGTGTGTGTGTGTGTGTGTGTGTGCGTGTGTGTGTGTGTGTGTGTGTGTGTGTAGAGAGAGAGGTATAGGAAGAGAGTAAACACGAGTAGCCAATTTGTCTCTCTTGACCGGTCACTAATTACACCAGCATCCAACACTTTTTTCACCACTTCCTCCCAAGTGAGGTTGAAGGGAGAGAAATCACCTGTCACCGTGTCCACTTCAGAACCCTGGACACAGTAATTACCCATCAGTAGCTACCAGCTATACCACCATGTAGGCTAACAGCTCCTTCTGATGAGGGCCAGCTGTGTGTGCACACTGCAGTGGGTGTAAAGTAACTAAGTACTTAAGTACTGTACTTGAGCACAATTTTGCTTCATTGGAGTATTTCCAATTTTCCGTGCTTGTACTTCTACTCCACTACATCTCCGAGGCAAATATTGTACTTTTACTCCACTACAATTATTTCAAAATTTTAGTTACTAGTTACTTTGTAGATTTTGATTATTATTACAAAACATACATTAACCACTATACATTTCAGCCATTTGGAAATAGCCGTTCCACAAGCTCGCAATGCGTCGTGATGCGACGCATTGTGAGCTTGTAGATCGGCTATTTCATCAATAGATGTTGATATGATAATAGCCCACATTTGAAAAGTTGTGAAATGGGACATTCTGCATAATAAGTACTTTTACTTTTGGTACGTTCAGTACATTTTGATACTTTTATACTTTTACTCAAGCACATTTTGAATTCCGGGCTTTTACTTGTAACAGAGTATTTCTACGTTGCAGTATTGATACATTTACTTAAGTAAAGAGTACTTTTTCCATTACTGGCACACTGCACCGTGCTCTCTGCACCGTGCTCCGTCCAGCCTTACAGATACCCTAGTTATTTTTATTAGGGGCGCAACAGTTAAAATCATATATTTTATTAAAATAATCAATGTTTTTAGTTTTTAGATTTTCTCAAATAATGAAAATAGCAGAGCTACAAACTCAAAGCTTGTTGCATCTCGACACGTTGTGAGCCACGTTGAGGCTATTTTCGCACGATACTGTTGTACAACAAAGTATCAAGTACGTCTTAAGTGGTTAATCAGACTAATTGATTTAGTTATTTATTTATTTGTAAAAATCTATTAGAAAAAAAATCACGTTGTTTCGTTGATATACAAAAAGAAAATATATAGGCCTATGTAAAAAAAAAACATGCTTCTCGGCCTGGGCCGTACCGTGACGGTCTAGGCACCCTAGGCTGCGATGCCAGCCTGACAGCGTGTCGCAGGTTCGAATCCCTTTGCTGCGAGGCACTCCCCATCCCTCTCCCCATTTCCTGTCAGTCTACTATCCTGTCTATAAAGGCATAGACGCCCCCCAAAAAAGCTTCTCTTTTAATCAACTAATCAACAAAAAAAATGATATATATTTTATAATCACATATAAAATAATCAATAGTTGTTCTTATGGAGAGTTCCAGAAGGGTTTCTATAGGATGTAGAGTTGCAAGTTCTTCTTTCAGCTGTAAAGCCGTGGATGCTCTCTGTCACGCTGTGATCATGCTATGCTCATGAGAGACCGAGGTGTGAAATCCATCCGTGACGACCTGCAAAATGACAATGGCAGCTCCGACTGCAAATGGAGCCCCCTGCGTCGCTGGTAATGCACAATGGCCTCCGGATGCTCGCCATGCTGTGTTAGATGCGTGCCGACTGTCTGGGTAGGAACAAATGCACGTCATGCATCCATAATGCAACATAGAGTGCTGTTCTGTTCCCGTGCTACACTCCACTGAGCGAGCGGCAGATGTGCCACGAAAATGTGTTTTGCGCTCACTCAGGACTTGTCCTTAAATGGGTGCGTTTTGTATAATTGCTTTGCGTCTCCTCAGTAGACATTCCGGATGTTGTAGACATGAATGCACTCGCCGTCGTTTTAAGGGCCTGGATGGGAAACGTCTGAACTGCACACGCTTAGAAATGCATTAGACTCTTACGTACTTTGTGGACGGGGGTTTCCCACGGCTCTATAGGGTCTGCTCCTTTTTTTTCTCCTCAACACCAAACACCAAAAACTCCGAGGGAGTGCAGTGCCTGGCGTCTAAGTCTGTCGGATTCGGTGGTTGTCCAGAACCACCAGAAAAGGCTCTGGCCGTGGCCCAAATGAGCCAATTGATTTCCATGGCAACAAGCCTAAGCTTGATTTGGCAAATTCTACACACCTGTCGAATTCCCCAGACCTGCCATTTTTCTCCACACTTTCTCCACTGGCATTTACCACTGCACAAGGACTTTCCCCCCGATATGCCAATATATGGGCACACCCATATATGGCCATATACTGATAACTTCAGGGATCTCCATATAGACCAATTATTTGTTTACCAACATTGGGACTGAACACACAGGTGATTGTTTCATGCAATCAATTCCCAACATAGGGTGCGTTCGGAAATACAGCAATGAGCGCAGTCAGCGCACTGGCCAATTCAAATTAATAGGCGAGTGCGCTCCGGTGCGCAATTTCCGAACGCACCCTCGGTGCTGGACCTGCTCGCGCAATACTGGTTCTTATCGCTTGCAACCAGTGTGACGTCGTCTGTTAAGGGGTCTATATGGCCATAAAAGGGATACAGGCAGACAGACAGATACAGCCAAATGATGGACAATTGGTAACTAAATGGACCCTTATAGATCTTTAACTCTTGAGAGCGTAAAATGAAACCAAATGGACCCGTAAGGAGCCGTAATTCTTTGATTAGTAAATGCTGTTAAACATCAGCATTTACTAATTAAAGATTTGTTATTTTGATCAACGTCATCTCTCCAATGGTACCAACAACATCAAAAGAGGCTAAATCTCATCAAACGGGGGTCTTTGGCTCAAATGCCGAATAAAAAAATGGACCTTGATATGAAAAGGGTTGAAAGCCACTGCTATAAGAGATCACTGAATGCCCCTGAGAGTAAGGGACAGAGAACGCCTCTAATCCATTGTGACGGTGGACCAAAATGCACAAAGCTCATCATCACACTTGGCATGGGACCCCTGTTTGTTTGTTTGCTCAGCAAGCAGGCAGGCAGGAGGCTGACTGGCTGGAGAAACGACTCATTTGTTGTGTTTTTATGGTTGGCCCACTTCTGCTGCTCTCTCTTCTGCTGCAAAATATACGTACCAAAAGTAAAAGTAGGCCTACTAAAATATTTGAAAATAGCAGATCTACAAGCTCACAACGCGTCGCGATGCGACGCGTTGTGAGCTTGTAGATCGGCTATTTTCAAATAGCCTATATGTATAAAATAGGGCTAAAGTGTTTTCTAATGTAATCATGTATATCTGCAAAGTAACTAGTGACTAAAGTTTTCAAATAATTGTAGTGGAGTGAAAGTACAACATTTGCCTCTGAGATGTAGTGGAGTAGAAGCAAAAGTATAGACAATTGGAAATACTACTTAGTCACTTTACACCACTGGAGGAGCCCAATGGGCCTGTGAAGCTGCATTGTTTGCCGCGGCCCAGCCAAGGGTGTTTAAACAAGCCTGGCGGGCGCTCAGACGCCAGCGTGAGAAACACTCAGGCATGCAGCTCATTGCTATTTGTATTGGCTACTTGCCTTTTCCCCCCAAATGAAAAGCTTGGCAAAGGGAATTCGTCCAAAGAGACACACGCTTACTCATGCAACAAACACACAGAATAACAAGGAAGTGAAACAGATGGATATACAGTACATTACAATACCTGGGCAGAGCTAAAGTACTTAGGGGGACAGGGCTGCTCCAGTGGTGCAGTGGTAAAGTACCGGCCTACAACCGCGGAGCTGTAGGCCGGTAGATACCAATACTTTTTGTACTTTTACTCAAGTCAATTTTGAATTCCGGACTTTTACTTTTAACAGAGTATTTCTACATTGCAGTATTGATACTTTTACTTAAGTAAAACATACGAGTACTTTTTCCACCACGGCATTTAAGCGACACTAAAGTGAATCTGAATCTGACTCCACGGCGTCACCTATAAAAGGCAGAGCTTGTAGTTCAAAGACATGTTTGGTGACACTTTTTGCATTTGCACTCGTCTACTATGCATCTCTAGAGGATAACAATGAGGCAATGCTATGAAATATCTTCAAATGCTGCTAATTTTAGAATATGAATTCCATAACGGGCCATTCACGAGTCTTCTGTGGGGAGGTGGGGAAGAGACGAGATAGTATTGTAGAGTTAGCATGTGTTAACAGCAATTAAGCTAGCTATTAATACGTCATCAACACAATATGTATAGTTACCCAAACTACACACTGCTTGTGTTAAGAACGTTATTAGAATATTTCTCACCAGTAAATTATGTGTGATTAGCAAGTGAAAATTGGACTTTCACAATAGGGAATTAACACATCGGGTGCCAGAGGTTTATTAAAATATTATACGTTCAGTGCCTGCATTTCTTCCATCCACTTATGTTGATTCGTTTTGTGCTGTAGAAGCCCCGACGCGGAAGTGCATGTAAACGAGCGTGCGTGCGAGACGGCGGAGGGTCCCGACTAACGCCTGGAACAATAATATTTCCAACGCGATCCTCCATTGCAGAGTGATCGCCGATCGAAAACGGCTCGCTTCCACCACGTTAAAAAGAAATGGAGATATTAAGCTTTTAGTAAAGGAGATAACATTGGAAAGGCCGACCGGAAGGATTTTTGACATGGATCCATATCCGGCCTCTCCTTCTCAGAAACTCCTTGGATGATCCCAAAGTTGCGTTTTAGCGCCCCAAGTGGGCCCCACGTATAAAAATAAAATTGGGTCAACAACGGTCCGGACCGTTTACGGCACTCATTGTGTTAATGAGCGGAGTTAATAATGGTGGATTTGCTCCACCAAAATTATTATAATCATACAAATATTAAAACCACACTACACATGTAAGCTTTGATTTGGGGTTAAAAAATGTATACATTTTTCGACTATGCAACAATTCTGCCATGTTCTTTCACCTGTCTGAAACTTTAAGACACAACAGCTACAATCCCTGTTGTTTTTGGAGCAAGAATTGTAATTAAAGTTCTTTAGCCCTCGCTAATCTCTATCCAGATCCATATATCTCCAGGTTTAATTACATCTGAATACCTGGATTTGAAGGTGATCAAAAGCTTTGTGTTGTGCTGGGGGGCCTTAAAGCCTGATTTAAACTTAGTTGGGGCGCTGGTGCTAAGCAGCATATATGCAACCAAAGAGTTGTGAGCTTGTAGATCTCGTTAGCTTAGATGTGCCATTGTCGGTGCATGACACAGCAGGCAACCAAATATAATCAGACATATGAGTCTTAAGCCTTAGATATTATTGATCCAAACCCCTGATCTCTTACTAGCTGTTTGTATTGTATTTATTGTATCTTACATTTATTTAACAAAAAACAAGCACACAAACAAAAAATATCCCACATATTATTCAGCAGAATGAAACAAATATTATTATTTTTGCGTGTGTGTGTGTGTGTGTGTGTGTGTGTGTGTGTGTGTGTGTGTGTGTGTGTGTGTGTGTGTGTGTGTGTGTGTGTGTGTGTGTGTGTGTGTGTGTGTGTGTGTGTGTGTGTGTGTGTGTGTGTGTGTGTGTGTGTGTGTGCATGCGTGCACGCCCTGCCAGTTTGCCCACAGACGTGCCTCCCTCCACTAACATAATGTTTTACTTTTTCCACATCCATTTTATAATGGAAGTCAAAGGGGCTGATCGACCTGAAACCTTCCCCAAATGATGTCATAATAATAACGTCTACATATTGTCCCCTCAGGGATATTCATCTTCACAGTCTGTTCCAACAGAAGAACACAAAAATACACAAAACAACACAGCACACAACAACATAACATCAAGACAATACATGACGTCTCCAGTATACACAGAACCACCATCAGTGGTGTAAAGTAACTAAGTACATTTACCCAAGTACTGTACATTTTTTGGGTATTTTTACTTTACAGGAGTATTTTCAAATGTCAGTACTTTTACTTCTACTCCACTACATCTCAGAGGCAAATGTTGTACTTTTACTCCACTGCAATCATTTGAAAACTAGTTACTTTGTAGATTTAGATTATCATTTCAAAACACACACAAAACACACACTTCAGCCCTATATACATTTCTGCCATTTGAAAATAGCCGATCTACAAGCTACGCATTGTGAGCTTGTAGATCTGCTACTTTCAAAAGATTTGAATACATTTTACACATTTGAAAACTTCTTTTTTTCAGCTCATACTTAAAAACAAATGAACTCCAGGTTAACACTTGAATAACTGTTTGATTCATTCATTTTTGCACCAAAAAGTCCATATTGCACATAGTTTTCTGCTGGTAAAGCTTTTACTCATAGGACGCTAGATCATATTATTGTATTTATAACTTGTATACATATTCCTTACCTGGATCTGTTCAATAAGTCCTTTTTTATCACCACACTTTAGTGTTTATGTATTTTGCTGTCATGTTTTAGGTTTCCTAGGAAGGCCACCTGATAAGCCTGTTTGTTTCTTTTTTTTTTTTTTCTTATCTTTCTTATTCTTTGTGTTATTGTACCCTACTATTTTTTATGAATTTATCTTTTCTTCTCCTTTCTCATGTGTTCTTAAAGTGACACTGTGTAACTTTTGTTTTCACTTTTTTGTAATTTTGTCCAATCTGTATGGTGAAGCATGTTAATACAATATAACTTATATAATTGGTGTGGTTGTGTTTTGTCTCCCTGCTCTTCTATTGAGACATTTAGATCGTGTCAAAGGTCATGTCTCACCTAGACACAGGATCTGACACAAATTTTGACCTGATGGTCAAGATTCAATTTATCCCCTGAGCAAGCAGGCAGGCTCTATTAGCTCAATGGTAAGATATTCAGCACTTGCGCAGGAAACCGGGGTCAAATCGCTGTATGGGCAACTAAACTAAACTAAAACTAAACACTATTTTGTGGCGACTCATGAACCAGAATGAAACGCAGTCAGTGGCATGGTGGGCGGCAGGGTGTGGCGGGTCAAGGGCATCATTTACGGTCCCAGCAGGGGATGGTAATTGCCCCCATCCCACCCCCTAGTGTTCGCACTTAAAATTCTGTTCATTTTTTCTCTTGCTTCTTGTTATTTTTTTCTGCACCTTGTACTTTTTAGAAGCTGACCCAGGGAGCTATGCTCAAGAATTCTAAAGTATACTGCATGCAAAAATGGCAAATCGGTGTCTGGAATATTGAATGTTGAGTTCCTTGACACATGTTGTCTCCACCTCTTTACAGATTAGTCTGATTCACTTAAACCCTAGTCTTAGTGAAACAGGCCCGAGGCAATACACAGAACCTTGACTTTATACAGGGGCCAGTTTTTAATTGCAACCACCTGCAAGTGCTTTTTTAGAGCGGTTTTGAAGGAGAGTAGGGATTTTACGACTGCTGGTAGGGCGTTACACATTTTTGTGGCATAGCAAGAGAATGAATTTAACCCCTTGTTGAGCCACATCTGGGTTGAACGTGATTAGTGGAGCTTCCTCTGGTGTTGTGATTGTGGACGTCTTTAACATTTTTGAAGTAGTTTGACAGGTAAATGGGTGTCTTAACGTTGTGGTGTATCTTGAAGACCAGGCCCATTGCAAGTTGCTGTACTCTGTCCTCTACCCTGAGCCATCCGACCCTAGCAAACTCGTCACAACGTGACCCGTTGTGAGCTTGTAGATCTGCTATTGCAGGCGATTGTTCCCCCCAGAATATTGGGGTTCAAGTAGTTAAGATCAGTACTATAATGGACGTTGATTAGTAAGTGCACCTAAAACCATGCCCATCCATCCATGTCAACATGCTGTACAGTATATGACACATATAGGCCTTGTTCTTGTTAATATGCTTTGAGAAATTCCAGAGGTGTCTATTTTGGGGAGAGAGACAAGGGGGTGACACACAGCAAAGGTTGTCGGGATCGGGAGTCGACCCCCTGACACGCTGTCAAACTGGATTACCAGCATAAGTGGTATGCGCCTGGACCGCTAGGCCAGCGGGCGCCCTCCCAGGTGTCTGTTTTTTTGCTTAGTTTTTTGTTTAGTTTTTCATTGTGTAGATATTTTTCAACGTATATGCAAATAGCAGCACCTGGCACAAGCTTTTTATGGATTGATTGATTGATTGATTGATTGATTGATTGATTGATTGATTGATTGATTGATTGATTGATTGAATACTTCATTAGTCAGAAATGTAAACGGCACTTGGTACAGTCAGACATTAAGGCTAAAAGGTTCAAACCAAAAACTCCTCGGGACTTGTTTCCATTGTGGTCCTACGTATTCAATTCATCAAACACATACACAAAAAAGAAAAAGAAAAATGGCGGCAGTGAATGACACCTCCTCTTTTCTATGGGAGTTTACATTTATCTGCCCTTGGAGGCTTGGATTTGTGAGCTTACTCTCGTATTCTATGAGCTGATGATCTGTGTGTGTGTGTGTGTGTGTGTGTGTGTGTGTGTGTGTGTGTGTGTGTGTGTGTGTGTGTGTGTGTGTGTGTGTGTGTGTGTGTGTGTGTGTGTGTGTGTGTGTGTGTGTGTGTGTGTGTGTGTGTGCGTGCGTGCGTGCATGTCAATCACAAGTGTATTGTACCGTAACCTATGTTGTTCAGTGCTGTGTATGCGCTCGTTCCACATGGAGGGTTCAACATGCTGTGTGTAACCTGAGGATATCTGGGGGGGTATTGCCTCCATCCAGGAGGTGTGGAATTTCTATTTGTACTGTATGTAATCATGCCATGCCGATGTCATACTGGGAATACTGAATGAGTTTGAGTTTTATAAACACTGTCCTGGCCACATGTTGTCTTGTCCGCAACCATGGAATTATTTAGCCTACTGTATGCTAGTGGTTCTCAAAGTGGGGTCCGGGGACCCCCAGGGGTCCTTAAGTGGGTTCCAGGGGGTCCCTATAACCTAATAAAATGTGTTAATATAACATCAAAGTCAGTCTTAGCACTTGAACCATATTTTATGCATCAGCTATTCAAGAAAATAGGAAAAAAGGCATCGCATCGTGACACGTTGTGCGCTTTCACATCGGCTATTTTGGAAACATTTTGAGTGATCTTTTACGGCGAAATATTTTCAGATGGGGCGGGGGCAGCCCCGCGGCCAATTGCATATACATTTTGGGTCCTTGACCTGAAAATGTGTTTAGAACCCCCTGTCCTTTGCCTCCTTCTAGTTTGTTCTGAATTAACCCATTAAGACCTGGAACGCATCTGTGTCACTTTTTGATTTGAGCTAGTAAAAAGCCTTATTTTACACTTTGGCTATTCAAAAAATAGCAGATATACAAGCTCATAGCGCGGCACCGAGTGCCGCGCTACGAGCTTGTAGATCTGCTATTTTTGAAAAATAGTGAAAATGTGTGCACATCTTTTAATATATATATTGTTTCAAAGCAAACATTTTTAACTGAAATCTTTGCTTCTGGGGGGTCCCTGGAACAAAATATTTTGAGATGGGGGTCGGCGGCCAAATACATATAATTTTAGGGGTCCTTGAGATTAAAAAAAGTTTGAGCACCACTGATATAGAAACATAATTTTTGTTCAGAAAACTGTTGGGATTTAGAAGACATTTGTAGAATCTGCTTCAGGTCTTAAGGGGTGAACGGAGCACCGGTGGTGAAGTGGTTTGCATTAGATTGAATTATGTTATCAGTGTGGGTGTACGGACTGCAGAAAGGATTCAATCATGACTGATTGAAATGATTGCTTTTCATTACCTTATGAAACCAGTGCCGCTCAGTGTGACTCTGTACTGGGTTGTGGAAGAAAAGCCTTGGAATGTCATTTCTTCTCGAGAGCAAACCGATGATGACCTTGTACCGGAGGTTGTGCAGATCGAGTGACCAAAACGACAGCACCTCAAACAGACCACCATGGAGCAGAGGATGTCAAATTATCATGGCAGGAAATAACCCATGCATTTACGGATGTGCCATTTCAGAACTTCCCTCGTGTCACACTTTCTCCATGAAAAGGTGTGGATTTCCTACTGATTTGCCAATGGTAGGGCCTGTGCATGCAGTTCTGGAAATGGCACATCTTGTAATAATGTCTACACAGTGGTCTTATGAGGAGCATTTATCAAATAATCTACGTGTACGGACACAAAAAAATCACCTTCTCCGTCTGCTCAGGGTCCACTTTAGATCCATGCAGACATATAGCGGATGTGTGACCTGTCCATGAGAAATGTCTATAAACCCATTAAGACCTGGAACGCTGTCACTTTTTGATTTGCGCTAAAAAGCATTATTTTACACTTTTAACTATTCAAAAATAGCAGATCTACAAGCTCATAGCGCGGCACCGAGTGCCGCGCTATGAGCTTGTAGATCTGCTATTTTTGAAAAAAAAAACCGTGCAGGGGCTATTTTTGAAAAAAACGTGCAGGGGTCCCTGGAAAAACATATTTTGAGATGGGGGTCCACGGCCAAATTCATATCATTTTGGGGGTCCTTGACATGAAAAAGTTTGAAAAATGAAGCATAGCGTTAGTTCATGCAGGACACGGAAGTCGTGCACGCCAAAGCTGTAACCAGCAGTCAGTCAGCTGATGTGAACATCAGCTTTCTATTCCCCATTCACAGCCCAGCTGGTCATTACATCACACACTCATTATCCAATCACAGCTCACGCTTGAGCAAAGAGGTTCCTATAAATACGGCTTCATATTCTCTAGGTCTTTCTTGGTTGCTGAACCAATGCATTTTGCTAGCTCCTCCTCCACCCCAGCCTCCACCTTTTGATTAGAGTCTGCCATAGGCTCAAATACTTGTGATTATCATGTATATCTGCTTTGTTTAGAGTCTGGCTTAGGCTCAAATACTTGTGGTTATCATGTATATCTGCTGTTTAAAATCTTGCTAGGCTCAAATACTTGTGTTTATCATGTATAGCTGCTAATTTTAACTAATATGTTAATGTATTGCTTATTGTTGTCATTGTATCCCTATGGGGGATTTGCTTAAGCATTCTCTGAATATATGCTTAGCAGGCTGCTTCGACAAAATTCAGTGAATATTCTCCCAAGAGCGGAGCTTTAACGCCAAGCTTAACTGTATTCCATTTGTGGCAATAAATGGTTCTTTATCTACTAAGACGAGAGTGTTTCTGATTGAACCACTGATATAGAAAACCACTGATCAGAAAACTGTATTTAGAAGACATTTGTAGAATCAGTCTCAGGTCTCCATGGGTTAAATAGGGCTGGTAAGGTCTGATGCTTCCAGTACCGTGGCCTAGAGGCAAACGGTCAACTGGACTCTCCATTCATATACTGTATGTGTCCTCTGTTCCTAGTTTTAAAACACTACATAGCGACGACTTAGGAATAATGAACAGTAACACATGCAGTCATTATGGAGAAATTAACCCCCGACAGGCTGACTGCATCAGCCTGTGGGGGGTTAATTCCGCCATAATGACCACTTCACTGTTCATTATCCAAGCCTATTCAAGCTACTTCATAAAGAATAAACAATGTTATTCATTTAAAAAAGGATGTCATTACTTACAGTAAAGACAATATACCATTAGTATGCCAGGTTTTATGTTATATTACTGTAGTCTAGTGTTTTTTTTTAATGATGAATCAATATTGTGTTCATCATCTGAGGCAAGAACATAATTATACTGGTAGTCTATGTTCTTGCCTCAGATTTTACATTATTTTTTATTTTTTTATTTTTATCCCAAAATGTTTTAACCCATTGTTTCATCCAGTGCCAATTGACTATGTAATCCTGGGCACTACTCTCCCTCTGCCAGCCTGGGGAGAGCCCAGAACTGAGCTCATGCCTCCTTCAATGTATGAGGAGTGAGCAGGCCACTTCTTATCACCTGACAGGGGGGGGGGGTTTCCCCGGTAGGACGTAGCGGGTGGAAGGAACACGTTATTCCAACCAGTTCCCTTCCCCTCCATCAGGCGCCCCGGCTGGCCAGGGGGAGGCAGTATAGAGACCAGGATTACTGCATGTTTTTTGTGAGGGTATTAACTACCCTAGGAGACACGGGGAGAACATGCAAACTCCACATAGAGTAGGCCCTTTCGCCAACCCCACCTAGGGTATGGGCACTGATGACGCTGATGACCACTTAAACAACAAAGGAAACATCCGCACTAATAATCAATACAAGTGTTTAATATGCTGCAGCATACAATGACGGACCGTCATTGTATGCTGCAGCATATTAAAGACTTTTGGATGTACGAAAAAAAAACAAGCACCACAGGATTGATATGATCCAGGTGCTCAATCTATGTCTATAGCAACGGTCTGTTCTTCATAGCAACGGTCTGTTCTTCATAGCAACGGTCTCTTCTTCATAGCAACGGTCTGTTCTTCATAGCAACGGTCTGTTCTTCATACCAACGGTCTGTTCTTCATAGCAACGGTCTGTTCTTCATAGTAATGGTCTCTTCTTCATAGTAATGGTCTCTTCTTCATAGCAACGGTCTCTTCTTCATAGTAATGGTCTCTTTTTCATAGCAATGGTCTGTTCTTCATAGTAATGGTCTGTTCTTCATATAACGGTCTGTTCTTCATAGCAACGGTCTGTTCTTCATAGCAACGGTCTGTTCTTCATAGCAACGGTCTGTTCTTTATAGCAACGGTCTGTTCTTCATAGCAACGGTCTGTCGTTGAGAATGTAATGTAACCCAGGCCTTTTGATAGGCTCCTCGAGTGAGTGAGGTCAAATAGTGACGTATCACCTACAGTAGGTATCTTCTAAGGGCTAACCTATTCAATCCGTGATCGCATCTGTGTCATCTTCTATTTTAGCTATAATCATTATTTTATACTTTGCCTATTGAAAAACAGCAGATACACAAGCTCATAGGGTGGCACAGAGTGCCGCGCTATGAGCTTATGTAGATCTGCTTATTTTTGCAAATCTTTGAACACATTTTTTTAAACAACATTTTTAACTCAACAATAGTTTTAGGACTGTTAGGAACACATTTGTCAAATGTCTGACAAGTAAACATTTGACAAATGACAAAAGTTTGCTTAAAAAAATTATGTATTCAAAGATTTTTGAATAGCCAAAAGATATCTAAAATGACACAGATGCGCAGCATGTATTGCATATGTAGGCCTATATTATCTAACCATAATCAAGACAGAGCGTAATAGTTTTTCTGCTGTGGCAGATTCTATTTCTATAGGCCATATAATAAAGAAAAACATCACATGGATGCACCTGGGACGTATCATCAGTGTTGTAGCCTGGGGTCATCGGGTGTTTCGGGTCTCGCAACAACATACACCCTCGCCCAGGTGACCCAGCCAGGGTTGATCAAGCCCCGACTTACGTCCCAGTAGCACCCACGGTCAGTCCTATAGGGCAAGACAGGGCAGTCCGCTTCTCCGGAAGTACTCTGCCGGGACTCGGGGAGGCTCTGGCACGTGGAGGGACTAGGCTCTGTGGGTTGTCTCCTGGCCGGGCTCCTCCTTCGTCTCACCAGGTCCAGGACCTGAGCGCTGCGCCAGATCAGGTGCACCGCCCCGATCCAAACATTTCCTTCTGGCCAAAGAAAGAACATTTTGTTAAATATGAGAGTGGTTTATAATCTAATCTGAAAAATATGAGTATGAGAAGCCTTGGAATATTCAGCTCTGAAATTGAGCTCAGTAGATGCGAGCCAGTCCAATAGATTGATTATGCTAATTATGTACACATACACCTAGATGAGCTCTAAGCAAAGCATTACAAAAACAACACATTACAAATATTACCTTGCAGATACTCATTTTAACAACTTATAAGAGTAACTTTTCTTTGCAATTAAACAGCAAATGTTCACAGAGAAAGGGAAAGAACATTAAAGGTGAGAACCATGGAGTAAAAGATGAAGTACTGTATACAAATAGACAACAGAAGCATCCTAACAGGAAACACAGTCAAGAAAGTATAGGCAGTGGTGGAAAGTAACTAAGTACATTTACTTAAGTAGGCTACTGTACTTAAGTCTCTTGTTTTATTGGATCTTGTTTATTCAATAAATTTATTTGTTTTAGCTCTTGCTCATTTGATTTTCCTATTTTGTCTCATCTGTTTATGATATATTGCACTTTTACCTTCGCGCTAGGTATACTCTTAGTTGCTTGTTTTAGAAGAGAATGTACTTAATACTTCTGGTGATTAGTAGTTTCGTTCCCTACCTATGTTGAATGCACTTATTGTAAGTCGCTTTGGATAAAAGCGTCTGCTAAACGGCCGTAATGTAATGTAAGTACACTTTTGTGGTATTTGTACTTTGCTCGAGTATTTCCAATTTCCAATACTTTTACTTCTACTCCACTACATTTCTGATCCAAATATTGTACTTTTACTTCAGTACATTTATTTGAAAACTTTAGTGACTAGTTACTCTGTAGATTTGTATCAGTATTACAAAATATACATTAACCCCTTCAGCCCTATAATACATGTTGGCCATGTGAAAATAGCAGATCAACAAGCTCACAATGCGTCGCGATGCGACACATTGTAACGGTGTATTTACTTGTAACAGTGTATTTCTATATTGCAGTATTGGTACTTTTACTTAAAGGTAGGGTAAGTGATTTTCTTTGATTAAAATAAGTGTTAAATAGCTCTATATTGTGATAGCACTCATTGCTATAGAGTGTTTGTTCAGTAAAAGGAGTCTCCTTGTCTCTCCAGCTCTTTATAAAACAGAAAATGCATTTTCAGTTTCATTTCCAATTTTATACAATCAGGACAGAGAACTCAATCAGGATACAGATTAAACAAGTGAAATTGGAAGTGATGACACTTAGAAACGAGCAGACAAAATTGGAACTGGAACACTATACAAATGAAGCTTAAAAATGGGTACTTTCTCCTGATTGGCTGAGATTTTGACACCTACCGGAAAATGTATTTTCTGTTTATTAAAGAGCTGGAGAGATGTGGAGACTCCTGTTACTGAACAAACACTCTATAGCAATGATTACTATCATAGTGATTTAACCTTTTAACAAAATACTTTTTGTTTTAACCAAAAAATATCACTTACCCTACCTTTAATCCTTTAAGACCGGGAACGCATCTGTGTCATTTTAAGATTTCTTTGGCTATATAAAAATAGCAGATATACAAGCTCATAGCGCGGCACCGAGTGCCGTGCTACAACCTTGTAGATCTGCTATTTTTTGGAAAAATCTTGAAAATTTGTGCAAATTTGTGCAAATAATCAAATCTTTTCTTCTGGGGGTCCCTGGAACAAAATATTTTGAGATGGGAGGGGGTCCGCGGACAAATACATATTATTTTTGGGGTCCTTGGCGTACAGTAGAGAAGTGGTTGCCAAACTTTTTAGCTTGAGACCCACAAGAGAACAAATTATGATCTTTCCCTGGGATCCAAACTAGTGAAAATAATACAATACTTACAACATGTTGCGATGCAATGCCTTGTGGCTATTTCCACCGCTTCGTTTTATGTTATTATTTTATTCATGGCATTTCTTTGATTTATTTATTCATGAAAGGGCTTATATTCTTTATAAAGAATCGAGATTTTCTTTTATTCATTTATGGGGGGAGGGGGTTTGGGTGGAGGGGATCTTTTGACATGACAATTAAAATTAAAAAAATGGGATGTGGGATACGAAAAAAAAAGGGATGTTACTCGCGGCCAGTGGTGGAAAGTAACTAAGTACATTTACGTAAGTACTGTACTTATGTACAATGTTGAGGTATTTTTTACTTGAATGGAGTATTTCCAATTTTCAGTGCTTTTATTTCTACTCCACTACATCTCAAAGGCAAATATTGTACTTTTACTCCACAAAAATGATTTGAAAACTTTAGTTACTAGTTACTTTGCAGATTTTGATTATTATTACAAAACATACCTTAACCACTTCAGCCCTATACACATCTTGGCCATTTGAAAATAGCAGATCTACAAGCTCACAGTGTGTCGCGATGCGACACATTGTGAGCTTGTAGATCTGCTATTTGGGAATTTCTGCATAATAAATGAAGTACTTTTACTTTTGGTACTTTAAGTACATTTTGATACCAATACTTTTGTACTTTCACTCAAGTACATTTTTATTACCAGACTTTTACTTGTAACAGAGTATTTTTGTGTTGCAGTATTGATACTTAAGTACAAAAAAAAAATAGTACTTTCTCCACCACTGGATAAAAATGCAACCCTACCCATTGTTGGGGAAACGCTGCAGTAGATAATGGCTTGTGGTACGTATTACGCCTCACAGGGAAGAGCCCATTTCTCCAGGGAATGAGGTTGCATGTGGGTCAAGTTAACTGTCCCAGGCCACTGAATCACAAGGTCCCCCAACAACACACAATAAACAACGACTGAAGCACACCGACACAGTCCCCAGCATGAGACTGTCCTTCCGAATCTCACGCTACGGTAGGTATAGCCAGGCGAGAGCACCGTTTTCCCACAGGTGACTGTGTCTTGTTTTTTTTAACTCATTAAGACCGGGAAAGCATATGTGTCATTTTAGATATATTTGGCTTTTCAAAAATAGCAGATACAAGTGTCGCGTGCTACGAGCTTGTAGATCTGCATTTTTTTTTTTATTGTGAAAATGTGTGCAAATCTTTGCATTTATACATTTTTTTTAGTGAACATTTTAACTAAAATCTTTGCTTCTGGGGATTCTAGAAATGTCTTCTAAATCCTAACGTTTTTTTTTGTTTTTTTTTTACTTATCTTGCTATAATCGGTGGTTCTCAAACATTTTTCATATCAAGGACCCCCAGAATGATATGTATATTTGGCCGCGGACCACCATCTCAAAATATGTTGTTCCAGGGACCCCCCCTAGAAGCAAAGATTTGAGTTAAAAATTCTTGCTTCAAAAATATATATATATATTCAAAGATTTGCTAAAAATGACATGATTTTTCGAAAATAGCAGATCTACAAGCTCATAGCGCGGCACTCGGTGCCGCGCTATGAGCTTGTATATCTGCTATATATAGCCAAATACATGTTAGAGTGACACACAGATGCGTGGCCGGTCTTATTGGGTTAAGGTTTGACCTTACTTGACAACATCAACCTCGCGTTGTGGTTCAGCCATGAACCAGGATGGTGTATAAGCAGGTGACAGGAAGCGCTGTAGCAGAGGGGAATGAATGCAAGGCGATGTCACGTCGGATTACACAGCATATATGAGTTTTCTTATCACCCGCCTGTCAGACCCGGTCGGTGACAAAAGAGAAAACGGGATGTGATTTGACGAGGAGAGCAAAAACAGGTTTACCCAGAAAGGGGGAAGGGGACAAAAGAAACAGGCCTAAATATATGTAGACTCTGTGAAATATGTTGTTTGAATTTAACCACATGTGACCATAGTGTCCCTATTCTACAGCAGTGGTGGACAAAGTACTCAAATGTTTTACTTAAGTAAAAGTATCAATACTGCAATGTAGAAGTACTCTGTTACAAGTAAAAGTCCGGAATTCAAAATGGACTTCAGTAAAAGTACAAAAGTATCGGTATCAAAATGTACTTAAAGTACCAAAAGTAAAAGTGCTAAAATATTTGAAAATAGCCGATATACAAGCTCACAACGTGCCGCGATGCAACGCGTTGTGAGCTTGTAGATCGGCTATTTTCAAATAGCTTAGGTATAAAATAGGGCTAAAGTGGTTAATGTATGTTTCATAATATCATAATGTATATCTGAAAAGTAACTAGCAACTGAAGTTTTCAAATAATTGTAGTGGAGTAAAAGTACAATATTTGCCTCTGAGATGTAGTGGAGTAAAAGTAGAAGTATTGGAAATTAGAAATACTCAAGTAAAGTACAAATACCTCAAAATTGTACTCAAGTAGTACTTAAGTAAACGTACTTAGTTACTTTCCACCACTGACCACATGTGACCATAGTGTCCCTATTCTAGGCATGTCATAATAGGCGAACATCGGGCAAAAAAGAACTGCCAATCTTGTAGATGAGGCAATTATCAGTGAAGAGATTTGTTGTAGGGGGAAAAAGGAGAAGACCAAGTTCAGAGCCCTGGGGCTCCCCCCGAGCAATGAAGCATATAGGGTTTAAATGGTTAAGATAGACATGTAATATTGTGTCGAATTGGTGCCGCAGAGAGGATGTAGGTAATCGCAAGACTGCAGGGCCGTTTGCAACGTCAGAAACTCGTTAAGTAATATGTCAGCGGATGATATATTATCTCACATAAATCGTCAATTATTATGTTGTATAGAGTCAATTTAGTTGTGCGTGTAAACCTGTTTCTTCCGTTTTGTATCAAACGTTGTACGTGATGCGTACTCCCTTTAGGCCTGTCACAATTAGTATGACAATTGTTTGAGATCATCGCAATTATTTAGCATGATCATCATAATCGTCATGTTTTCCATGTTGAAAAATGTTTGTGCATGTTCAAACATTTCCCCAAAAATAGCAGAAATAGCTGATCTACAAGCAAGTCGGAAGCTTGTAGGTCTGCCATTTCCGCAATTTCTCTTTTCAATTTTTTCTTTGAAAGTATAAGACCATTAAATATGTCAGTCATTTCTTCAATGTCAAATCTGCCCTGTGCAATTTCGAAGCCTAAAAGGCGAAACAGAAATGACATATTTGTTACAATGTTCAATGCCAAAAAACACAATTAAATCTTTAATCGAAATTATTGTATGACAATTAAAGGTGGGGTAAGTGATTTTCTTTGGTTAAAATAAGTGTTAAATAGCTCTATATTGTGATAGTAATCATTGCTATAGAGTGTTTGTTCAGTAACAGGAGTCTCCATTTCTCTCCAGCTCTTTATTAAACAAAAAAAAAAAATTCAGGTCGGGATACCAATTTGATCCAATCAGTATAGAGAACTCAGAAGTGAAATTAGAAGTGATGACTCAAAGAAATGAGCAGACAAAACTAAACTGCAACTGGAACACTATAAAAATGAAGCTGATACATGGGTACTCTCTCCTGATTGGCTGAAATTGTGTCACCTACAAAAAAATAAAAAATAAATCTGTTTATTAAAGAGCTGGAGAGACGGGGAGACTCCTGTTACTGAACAAAACTATATAGCAATGATTACTATCACAATATAGTGATTTAACCTTTTGACATAAAGCTTTTTGTTTTAACCAAAAAATATCATTTACCCAGTGGTGGAAAAAGTACTCAAATGTTTTACTTAAGTAAAAGTACCAATACTGCAATATAGAAATACTCTGTTACAAGTAAAAGTCCGGAATTCAAAATGTACTTGAGTAAAAGTACAACAATATTGGCATTAAAATGTACTTAATGTACCAAAAGTAAAAGTGTTCATTACGCAGAATGTCCGTTTTGAAGTTTTCAAATGTATAAAAACGTTTGAAAATAGCAGATCTACAAGCTCACAATGCGTCGCACCGCGACGCATTGTGAGCTTATAGATCGGCTATTTTCAATTAGCCAAAGTTTAATAGGGCTGAAGTGGGTAGGTTTTGTAATAATAATCAAAATCTACAAAGTAACCAGTAACTAAAGTTTCCAGATAATTGTAGTGGAGTAAAAGTACAATATTTGGATCCGAGATGTAGTGGAGTAGAAGTAAAAGTATTGAAAATTTGAAATATTCAAGTAAAGTACAAAATACCTTAAAATTGTACATAAGTACAGTATTTAAGTACATGTACTGAGTTACTTTGCACCACTGCACTTACCCTACCTTTAATGGTCAACTTAAATGCTGTAATCCTGACAGCCCCATAACTCCCATGTGACCCGTCTCCTATATTTGCACGCCTTTTTTCGCAGCAGTTGAGCACCAGCTTCACCACATGGTGCTTTTAAGTAAAGGTCTGTGTTCGGGGTTAATGAGCGTTGTCAGGCCGCCATCTATCAAGACGCCCCCGCTGACCGACTAGCCGTGACAACTCCATTAGCCACGTCTGTCGCCTATATACCGCTGGAAGACCCCTCCCTCCCTCCCTCCTCTCAGGGCGGACATTTAACTCTGGGGTCGTTCCAGGACTGTGAGGGGAAAAGGAGAGACTTATGAATCAGACAGTTAAAGGTGACATTACTGAACCATCTGCCTGCTTACAGGTCACAGCCAGTGGTAGCAATATACCACAATATAAAAAAATACTCTGTTACAAGTAAAAGGCCTGTTTTCAAAATCGTCACCTTGCTAAACTAATGGCCTAAGACATTTTTTGAGGACAATTATATTTTTGTCAGCTCCTCATGACACTGGCCACCTCTGGTAAAATGGCCCATCTCCTAATTGAAAAGGATCATGCTGTTCACTCCCCTTTTAGTATAATGGCCTAACTCCCTAGTGTGACTTAGGCCAAAATAGGCCATTTTTGGGCCTAAGTCACATGGTTTTGTGACATAGGCCAAATTATTTAATGATTTAGGCCATTTTGGGGATTTTTTTGGGCCTAAGTCAGATTTAATCCTATTTAAACCTATTTAAATCTCTTATGTTACATAACTGACAGAGAATTAGAGATTTTTCTTTGTATTTAATAGTCATATTTTTCGGCGGTGCAACCGCCCCTATATGTGAGGTTTGGACCCCCACCCATTGCACCCCCCCCAACCCTGCGCTGTGATTGGCCACCATTGTACCCCCCTAACCCTGCACCGTGATTGGCCACCATTGTACACTGGTTGACTCTATTCAGGACTGTGATTGGCTAGTGAAACACATGACACATGTGCAGTCCTATAAATAGGACTATGCACTTAAAAAAAACATATTTATGTTTTTTTTTTAAGTAAATCACCCACTGTGATGACCACTGTGACCACACCGCCCACTTCACACTAGGTGTGATTTTTTTTATAAACGTTTTGGGTGAAATGATTAAGAAATATCATATAGTTTTGTTTTGGATCAGTTTTTTTTTTTTTTCTGAAAAACTTAAAAAAAAATGACTTAGGCCATTAGTTTAGCAAGGTGACAAAATGTTACTTGAGTAAAAGTACAAAAGTATTGGCATCAAAATATACTTAAAGTATCAAAAGTAAAAGTACTAAAAATGTTTGAAAATAGCCGATATACAAGCTCACAGCGCGTCGCGATGCGACGCGTTGTGAGCTTGTAGATCGGCTATTTTCAAATAGCCTAAGTTTAAAATAGGGCTAAAGTGGTTAATGTATGTTTTATAATATAATAATTTATATCTGCAAAGTAACTAGTAACTAGTTTTCAAATGATCGTAGTGGAGTAAAAGTACAGTATTTGCCTCTGAGATGTAGTGGAGTAGAAGTAAAAGAATAGACAATTGGAAACGCTCCAGTAGAGTAAACGTACCTCAAAATTGTACTTATAAGTATACAGTACTTGAGTACATGTACTTAGTTACTTTACACCACTGTGTAAAGGTGACATACTGTACCATCTGGCTGCTGAGGTTACAGAGCTATCATGGGAACTCGCAGCGGTGCATGGAGGAAGCAAAAAAAGGAAAATAAAGGGGAAGTACACAGCAATTGCACTTTAAGGTAATTAGGGAATGCTATGCTGTGTAGCAGGGGCGTGGCTACCTTGTGATGATTTGATTGACAAGCTACACAACCAATAGCGTTAACCCCCCCCGCTCTGGTCCCAACCAATAGCGTTCATTTCCGAGTCCATAGGATATAGAAAGATGGCGGATTTGGCTTCATTTACGGTCTGTAGAGTCCGGCTATGTCTATGCTTCTACTACCCTTTTGTCCTCAACTTTGTCATTATGCCAATCAATTCCCGCCCTACGCACACATTTCTGTGTCGTCACTGCTGTTGTATCCTACTGACTCACCTACTGACACGCCTGCCAGGGAGTGAGGAGCCCCCACCGGGAGGACGAAGAGCCTCCGTCCTACTCCTCCCGCCCAACACTCCCTGCTTACTGGTGCCTAGAGTTCTCAAATTCTACCCGAACCCGACCGGGCCCGACCCGACCCGACATTTTCGGGCCGAGCCGGGCCTCAAAAGTATGCTAATTGGTCGGGCCGAGCCGAGCCTCGGGCTCCATGAAAAAAAAAATATATACATATTTTTTTTAATGATTTTTTTTAAATAATAATAGATAAATACACATTCAGAACAGAAAAAAAAATCTTATTTTTTCCCCCCTCGTTTTTTTTTCGGGCTTTCGGGCCTAACATGATGGTAATAGTCGGGTTCGGGCCGAGCCTCGGGCCGGCCCAGTCGGGCCCAGTTAGGGCCGAGCCTTAATTTTCAGGCCCGAGAACTCTACTGGTGCCGCCCCCCAGCCTGTATAGGAGTACCATCCCCGCAGGCCCGGCTCCCCTCCCCCGAACACGGGCCAATTGGGTTAGGGTTAGGTTAGCCTGCCCCAGCGCGTCTGATATCTGGCATAGAGGGGCGGATTTAAAATCTCCGGAGAAAACAGCCGGTGTTTCCTATTTGTTCACCAATCTGGTGCGCCCGCCCCCGTCCCGCTCCGCGCCCCTCCTTCTCCCGCATTGTGCGGCATTGAGAGCCCTGACGTCACGACATTTGGAGCGACGCCCACTGCACTCTGGTTAGTTGGGGAAATGAAAGGTTGACTCCCACTTCCCTATATGCCAGAAATTTCAACAGCTTGCTCCAGGCTTTCTTTTTAAGCAAACCGCAAAGGAAAATAAAAGCCTGGAGATCGAGGCTAGGGTTAGGTTGCTCGCTCGACAAAGCCGTATGCACCACGGTGGATTCGAACCCCCAGACTCCCGTGGTGGCCATGGACAACTACTTTACCACTGCACCACCCGAGCACCTTTTTTTAAAGGCAATTTTTAAAAGAGCAGCACAATGTCTTTTTGTCTGATCTAGTAGTCTGTGAACTACGTGGAAAACAGAAGTGAAAGAATGCTTAAAGCCGGAGTGGATTAGAATGCCGAACGCAGGCGTCTGAGTCCTGAGTCCCCTCGAGGCTCAGTAAATACTTCATGAATCCCACCCCCTTCTAACAGGCTACTGTACTTTACATACTGTACTGTATGATGGAGCGGATGGCATGATTCTGTTCTCTCGCTCTCTCTCTCTCTCTCTCTCTGTGTCTGCCTCACTCTCTCTCTCTCTCTCTCTCTCTCTCTCTCTCTCTCTCTCTCTCTCTCTCTCTCTCTCTCTCTCTCTCTCTCTCTCTCTCTCTCTCCTCAATGATTCTCAACCTTGTTTTTTTTTACTTCAAGAGGACCTCCAGTTTTATATGCGTTAGTCCAGTGGTTTGCCCACCTTTTGAAGAATATAACATAATATAATGACAAAAAAAAGTAATGTAGTGAAAGAGTGAAATACTGAGCAGATACATTTTAAACTGTGGCCACAAAGTAAATCATTGATCGTTTTATCATTAAACATAACAGCAAATCATTTTTTTTTTCTTTTCATTTTCCACTTTCTCTCACTGTAGTACTGTTGTGTACCCATAGGGGTGCACCTACCCATTTGAGAAACACTGCATTAGGCCACAGACCCTTTTCATACCATTGTAAACTACACTGTAAAATCCTCAGCGTTAATTTAACTCTGAGAGTGTACAAAATGTGTACACTCTCAGAGTTACAGGCAATGTAAACTCCTGTAGGACCCCTGGGGGTCCAAAGACCCCCATGTTGAGAACTCGGAATCCCACATCATGACATGATGTTTTTTTTTTCAAGTCTACAATCTCTATGGCCTGAAAAATTAAACAATCTTTTCAACCAACAAACCAATTCCATTTGACACTCGCACACACAAAAATGTCAAATGAAATTGGTCAATGTAAGCTCTGGCAATCCAACCAGAAAAACCCCCACGCACGCACGCACGCACGCACGCACGCACGCACGCACGCACGCACGCACGCACGCACGCACAGAGAGAGGGCCACAGCACTCTCACCACGGAGATCATAGTGTTATACTGTACACCGCTTGCTGTGAGTGACCTCCATGGGAAAGTCAAAGAACGCCGTGTGTGTGTGTGTGTGTGTGTGTGTGTGTGCGTGCGTGTGCGCGCGCGCGTGCGTGTGCGCGCCGCGCTACGAGACTCCAATCCAATCATGACCTTAAAGATTCCAATCTGTAGTGAATGGTCGAGGTCCTCGCTCTGTTCGACCACCGCGCTAGACGACAACAACGACGCCATCGATCCTTTGCTGATTTTTGTCTCTCTCTCTCTGGCTTTTGTATTTCTCTCTTATACCTCACAACGTGCTTTCTCTCTCTCTCTCTCTCGCTCTCTCTCTCTCTCTCTCTCTCTCTCTGTCTGCACCCTGTCGCCGACCCCCCCTCGGGGGGCTAGCGGAGGCGGCAGAGGGTGTGGGTGTCCACACACATAAGCAGAATAACATTAAGCGCATGATTTATGGCGGTCCTCGCTCCTCGCTTTGCTGTAAAAGCCGAGCCACCAGAGCTCAGCGGGTGACGAGTGTGTCGCCGAGCCGAGCCACAGCAGTGCTTAGTAGCTCCTCACACACTGACCTACAAGTCACACACAGTGTTATATGACCACATGTAGCGGAGCCAGAGGCACAAGCCTTTAAGCCCTAATTGCTTGGAGTTATACGTTTTGCCGTTAAAGACCGCTGTAGCCGCTGCATGCGTTTTTACAAATCCAAGCACAGATGTGTCCAAAATCACACATGAAGCAAAAAAAACATGTACTGTAATACCAACGGAGGTGTGTGATAGAATGTTCATCCATTCTTGGTAAATGGTAAATTTGTTATAGGGGCCCTTTATCCCAAAGTGCTTTAAAATGTGCATTGCATTCACCCATTCACATCCCGACGGCATATGGGAAACCATGCAAGGCATGCAGTTTCTTTCTTTCTTTCTTTCTTTCTTTCTTTGTGTCTGTCTTTCTTTCCTTCCTTCCTTCCCTCCAGAGATCAAAGTGGTCAAAATAAGCTTCGCCAGCAATAGACGAGCATCAGTTCCAGATTGGACCTCGGGGAGCATTTTGAATCAGCTGATATTCACTGTTGCAGTCATAATTTAAAGAGAAGATTTTGGCGAAACTCATTCATTTGTATGACGTGAAAACCACGTGTAGATGGGACCTATACGCAATCTATTTCAGGTTTTGAATAGTTTGACCTCTTAAGTAAGTAGGTGAGTAAGTAAGTGGTCGGCAGTGGCTCAGGTGGCCGCTTGGGTACCGGAGGGTTCCCAGTTCGATCCCGGGCTCCCCAGAGTCGGTGTCAAAGTGTCCTTGAGCGAGACACCAAATTCCTAATTGCTCCCAAGGGGCAAGGCTTGGATATTTACGATGAGGCCAACACGGAAGCTTATGAATGGCCAGAGTGGCGCTGTTTTACCCTGCGCCGACCTGAAGTGTCAGAAAGAATTTATTTTAGCGCAAGTGAATAGGTTTTTGACAAACTTTAGACTAGATTTTCTTACCGTAATGAAAATTGTCATAAATTCTATATGCTTCCAGTTGCTAGTTTAAAGTCTCCTCCTACGATAAAGTAGGCTATGCTCCAGGAGGGGCGGGATGATTTGATTGACAACCTACACAACCAATAGCATTCATTCCCCGCCCCCGCTCTTGATTGACAAGCTACCCAACCAATAGCATTTTTGGGGGTGTTTTCCGGTTCGCTGGTCACGTGTCTGGTCTCAACCAATAGCGTTTGAGTTCCGGACGTCGCCAACTGTATATATTAACGATGGAGGAATGCATGTTCCTGAACTATCGGCTTCATTTTCGTTCTGTAGAAAGCAGGGGAGTGGCTTTGTCCATTCTTTTTTACAGTCTATGATTGCTCCCGATGAGCAGGTTGGTGCCTTGCATGGTTTCCTCCGCCATCGGTGTATGAATATGTGTGTGAATGGTGAATGTGTGTGTGTGAATGAATGGTGAATGTGTGTGTGAATGGTGAATGTGTGTGTGAAGGGGTGAATGTGTGTGTGAATGTAATGCACAATCATTGTAAAGCGCCTTGGATAAAGGTGCTATATAAATGCACCATTTACCATTTACAAACCACGATGGCTACAGGAGCGTTACAGAACGCCAGAACAGTGTAGCTACAGTTCTTGTCAGGGCTATTATTAGATCTTAATTTAACCCTATACAGGGTCCCCCAGGCTTAGGGGTCTGTACTTGCTCCGCTCCTTTTCACCAAATCTCTTTGCCGAAAATATCAGTTCTACAAGCTCACAACGCGACGCATTGAGAGCTTGTATAGGCTATGTAGTTTTATGTTAATGTTCGCCTTATTTTTTTGTAGAATGCTTGCTTACTATGACATGACCAGAATAGGACACTAAGGTTCATGTGGTTTGATTTGACTTAACTGCTGTACATGCACATTGATGAACCATGAGTGAATGTAGATTGAATAGATAGATTGATATCTATGTATCGTCTCTGTCGGGGTGGAAAGTCCCAAACTGTTACTTTTCAGCATTCAAATTCAAAAGCATCAAAAGTAGCAGATCTACAAGCTCAAAGAGCAAACATATACCACTTAAAAACACACAAATAAACAAAAAGAAGAAAGCAAGAAAATACATGTTTATCATATGCATTACACTGTCCCATGGCACAACAAATGTGTGAAGTCCCTGTATATCATGTGTGGCTGTCTGTTAAGTTAGATATGCAGCTATATATCCCAGTGGCTGGGTGTCACCGCCCAGACAATTTCCTGTACAATTATTATACCCAGCCAGCGGAAAAATGTGATTCTGATCAGATGTTATCAAAAACTGTCATTTGAATCCCACGGCCTAGAATAGAAAATCTCCTCGTCAGCATATTTATCAGAAACAGATTTTCCATTTCTCTGCCTGTGGCCTTTACTGCCTGTGCTGTATCCCTGGAGCTTTAATAATAAGGAGACACAGGTATTCCACACAGAACGGCTCATTAAATCCACTGCAAGGATCAAGACGCAAACTATGAAAGTGTAGCGATCAGCAGTATCGCCAAATTAGACAGCTAATTACAGCGGCAACCCCTCCCATATGTCACTGTCAGCCACCAGATGATTAGAAGTTTCAGATTATTATTTTTAACCCATTCAATCCGGGAACACAGCTGTCATTTTTTAGATTCATTTGGCTATTCAAAAATAGCAGATCTACAAGCTCGTAGCGCGGCACTCGGTGCTTAAAACTTGAAAAAATGATATGTATTTGGCTGCGGACCCCTCCCAACTCAAAATATTATGTTCCAGGGACCCCCTTCCCAGGAGCAAAGATTTGAGTTCCAAATGTTCACTTTAAAAACAATAGCCTATATATTCAAAGAGTTGCACACATTGTCACGATTATTTAAAAAAATAGCCGATTTACAAACTCGAGTGCCGTGCTACGAGCTTGTAGATCTGGTATGTTTGAATAGCCAAAGTTTAGAATATGGATAAAGTGGTTACACGCGGATGCGTTCCCGGTCTTAATGGGCTAACCCGGTTTCTCTGAGAATGTAATTGTTTTGTTTTATTCAACTCAGTGAACTCTCTCTCTCTGGTTCTCCTAATTTACCCAGTAGCTCTATCACTGTCGTAACACCTGTGAGTCATTTTTTAGTTGTTGTTTCACAGTTTATATTACTTTTTTATATGATATTGTGCAGACTGTGCCTACGCAGTTAAATACACAGCCGGGTCAGGAAAGTTAATTGATTAACAGATTCAGATGCCGATAGACCTTTAGGAAATTGCTTTTCTTGCTGTTACGAAAAATACATTGGAAATATCAGCAATTATAATAAGATTCGCAAGTGACACATGGCTATTCTTCAACAACAATGATTTGATTGCAGTGCATCGAACGTGTCTATCAATAAATGCACAAAATCTCTGTTCGTCTGTCTATATAGTTCTCGAGAGAACTGTCCCGACTGCCCGACCTCAAACTCGGTGCGCCAGTCGCCGACTACCCGAGTGAGTGTCGTGCCCGGCGTCGAGTTGGTCACAAAAGCGGTTGTCCGAAACTGCCAAACCGACCGATTTACCCTTAATACGGTCATGTGCACATATAGGACCGAACGACTTCAAACTCGGTCTGCGGCGCCCATCGTCGAGTCGTTCAAATAGGCGGTTATGCAGAACTTCTGATCCAACTGAAATGCCCATACTTTGCCAGTGCATGCGCATGTGGGCATACTGACGATGACATATATGGGCATAAAAGGGAAAAGGACAGACAGATACAGACCGTAGAGTTAAAAATAATAGAGAGGGCACCGGATATCGCCTCCCATCCACTTGCATTGAGTTGCTCACCCAGCGCATGAGGCGAATTGACCCCTTCTTCCGGGTTGTGAAATGTGATGGGCGAGGCCTATTTGGGGCCACTGTGACACGACTTCCATCGTGTAATAGTATTAATGGAAGAATAGTATTAATGGCAATAAGTAATAGTAATAGTAGTAGTATTAATGGAAGAAGAAGACGAAGAAGAAATGTTAACTAATAGTAGATTCCACTGAGTTTCAATATGAGTCATGTTCTGCCCCAGGGCAGATTTATTATTTAAACAAGTAAAACAGTGACCTCTATTGGCAGGTTATTGTAGCACTCCCTACTTAACCTAAAGCAGGTGCAGCTAACACATTAATCAAAGCAGGTGTTGTTACTTTGCTAATTAGCAGAGACTGGGCAGAAAGTGCAATTTGCTTGTAGAGTGCAGACATGGTTTGTTTGTCACCTGATGTGATTTTTACTTTCTTCATTTGTTGAGTCCCTTCGATGCAAGGCTGTAAGTAAGATTTATGCTTGCGTAGTATGTTACAGTATGTCTGGAATTGTATGTTTAAATAGGCATTTACACAATGTTAAGAGCATATCATGCAGTGATTGTTTGTATTGTGTGTTTGTATCATTCCAGTTTTCACTCCACTTTCACATGTAAAAATAAAAGGAGCAAGAGGCTAATCCTGACCCTTGTGAAAAAGGGAGTTTGGCTACTGTCAAGTTTGTGGTATCAGGCACTCTAACTGGACAGAACAAGTCATGTTTTGTTATGAGGCCTGGGATGTCGAAAGAGCAGCAATCTTACATCAGCCTAACTTACACAGTAAAACCCTTGAACACGTATAAAGCCTTGGAGACCATGCACCATCCCACCCAGATAGATCTATATGGAAGAAGAGCGTTATCTGTGGAAGTCACAATGATTTATATGTGAATAATGCACTTCATACATATTCCCCTCACGGTGACCCCTATAGATCTTAATAATATACCCTGCATCAGACCTGGGCTGCTCTCCCTCGATCATAGCATGTTATTGTGATGAATACATTTCGGACACTGGCTGGCTTGGCTCTAGCGCCACCACGAGGCCACCTTTTCCACTGACGTGCATGCTTGTTTACTCCCAAACAAGATATCTGCTGGATTGCTACAGTATGCGTGTTATACAATGGTGTAAAGTAATTAAGTACATTTACTCAAGTACTGTTCTTAAGTACAATGTTGAGGCACTTTTACTTTACCAGAGTATTTCCAATTGTCTGTACTTTTACTTCTACTCCACTACACCTCAGAGGCAAATATTGTACTTTTACTCCACTACAATTACTTGAAAACTTCAGTTACTAGTTATTTGCTGATCTACAAGCTCTACAAGCTCACAATGTGTCGCGATGCGACACATTGTGAGCTTGTAGATCTGCTATTTTCAAAAGATTGTGCATATTTTATACATTTGAAAACCTGTGAAATGGGACATTCTGCACAATGAGTACTTTTACGTTTGTAAGTATATTTTGATACCAATACTTTTGTACTTTTGTACTTTTGGTACCAATTTTGAATTCCAGACTTTTACCTGTAACAGAGTGTTTCTACATTGCAGTTTTGATACTTTCACTTAAGTTAAAAAAGAATAGTACTCTACTCTTTACGCCACTGATGTTATTGTAGGTAAAAACAAAGAAAAGAAAAAAGGAGTCATCGTGGTCGTTGGCTTGTAGGTAGATCTGCTTGTACACTATTGTAAGTATTACGTGGGGTTTTAAATGGTTAATTTCTTCCAGAGAATGTACCCTGCTGACTTAGGCAACACTCTCTTCTGTCTTCATTAGGTCAGAATGTGCTCACTTTGCACACATATCCCACATTTTAACCCGTTTAGACCGGGGAAGAATCTGTGTCATTTTTTTAGATTTCTTTGGCTATTAAAAAATAGCAGATCTACAAGCTCATAGTGCGGCACCGAGTGCCGCGCTATGAGCTTGTAGATCTGCTATTTTTGTAAAGATCGTGAACATTTTGTGCAAATCTTTGAATATATATACATTTTTAAAGCAAACATTTGTAACTCAAATCTTTGCTTAAAAAAAAAAAAGCCAAGCCAAAGAAATCTTAAAATGACACAGATGCGTTGCCGGTCTTGAAGGGTTAATGGGACAGATTGCTATGAAAGGAGCCGAGTGCATTTTGTGCTCCCCGGAGAGGCTGACCCTGTGGTTTTCCAGTGACCCCCTTGGCCTTTCCTTCTGAGGTCACCCTCAGACCACAATGTCACGTTTGTACTCCAGATATAATAATAGGCACATAGCGGGGATGGACCGTACTGGGTTTTTGGTGCCAAAATGACCTTTCCAATAGCAGCAACAATGTCCTGATGGGTGTAAGTGGAAGCTAAGGGGCTGTCATCATCCCCTGGGTCCTTCTATCTCCTCTCAACCAGGGGAAGATACAATTGGTTGGATTTTCTGGGGGATGGGGGGGTACTTAAGTAAAAGTATCAATACTGCAATGTAGAAATACTCTGTCACAAGTAAAAGTCCGGAATTCATTTTTTTATTTTTTCGGAATTCAACTTTTACTTGAGTAAAAGTACAAAAGTATTGGTATCAAATTGTACCAAAAGTAGAAAGTACTCATTATGCAGAAGGTCCCACATTTTCAAATGTATACAATGTATAAAAATCATTTGAAAATAGGCGATCTACAAGCTCACAATGCGTCGCCTGAGCTTGTAGATCTGCTATTTTCAAATGGCCGAAATGTATATAGGGGCTGAAAGTGGTTAATGTATGTTTTGTAGTAATAATCAAAATCTACAAAGTACTGTAACTAGTAACTAAAATAAATAATTGTAGTGGAGCAAAAGAACAAGATCTGACTCTGAGATGTTTTTTAGTAGAAGTAAAAGTGCTGAAAATTGGAAATACTCCAGTAAAGTAAAGCTCAAAATTGTACTTAAGTACAGTACTTGAGTAATAGGGGTGTGCCGATATATCGTCCCGCGATATATCGCGATACGTTTTCGCGACGATATGTATCGTTTTGGAAAAAAAAAATATCGTTTTTGAAAAAAAAAAAAAACATTTTTTTTTTTTTTTTTCTTTTTACAATCATAATAATCAGGCATGCAAACGGCCCCGAAGTGAAAAGAGTGACAACATGTTTTTTTTTCGGGTCAGGTGTCATACTATTTGGATTCAAAACGGCTATTGTAGCTGAAAAGCTACAAGTTTGCATGTCTGAATAATGCAAAAACAGAATTATTTGTTTGCATTTTCTTTTTTTCTCCTCCATATATTTTCATAATAAAAAAAGTGCGTATCGTATCGTATCGAAATCGTATCGAAGTTGTGAGCCAAATATCGTATCGTATCGTTTCGTGAAATTAGTGTATCGGCACACCCCTATTGAGTAAGTATACTTAGTTACTTTATATCACTGGCTTAGGAATGAAAAAAACCAAACATGAATTCAAGGCTTCATGGGGTGTGTAATTGATAGAAAATAAGAAATGTTTGGGTGAACTACTCCTTTAACTTAAAAATCATTAGAAGTGATGACTACTTAATACGTATCGCCTGGAGGTTATTGATTAAGCACATTTCTTTGATAACGCGGTCCAGAGCCCCAACGATTCTCCTCCTTTCCAAACACCACCGGCGGGTGAAATCAAATTAGCGCGATGAAAGTTTTATTCCAAGTTTATTACAGGAAGGATCCTCCAGCAGCACTCAGACACAATGTTAGGAAGGAATTCTCCATCTTGATCGACGCTGCCGGCTGGCACTGACGGACACATTAGCATCCATAGGTCATTCATCTGTTGTCTGTCCTGGCCCTGGATGTACTGTGGAGGCATCGGCCAGCCTCTGAGTGGCATTTGTATTGCTGGCAGGGCCTTTTGTCTGTCTGCAGTGGCGTGCACAGACATTTTGAGGGGCAGGTGCTCAAGTAAATTATACATTTTTTTGTTTACTTGGTCTGCTCTTTTTTCCCTCTACACCTATACCTCTTTGCCAAAAATAGCCGATCTACAAGCCCACAACGCCTCGCAGCGCGAGGCGTTGTGAGCTTGTAGATCGGCTATTTTTGGCTAAAGTTCTCCTCAGAAAAGGGATGCTAGGTTTCGAGTGGTTATGGTAAAAAGAAAAATCATATCACATCACAGATTTGGCGGACCCCCTGTAGTAAACTCTGAGGACCCCCTAGGGGTCCCGGACCCCCTGTTGAAGACCCTTGCTGTAAACTGAAAAAAAGGGCACTTCTGGTCAAGAGGGCAAAGGGCAGGTGCTCTAGCACCACCTAGAGTATCGGCCAGCCTCTGAGTGGCATTTGTATTGCTGGCAGGGCCTTTTGTCTGTCTGTCTGTCTGTCTGTCTGTCTGTCTGTCTGTCTGTCTGTCTGTCTGTCTGCAGTGGTGGAAAAAGTAGCTACTAAAATGTTTTACCAAAGTAAAAGTATCAATGCTGCTATGTAGAAATACTCAAGTAAAAGCCTGGACATTTTTCTTGAGTAAAAGTATAAAAGTAATGGTATCAAACATGTATTTAAAGTACCTGACTTAAAAGTACTCATGATGCAGAATGTCCCGTTTCACAAAATTGTAAAAAAAGATATTTTGAAAATAGCAGATCTACAAGCCCTACGAGCTTGTAGATCGGCAATTTTCAAATGGCCGAAATGTATATACAGTAGGGCTGAAATGGTATTTTGTATTTTTTTGTAATAATAATCAAAATCTACAAAGTAACTGTAACTACAGTCTTCAAATAATATGTAGTGGAGTAAAAGTACAATATTTGGATGTAGAGGAGTAGAAGTAATATTGGAAATTGTTGGATATACTCAAGTAAAGTACAAATTCCTCAAACTTGTACTGAAGTAGTACTTGAGTAAATGTACTTAGTTACTTTACACCACTGTCTGTCTGTCTGTCTATCTGTCTGTCTGTCCTTTCCCCTCATCTCTCTCGCTCTCTCTCTCCCCCCGTTGAATGCCAATGAGAGTGTGTGTGAGTGTGTGTGTGGTGTGTGTGGAGCTGTGCATGCCCCGTACACACTGCCCTTTGACTGAAGTGAAATCAATCAGTCCTTCAATGGTTCTCTAAAGGACCATTATCCAATCTTCACCCTGCTTGTCTAACTGTCTGCCAGTGAATGTGTGACCCGGCTCCCTCTCTTATCCGCTCTGCCTGTGTGATCCAGACCAGACCAGACCAGGCCCCCGCAATAGGCTCTATGCACAGCAGCCATATTGGGAATGAATTGGGCCCCTTCCTTACTTCCTTCACAGGTGTCACCAATAATACTAATTAAGGCTCTGTTCCATTTAGTGTGGTATAGTGGTTGTCTTATTTTCAAGGACCCCCATAACTCTGAGTGTACAAATGGAACCAAATGGACCCGTTCCATTTGTACACTCTCAGAGTTACACACCCACCATTAAGGGGCCATTTGGGAACCAAAATGCAGTGGTTCCATGCACGATATCAGCGCCCTGACCAGAATTGAACAGAGCCTTCATTAGTATCATTGGTAACACCTCTGAAGGAAGTAAGAAGAGGCCCACTTTCTTTCCAATATGGCTGCTGTGCATAGAGCCTGTTCACGCTAGGCTGCGATTCACCAGCTTTCTATGTAGGGGGGCCACGGCCCACCCAGGCCCACCCAATGGCTGCACCCATGATACACATGATGAAAACAGAGCTATATTGTCCAATTTGACCATACTGTACAATACCAAATACTCTAAAACCAGTTCACCCGTGATGCAAGCTTGTACATCTGTTATTTTTGAGCAGTATTATGCACAGAATCGTAAATCATGTTATAGGGTGAGCGTTTGCCCCAGCTGCCACTCAAAGTGACTACTGGCCAATCACAGCGCGTCTTTTCTGGGACTTGTCAAAGTCTAGTTTTTTTTAAATATCACGCTTCCACCACACCTCAATCCCAGTTAGTTACACACCTGTCTCCACTCCTCATCAGCCCTGCAGCTCTGTGAGGGCTGCTCACCTGTGGCCACTTCAGCAATCAGCTTGTAGCCTATATAGTGGACTGGACTCACTCTGTACACTCACTGTTTGATCCTAGACATGTGTTGTGTTCTTTGTTTAGTGTTCTGTATTGCTGACTTGCCCTTCATTGTGTTAAATACATGTTATTGGACTTTACCTGCCTGCCTACTCGTCTGTTTCTGGGTCCACACCTGATTCACAACGTGACTGTTGTGGCCTGAAAAGTTACAGACCCGTAAAAGTCCATTTGGACCCCTCGTGGTCCCTGGACCAGACACTGAGAACCATGTTGGACCAGTGCCAGCTGACAAGCGCCACAGAATTAGAGGTGACTGGGAAAGGTTAGGCGCCGTTCATAGCCGTGAACGTTTTACATCGACTGAATGATCTATTGTAATTTGGTTTCAAATGTGTCGAGCGAAGCTCTTGCAGTTATACTTTATATCAGTCTTCTTCTAATTTAATACACAACTAAAGTGCACTGTGGGAAATGGAGACTGTTAAACTTGCAGACTGCCGTTGGAGACGGCCTCAGGACTCTGTGAGCAACTTTGATACGTACATATTAACTAGAAATGTAATCAGTGTGCTCAGCTTTTTCAGTGTTGTTGCGAAAACCCAAATGATGTTCTGTTTATCTCTGTTGTTCATAAACAAGGAAATATGAGAGACATTAACACCCTTTTAATGGTTTTATAATTTTTAAAAAAGCACCAAAAAGATCCAAACCAAATCAGATGGGTGCTGGAATCCAGAAATACCTACCGTAGTGAAATTGAAACGGAACAATCTGCACACCAAATAGCCTCCGTTAAAATGACTTTTCTTCTGCAAGAGTGAAGAGCTTTCTCAGACTTCTGTTCTTTTTGTATTCCTCCTCACTGTGCTGTCATTGCTGTTGTATCCTACTGAGCCTCCACCGAGAGGACGTAGAGCCTTCGTCCTACTCCTCCCGGCCAACACTCTCTGCTGACAATGCGCCGCCCCCCCCAGCCCGTAGGATTACATACAGTGACATTCATCCGCCTCCTCCCCACCCGGCTTCCCTCCCCGAACACAGGCCAATAAGCTCTATGCACAGCAGCCATTTTGGAAAGAAATTGGGCCTCCTCCTTACTTCCTTCACATGTGTTACCAATGATACTAATGAAGGCTCTGTTCCATTCTGGTCAGGGTGTTGATATCGTGCATGCTGGCTCACGAGAAACACTACATTTTTGGTTCCCAAATGGCCCCTTATGGTGGGTGTGTAACTCTGAGAGTGTACAAATGGAACCAAATGGACCCGGTCCATTTGGTTCCTTTTGTACACTCTCAGAGTTATGGGGTCCTTGAAAATAAGACATTTGACAACCACTGTGCTACACTAAATGGAACAGAGCCTTAATTAGTATTATTGGTAACACCTGTGAAGGAAGGAAGAAAGGGGCCCAATTCATTCCCAATATGGCTGCTCTGCATAGAGCCAATAGGGCATAGCAGTGGCGGCCATTTTCTGTTTCCACTTCAAAATACTCAATGCATTTTTCCCATTGACATTTCCAAAAATATTTATATCAATTCATGTATGCCTAGAATCAAGCTATCCAGGGTCCTGGTGAATCATGACCATAACACGTTTGATTCTGTGAAAAAAAACATAGAAAATGGCAAAACAAATGGTATTTATTAAATATAGTATATCATATAATTAAATATAACATTTAAAAAATCACAGAAAAAAAAGTTTTATGGTCATGATTCACCAGGACCCTGGATGGCTTGATTCTGTGGAACCAGAAAGTGGAACCAGAAAATGGCCGCCACTGCTATGCCCTATAGTGTTTGTGTAGTAGACGCTCGACAAAGCCGGATGCACCACCATGACTTTTTTTTAATATAAGAACAAAATCTTTGTGTTTTACCAATTATTAGGGGGCCCTCTTGCAATATCCCTCACGGCCCACAGGTTTGGAATCGCTGGCATAGAGACATGTTCTCTTTAACGGGTCATATATTACCTATCTACAGTTATAACAAAAGTCCCGTCTCCTCTCCACAGATTCCCCAGGTCAGCTACGCATCAACGGCGCCAGAGTTGAGCGACAACACGCGCTACGACTTCTTTTCCCGCGTGGTGCCACCGGACTCGTACCAGGCTCAGGCCATGCTGGACATCGTCACCGCCATGGGATGGAATTACGTGTCAACGTTGGCCTCCGAGGGGAATTACGGCGAAAGTGGCGTCGAGGCCTTCGTCCAAATCTCCAGAGAATCGGGTAGGTGTTTGTTTTTTAAGCTTTTTGCTTTCTCGACTTTCTCGTTATGTAGCTTCTAACTTTCTGATGGAGCCACGCTGTTTGTTTGGATGTTTGAGGAGTCTGGATGCTCCATCTCGTAATATGTATTTTAAATCCTTTGTGATTTTTTGGAGCAAAACCATCCTGGCCTTTTTTAATAATAATAAGACCAGGATTTTGTTATTGTGGGTAGTGCACGCTATTCACTCCTGCATTGTAAGATATTCTCTGCTGTGAGAGAACAAGCAAAGTGGAAGGACAATGTTTGTTTAAAATCTACATACAGAATAGATTGTAGAATGTGTTCCTTTGTGCTGCTGAGAGGACACGGTTGTATTTGGAGCACACTTTATTTTCACTGTCTGTGTGTCTTTTGTGTGTGTGTTGATTGTCCCCCAACGCCTAGTTCACGCCAAAGATTCGTGACATAACCATTTTAAGCCTGATTTATACTTTGTCGTGCGGCATGCACCGCGCGCTGAATAGTTCTACTAGTTCACAACGTGTTGTGAGCTTGCAGATCTGCTGCGTGACGCCATCGTTCAATGTCTGAATTACCTTAAAGGACCACTTCACCCATTTTGCTTCGGTTCATAATATGAAGTTCGGTGAGGATCTCTGTCTACTCACTCTGTCTACTCACTCTGTTTCTCAGAGGAGGGCTGTGGACAGTTCAGAAACCTGTCTACCAGTGCCATCATAGTTTCAAGTTGGGTTTCAAGCTATGTTTCAAACTTTATTTTACATTTAGTATTAATGCAAGAACAATAACGTATATATATATATATCAGCATGCCCACTTTCCAGGAAGAGAACGGCTATTAGCTCGGAATCCCTCATCGATACCATTATTTGGTAGACAGGTTTCTGACTGTCCATAGACTACCAAGTAGACGCACAGTGATTGGACGGAAATTCCCATTTTATAAAGAGTGTTTAAAACGTTGAAAATGGGTGACGCAGTCGGTAGCACTGTCGCCTCACAGCTAGAAGGCCCTGGGTTCGATTCCCGCCAGGGACGCTGTGGGCGCTGGGGGCTTGTTCTCTCCTCCGCGTCATCAGTGCCCATACCCTATGTGGGGTTGGCCAAAGGGCCTACTCTGTGTGGAGTTTGCATATTCTCCCCATGTCTCCTAGAGTAGGTACCCTCACAAAAACATGCAGTAATCCTGGTCTCTATACTGCCTCCCCCTTGTCAGCCGGGGCGCCTGATGGAGGGGAAAGGAACCGGTTGGAATAACGTGTTCCTTCCACGCGCTACGTCCTACCGGGGAAACTCTCCCCCTGTCGGGTGATAAGAAGGCTTGTTAGCTCCTCATGCATTGAAGGAGGCATGAGCTCGGCTCTGGGCTCTCCCTGGGCTGGCAGAGGGAGTGTAGCGCCCAGGATTTACTATAGACAATTGGCACTGGGTGAAAAAAAATGGGATTGCAAAATTGTGGGATAGCATTTTTAAAATGGGTGACGTTTAAGGACACAACCCGACTTTCAGAGCATTAGCAACAGCATTGGCAAACTCACAGAGGAGAGCTTTGATGCAAGCTGAGCTTAGAGACAAACCTCCATGACAGTGGCAACTGTCGGTCGCTTTGCCATGTTCTTGTCCCACTGGAAGACAGCCAGCGTTAGCGGAATGAGAGAGTGTCGCTAACCGAGCAGCCAAATGACTAATCTCTGAACCACACATCTGTGGGTTTGCTATTACCCTCTAGTGTGATCAATTAAGAAAACATTAGGTTTGGGGGGGAGAGGGGGTAGGAAGGGGAGGGGAGGGTGGCGAGGCTGTTATGTGCTAACATTTCAACATGGGCGCGTTAGAGAGAGCACGAGCAATTTGTTGACGAATGAACAAGATAACAGGTGATGTAATTGATGCTCCAGGTACTTATTCATCGAGTATACACGCTACGCTGTCCCCCCCCCCCCCTCACCCCTCTATATCGCCGTGTCATAATTAACCCCTTAAGACCGGGAACGCATCTACACTACAAATGTCTTCTAAATCCTAAGTTTTCTGAAAAAAAAAAAAAAAACGTACGTTGCTATATCTGTGGTTCTCAAACTGTTTCATGTCAAGGACCCCCAAAATGATATGTATTTAGCCGCGGACCCCCATCTGAAAAGAATGTTGTTCCAGGGACCCCCAGAAGCAAAGATTTGAGTCAAAAATGTTCACTTTAAAAATATATATATTCATAGATGTGCCCCAAAAAAAATCACGATTAAAAAAAAATAGCAGATCTACAAGCTCATAGCATGAGCTTGTATATCTGCTATTTTTGAATAGCCAAAGCGTTCCCGGATTGAAAGGGTTAACACCACGCTCTCAGCGCTTCGGAGCGCCTTTGATTAAATTATTATTGCATGCTCGCGGCCCTGCCTGGACATGCGCTCGCACATTAATTACCGGTGTAATTGCCACATTGGAATTCATAAGCCGTAACATGTATGTCCGAGATTAACACAGCGTGCAGCGCGGCGTAGCCGCGGGCCTTTAATAAATGAGTCCCAAGTTTTTTTCCGGCGCGCTCGTAGAAAGGCAAGGAGGATGCCAGCTATAATCCTCCCCAGGGTCCCAGTGCTGCCCGGGTTCTCGGCTCTCTAAGGCTTCCTCTTGGATCAATGTGAGCCTGTGATTGACATCCAACGACACACCCACCTCCTTTCTTTCACACGCACCGCACCGCACTAACTGCACCGCACTAACTGCTGACTGGACTGGATGTGAGAGCTGATACTGTAATGTGGAGCAATGAAGTTTTAGAGGGAGTAGTGATGAGAAAACATAGACCTTTGTCTGTCTGTCTCTCTCTCTCTCTCTCTCTCTCTCTCTCTCTCTCTCTCTCTCTCTCTCTCTCTCTCGATGTATATTTTTATGGTCCAAGAGCGGCTATACTTTGTTTCAGTTTGGTGATGTAGTCCAGGTTGCCTCAGTATTCGACCAAATGTCAGCACAGTCCTAGAGACAAAGACTTCAAGGGTTTATCAATTTAAAATGGAATATCCTGGAAATACCATGTTCTCATGTTTGAAACGATGCCACACTCTCTCTCTGTCTGTCTCTTTCTGTCTGTCTGTCTGTCTGTCTGTCTGTCTGTCTGTCTGTCTGTCTGTCTCTGTCTGTCTCTGTCTGTCTGTCTGTCTGTGTGTCTCTCTCTCTCTCTCTCTCTCTCTCTCTCTCTCTCTCTCTCTCTCTCTCTCTCTCTCTGTCTCTCTGTCTCTCTGTCTCTCTGTCTCTCTGTCTCTCTCTCTCTCTCTCTCTCTCTCTCTCTCTCTCACTCTCCTCTCTATCACTCTGTATCTCTCTCCTCCCTGTGTTTGCCCCCCCCCCCCCCCCCCCGACTTTGAGGTTGCCCTTAATAACGGATGGTTTAAAAACATAAAAGGTGGTCCCAACTCTGGTGAGTAAAAAAAAAAAGATCCTTCCCCACGGGTTGGCCTGTGGTTAGGTACAGTAATGAGCTGAGACAGGCTTTAATGCTGGCTCTCATGCTACGCAGCAGGACTACTCTGACCCATTTTGTCACTTTGAACTGGGGAGATTTTTTTTATTACCATTTTCCCAACATGGTGTTCCTGTTTTGAGTGTATAATTATATGCAAACATTTTTAAATTGTGTTAAAAAAAAAGAATCACATTTTAAACAAAATCTGGAAGTTCACAACATGTCGCATCCTGCCATGTTTTAAGCGTGTACAGTACATCTGCTATGTTCGCTATTTGTCGTACAACAACATTCACTGCCAGGGGTATTGACTAAACAGGCTGTAGCTTCTGCCAGCATTTTTAAGCATTCTGCCTAATCTTTCAAGGACCACAGAATATTTATCTCCAGTATGATCGATCCCCTGGATGGTTGCTAATCACGGAGGGTTTCACTGTGCTTCCGTGAAAAAAAAAAACATTTTGACCTCCCGCTTGTTATACCCAGTTGAAAATAGCATGTTTCGCCAATAATACATTGTAAAACACAGGAGCTCAGATACAGAATATTTCCCAAATACGTTAAACAGGAAGTGAATGGAGCAGTACATCTTTGGATCGCGTTATCTCCTGGTTCTGTGTGAAAAATAAATAAAAAAAACGGGTGAACGGGTGGATTTTAAATGACAGAGATCTCCGTCAATGGCAGTGAATGTGTTAAACAGGGCTAAATGGTTAAAACCATTTGCAGATATAAATATATTACATTATAACACATACATTAACCACTTCCCTATTTTATACCTAGGCTATTTGAAAATAGCAGATCTACAAGCTCACAACGTGTCGCATCGCGACGCGTTGTGAGCTTGTAGATCGGCTATTTTCAAACAGTTTAGTACTTTTACTTTTGGTACTTGAAGTACATTTTGATACCAATACGTTTGTACTTTCACTCAAGTAAATGTTGAATTCCTGACTTTGACTTGTGACAGAGTACTTCTACATTGCAGTATTGATACTTTTACCTAAGTAAAACATTTGAGTACCTTTTCCACCACTGGTTAAAACACTAGTACCCTACAGAGAGAGTAAAATATTGCAGCAGCCATGATAGATAACCAAACCAAGGTGTGTAAAACAAAGGACGGATGGAAAAAAAGAAACCTTTTATTTCCTCTCTCAGGTTGTGTGTTATTGGCTGAGAGGGGGGATTTCTCTGGCATAGAGAACCTTCCCTATCGGCATCTGTCAAACACTGTCAGCCTCCATGGCAAAGAAAAACCTCGCCGAGCGCTTTGCTAATCCCAAAGAAATACAGGGTGCATTAGCGGCCGTCCAATTAGTGACTTAACTAACACCGTATTATACGAAGGCACCATCGATAACGCCCTCTAGCTCCTGCACAAACAATGGGGGGGTGTAATCACGGCCCGATCTCATTTCACAACCCCACTAACCCCCATAAGAGTTAATTGATCCCCCACCACCACCACCACCTGATTCGCACACACGCACACACGCACGCACACACGCACACGCACACGCACTTTTGTATTACTATAATTGTGAGGACATCATTTTAGGAAGCAGATTTTAGTCCAAAGCCTAAAGCCGAAAAATAGCCGATCTACAAGCTCACAACGTGTCGCGCTGCGACACATTGTGAGCTTGTAGATCTGCTATTTTCCAGTGTTTGACATCGCCGCGCAACTAAGTATAAGATGGGGGGGGGAAATCTAACCCCAACCGCCTAAACCTAACCTCTAAAAGTCTAATCCTAAAATTAACCCCAACCTGAATCTTTTTCTAATTGACATATATCTCTAAAAAAAAAATGTTTTCAACCATAAAATATCAATTTCTCTTGTGAGGACCATACACTACTACACTTGTGGGGACGTTTGGTCCTCACAAGTACAGTAATACACACACACACACACACACACACACACACACACACACACACACACACACACACACACACACACACACACACACACACACACACACACACACACACACACACACACACACACACACACACACAGCAGCCGGCAACGATTTCCAACCCCCTTCCAAACAACGCAACATTATACATCCATCTCAGGTTTTTACTGCGGCGGAATGAACGCCGCCGCCGGGCTCACACGCCCGTTATACTGTCCATAGTTTAATTGAACAAACAATCAATCACAGATAGGTGTCGTGCGTGCCGGGGGCGGCCTAGTCCGATCGGCATCCATCACTGTAAAAGTCTTACATTCTGTACTACGGGCACGGTTCGAAAATAGCTAATCTACAAGCGGCGCCTCGTGAGCTTGTAGATTAGCTATTTTGGGGCTGGAGGTGTGGCATACAGCATGGATTAATACACAGAGGTCAATTCTTTCAAATAACGCTGTGGTCAAGGTCAGGAGAGTTTGGGGAAAAAAAGGCAATTCTCTTGAATGCTGCCTTTGGGTTACGGCCATGGAAACTGGAGAGCATTTGCATTTCCTTCACCATATGTGACTGTTTTTTGTCTGGGAGACAGTCATCTCGCTGGATCCCATTCTTCAGGAAAGCAGGAACAATGTTTTGCAAATAACTTTTTAAAATCCAAAATGGGTTAATAGCCCAGTTAGACTCTTCACATACTAGAGTATGTCTGACATAAATGTCAGCGCTTAAATTGACAAATTGACATAAATATGAAATAAATGCATACACATGTAGCTAAGATACTGTATAAGGTTAGAGATATTAAACGCTAATTCAAGTGGTGTTTTCTCTGCTTGAGAGTCTTAACTTGACTTCAGTTCTATAAGCTGTAGTTTCAAACTAATCACTCAATCTTATTAACCAATATATCATTATTTTTTGCTATAGGCTCTATGCACAGCAGCCATATTGGAAAGAAATTGGGGCCCTTCCCTACTTCCTTAACAGGTGTTACCAATGATACTAATTAAGGCTCTGTTCCATTTAGTGTAGCACAATGGTTCTCAGTTGTGCTAGTGCTAGTTACTTCTCTCTGAGAGTGTAGGCTACAAATGTATAAGGGTCCATTTGGTTCCATTTGTACACTCTCAGAGTTAGCCATCCGTAAGGGGCCATTTGGAACCCCCTCAAGGAACCATGAGGTCCTGGACCACACTTTGAGACCCACTGGTGTAACAGGGTGTTTCCAGTGAGCCAACATGCAACAATATCAGCACCCTGACTCTGTTTGACCAGAATAGAACAGAGCCTTCATTAGTATCATTGGTAACACCTGTGAAGGAGTGAGGAAGTAAGTAAGGAAAAGGCCCAATTTCTCTCCAATATGGCGGCTGTGTATAGAGCCTATTCCCTGCTTTCATATGATGTGAAAGAAATGTTATTAAAAAATGCTAGTTTTGGTCTAAAATAAATGCTGCATTCATGGTCTGGAGAGACGAGCACTTTTTACAGACGGGCGAGAGGGCAGAAGGGCTCTAGCCCCCCTTTGTGCATATGCCTGGGGGGGAGCATAAATTAAGCATGAAAACCACTTCTACAGTAACAGCTATTACTACACTGTCTACATGTTTACCTCGCCTCGCAAAAAAACACCAGTGTAATCTCTATGTAAATGCATGGCGTCTGCACCGGTAACCATGAAAAATGAGCATAATATAAAGGCTTTTAAAAAAAGCTTGCAGATTAATAATGAGTTGTATATTTACCGCACATGGAATGGCGGAGGGAATTAAGGCAGTGGTTTAAAGTAACTAAGTACATTTACTTAAGTAATGTACTTAAGTACATGTTTGAGATACTTTTACTTTACTGGAGTATTTCCAATTTTCTGTACTTTAACTTCTACTTAACTCCACTACATCTCAGAGGCAAATATTGTACTTTTACTCCACTACAATTATTTAAAAACTTAAATACTTTGTAGATTTTGGTTGTTATCACAAAACACACGTTACCCTTCAGCCCTATATACAGTACATTTCGCCATTTGAAAATAGCAGATCTACAAGCTCACAATGCGTCGCATTGCGATGCATTGTGAGCTTGTAGATCTGCTATTTTCAAAAGATTTGTATGCAATTGAAAACTTGTGAAATGGGTGATTCTGCATAATGAGTACTTTTACTTTTGTACTTTTACTATTTTGAAACCAATATGTTTGTACTGTTACTCAAGTACATTTTGAATTCTGAACTTTTACTTGTAATTCTACATTGCAGTATTGATACTTTTACTTTCTTTTTTTTCTTTTTTTTTTTTTTTCATATGGACACCACAGTGAGTAGTCATGTGACTACAAAGATAACACAAAATACAACATTGGGACAAAGCAGGGCAAAACAAAACAGAAATGACTAAAACAAATAAGGCACCAAATTAACACAAAATGGACATCCTTAACAGGGAAAAGAGAAACTAAAACAAGAAAAAACAAACAAAAACTGGAGAAAACAAAAAAACAAAAGAAAAAAAAGCAAAAACAAGGTACGGAGGCACATAAGAACTAACCCATGTTCAAGTTCATATTCTTTACCACTCTTTTCCTCCAACTAAAAACATCAGAGCAAAACAATCATTAATTAAGTCAGTCCTTCATCAAGTGCCTGATAATAAACCAGTACCGTGTTAGAAAAGTGCTCCCCCCATTTGGTTGTTGACTCTTCCTTATATATATCCAATAGTATTCTATATGCTTTTAGTTAGGCTGAGGTGCTAAGTCCTCATAGCTTGCATTATGGTCACCCTCCCGTCCACACTCACACTTTCCATGTAGCGCTTCTGTCGTGTCATATCGGGTCCTGTGCTTATGAAATATGAAATTATTATGATATTAGTACATTGTAAGCACAAAACCGGTAGAGTGTCTCATAAACAGGTGAAGACCATAAAGGTCACTAGTCACTATCTGGAGAGGTTCTAGCAGTAGCTAAAAGCTGCTGAATTGGCCAAGGTGACACCTTCAGCTGTTTGGTCCTGCGACTTGGGTGTGAGTCTAAACGTGGAATCAGGCCGAGCTAAGCGCAGTCTAAACTAGGCATTAGTGCCAATAGACTGACAACTGCTCTCCACTTGGGTGGAACAAACTTAAATGCTTACTAATCTTCTCTAAATTCACAGATAAATATAGGACTAAGTTTTAGTAAAATAGGGCCGAGGGAAAAACCCTTTATAGTGGGATAACATGATCATTCTGTCTCTTAAATCCGAGATTAATGATGCGTTTCTTTTAAGTCATTTTAATCATCTAAATCATTTATACCACGTCAGACATGTTACTGTTTAGGCTTATTTCAAAACTAATAGAATGTTGTATAATAATGTCATAATGTGAGTGTATGGAAAAGTACAGTTCTATAGATAAGGTTTAAGGGAATAATGTGTACAAATCAAGGCAGATTCTAAATTCATTGTGCTGACTAAGAAGGGGCGGGCCCAAGCATTTGTGATTGACAGTCACAGACTGAAGTTAGTCTATTTATGTTAACTGTTTTAGTATATAATGACTTGTAATAGAAGCAAACGGGACTCTGTGTTTTGGCTATACACAGTTGTCACGTTCAGCAGAATAAGCAGATTCTATGAGCCCAAAATGCGGGTTACCCGGCTGGTTAGATGTTACAAGAAGTAGTGGAGGAGAGGAGAGACATCGCGGACCCAGAGTTTCCCAATCAGCATTTAATTCAGAGCAACAGCACCATAGCAGAGAGCCAGGGAGCATAAGCTCCCCGCCTGCAGCCTGACGGCTCACCAGTACTAGTAGCAATGAGTAACATTTTAGGTCATCTTTTAAACTGTCCATTCGCATTTGAATACAGACAAACAGGTGGGATGGGGGAGAATCCCCCACCGGCTGTTGACCAATAGTTCTTTGATCATTTTAGACTTCGTGTCTCCAAGATAACAAAAGGCAATGTAAATTAGACTTCACAGCTATCTGAGGCCCTTCATTACCTATGCGAACACCAGTCTGTGTCACTCATGATTCCGCTTACTTAGCTAGGTTACATTTATATCAGATGTTTTACTTGCATACCGTTCATAAAATATAGCAAATAAGGGCTAATATACGACACATCCCCCCACGAAAGACTTATAACGTCTTTCGCAAAAAGTATATTGAATAAAACAGTATGAAAGAAAAACATCAAAAATAACATTCTCACTTACGACCCCCCAAGACCATGGCTGGAACTCAAGCAGAGCAAAAAGACATTCAGTAAGATTCAACTTCAAACAACAAATCAGACAGAACAACTTAGATACAGGCATCATAGTTACACAATAAAGTCATACAGTGATTTACATTCAATTTCAAAATAAAATAGACAAACTGTTTCACAAATCAAGAAAGAATGTCAGTATTTAGTAACGGATCGACTTACGTCTGATGCGTGCGTCATGGGTCACATGACTTTCGACTGACACAGAAGGCAAAGACAGGAACTATTTAAAAATAAAACAAGCTTGAAATACAAAAACAACTCAAAAATCTTATTCAGAGAAAATACATAGGATGCTCTATTTTCGCATCAAAATATACTTCCCCTTCCAAATCAGTGCATAGGTCTCTCTGTTAAGGTCACTAGTCACTATCTGGAGAGGTTCTAGCAGTAGCTAAAAGCTGCTGAATTGGCCAAGGTGACACCTTCAGCTGTTCGGTCCTGCGACTTGGGTGTGAGTCTAAACGTGGAATCAGGCCATAGTGGCCAATAGTGCCAATAGACTGACAACTGCTCTCCACTTGGGTGGAACAAACTTAAATGCTTACTAATCTTCTCTAAATTCACAGATAAATATAGGACTAAGTTTTAGTAAAATAGGGCCGAGGGAAAAACCCTTTATAGTGGGATAACATGATCATTCTGTCTCTTAAATCCGAGATTAATGATGCGTTTCTTTTAAGTCATTTTAATCATCTAAATCATTTATACCACGTCAGACATGTTACTGTTTAGGCTTATTTCAAAACTAATAGAATGTTGTATAATAATGTCATAATGTGAGTGTATGGAAAAGTACAGTTCTATAGATAAGGTTTAAGGGAATAATGTGTACAAATCAAGGCAGATTCTAAATTCATTGTGCTGACTAAGAAGGGGCGGGCCCAAGCATTTGTGATTGACAGTCACAGACTGAAGTTAGTCTATTTATGTTAACTGTTTTAGTATATAATGACTTGTAATAGAAGCAAACGGGACTCTGTGTTTTGGCTATACACAGTTGTCACGTTCAGCAGAATAAGCAGATTCTATGAACAAAGATGCACCATATGACGATTGGACTTGGATGTATGGTTTGCTAAAGGACTCTGACAAATAAAGTGATTTGTTTGAGAATGGAAACTCGGTCTCTGAGCGTTGGCTTATTTCCCCGTCATTTGGATATTGACTCGTATTCTACCGGTCCCCTTATGGTCCAGAGACGACACTTCCATTTAGCCCACAGAGTACTACTCTTACTAAGATTTCCTCTGATTTTATAGGTTAACTGCTCCATTACTTTTATTTGTTCCGTTAGTTCCCTCCATTTCTGTACACTAGGGCTTAGTTTCTGAAGCCAGTTTTTGGTTATAAGTTTGAGGGCCGTTAATCTTAATATTTTAATAAGGTACTTGTCTTCAGTTCTGTCTATCTCCTTTGGTATTTTACCCAACAGGATATATTCATGACTAATATTTACCTTAATTTTCAGAACTCGTGTTATTTCCGTACCAATATTGTCCCAGTACTTTTTCAAGACAGGACAAAACCAGAAGATATGACTGTAGTTGGCATGGTTTTCTCCACAGTATCTCCAACATTATGGTGTTGCTGGTATTTTAAATTTTGCTAATTGGACTGGTGTAAGAAAATATCTCATTTGGCATTTCCATGCGTATTCTCGCCAGAACTGAGATGCTGTTGTCTTGTGTAAGGATATGCTTATATTTCCCCATTCAATGTCAGACAAGGTTAAATCTAGTTTTTCTTGACATCTTATTTTTTCTTTCAATTCTTCTGGTTTGTTCTGCCTTTCCAAGATGTTATATAAAGCCGAGATTTGGTGCTTGACACTCGCACACTTATAATTGTTAACCAGGAACTGTGTCATGAGATGAAAATCTGAAATACTTTTCTTCTGTCTGGTGCTTTTCTCGATATAGCTTCTAACTTGCAAATATCCCCAAAAAAATGAGAGTGAGGTAGATCGTAGTCTCTTTTAAGTGATTCGAATCTTATAATTCCTTTATTATCTATAAATTGCCCAAAAAATCCTCAATCCCTTTTGATTCCAAGTCTTGAAAGTACTGTCGTCTTTATTTGGAGCGAAGTCAGGATCTTCCTTTATTTCTCTTAGTAGCAGCATTTCATTATGAATCTTAATGTCATTCCTGACTCTGTCCCAGGAATGACAAACTGTAAGTGTATTTCTAAGCCATATGTTTTCTATATTTTGTTTTGGGATTTTTGTAAGGAAAGGGAGGAGCTTCTCCATATCTTTACATTCAGCTAATTCTATAGACCTCCATTTTACCTGTATCTCCTCATTTAGCCATGTTTGTATTGTCTGTATTTGAGCTGCATAGTAATAGTTCTGCAAGCTAGGGAGAGCCAGCCCCCCCTTCCTTTTTGCCAATTTTAGTGTTTTCATGATTGATACTTTTACTTAAGTAAAAAAAAATGGGTACTTTTTACACCACTGAAGGAGGGAAGGAGGCAGTCTCTGTCTTTGTGTCAGCGGAGCAGTTAGAACTCGGCCTCCACACATCTGCACTGTATTATTATTGCCGCCATTAATGAACACGCTTTCATGGCGGTCGTCTCACAGGAGACAAAGCGATGATACCTGCTCATCATCGCCGGGCGCTATGCAAATGGCCATCCAGTAAAGCAATGCATATTAATCATGTTTTGCCCTGTGAAGTCAACTCATAACACGTTACACTGCACCATCGCTCTGCCAGGGTCAGCCTCCCATTGTTGCCTCACAATGAAGGAGACGTCTGACTCGAGATAAATGGCTCCATAATTCTCTCATTTACACTTCAGTTGTGCGCCGGAAATAGCCCGATCTACAATTGTGAGCTTGTAGATCGGGCTATTGCCGGCGCATGGCACTGTTGCACTAGCCTGGTAAACCCTCCCTCCGGAAATCTCATTTGTATTTGATTTCAGTAGTGAGTCTGGCATGAGTGCCTGTTGGGCTTTTTGGCTGTGGGCTGGAGTTGGGCGGGAGTAATACCGTTGACTGGAAAACCCCTTCAGCCAATCAGCAGTTTGTTACACCACCACCAGAGCAAGCGACGCAAGGGGACTTTTGAAGGGGCTATGCCGAAACTAGGTTGCTTTATTCGGATACATGCGTGTCACACTGCCCGCCCCTGCCGGTTCTCCGAATTTGTATTTTTAAATAGGCTCTGTCATGATTAATTGACCACATAAAGTTAAACAACTAAATTCTATCCGAACGATATCTTAAAAGTAAATTCCGTGCCACAAAAAAGAAGAGAGCGTTTTGAAGTTTTTTAAGCGGAGCGGACAAAATGTCATTGGCGGACGCTCCATTTCGGTCGGCTGCACTCGGTTCCATTCGGATTTACTCGGGTTCCACCTGATTGGCCAACTTTCCGCTGTCAATCACAGAACAATGAGCGAGGACGCAGATAGGCGTGTCTACTTGGTGGACGACGCAGAAACGCCCAGATAAGCTCTCAGGCCAGACCCAATTCCTGAAATCAAATGCAAATGAGATTTCCGCAAGGGGGGTGGGGGGGGGGGGGTGGGGTTTACCAGGCTACTGTTGCACGGCTTAAGTATAAATCACCCGTAGGCATCACAGGAAATCACTGCCGGTATGATGATGATGTGTTGAGAATATGGTAATGTTATTGCTGAGTGTGGGTATCTCTGCCTTTTTATGTCTGTAAGTAGTAATGAATAGATTTTCGGATGCACATACAAGTAGCTGTTCTATGTGTGTAGGATGTTGAGCACGCCAACCTCTCCCCCCCCCCTTCCATTATGGAGATTGAAGAGCGATTGAGCGATGGGAATGATTTATTCCTCTACAATATGATAACACGTTCGGGAAAAATAAAAAAATATATGTGTTTTCCCCCTAGGGGCCACCACCTCCTTTTTTTTGTGTAGAAAAACAGAAATTTGGTTTGGCTCCTCCCCTTTCGTAGTCCACTTCCTCCTAGGTGCTTCGGTATGTTTACTCCTACTAACACTACCTGTTTTAAGGCAGTGAATCTGTCTTTCCTCTAGTCTATCTATACTCATAGGATGAGGCTGGATGCTTCTCGTGGCTAAAGTTCACTTTAGATGGCACGCCTCCGTTTTTTTGCCGGAGCCTTTTATGTCTTGGGTTTGAGAATGGCACTTCCGCATTCCTAGAGTGCGGAAGGGCTCCGGGACGGCACCAGATGACTGGAAGGGTACGGTACCCCCTTCCAGTCAAACGTTTGACGTTTGCTCACGTTTGTCCCAAGAAGTCACGATAGGCCGTTTGGGGAGTGATTGACTCCCTGTAACTCAATAGCATTGCAGCATTGTGTTAGCCTGGCTCCAGCCCCTGATTCGCTAGCCTCGCATTCAGGGTCTGGTGACGCTACAAGGTGGGTTTTTCTCGTTTGAAAAATCTAACCGGCGGCCCGGCCCAATCGGGTTTGGGATAATCCAGTATGAACCAATCGCCAAAGAGCCCCACTTTGGCCACGCCCCCCATATCCGAAAACTGCTGCACTCAGAGGGCTTTCAGACTGAATAATGGAGTGAAACGGAATGACAATTCAGGCTGAGTGTCAGGCTAGCAATGTGTCTGACTAAATGTAACGTCCACTCTGTTGCCATCTGTAACGTTACCCGCGGTCTGTGCAGCGCTGATGATGTCATCACCCATCATAACTATAGGCCAACCTCACTACTCTTGTTCTTGTTCTGCCCAAGGGCAGGATGACTGTAAAGGGTGCGTCTGTGTACTTTATTCATACTCTTTATCGTGATGTCATTCTTCTGTACCTATTATTGTACTTCTATGCCCTGCATCTGTAACTTTTACTTGTCTCTGGCGCATCAATCTATTGACGATGCGGCGAGCCAACACATTGTTGTGAATTTATAAATCATTCATTTCATCGGGGCTTAGGGGGGAAAAAGGCCAAAACAAACAGAACATATCTGTCTCTTCTAAGTTTAGAAGAACATTTTTAACTCCAGTAGGAATGTGTTACACAGTGAATAGCCTCATGAATATGTTGGATCAATGGTGAATGTTTAACTATGTATAACTATATCTTGGTCACTCAGATTTGTACATACACTGTCCATAGTTTAATTGAACAAACAATCAATCACATATAGCCGTCGTGGCCTAGTCCGATCGGCATCCATCACTGTAAAAGTCTGATTTCCGCGGCATTGTGTACTACGGGCACAGGTCGAAAATACCTAATCTACAAGCTCACGACGCGCCGCAGACGCGGCGCCTTGTGAAATTGTAGATTAGCTATTTCCGGGCCCGTGACACGGTAGCGCGACGGAGCAGAGACGTTGCAGGGAATATTAGAGGAGTAGAATTTTCTAAAAGGGCATAACGACTAAGTTATAATCAGGAAAAACTTTAAAGACCCCTGGCCTAAATCGGTAACAGTACCTCTTCTTCCTCCTAGCCAGTGGTGTAAAGTAACTAAGTACATTTACTAGCCAGTGGTGTAAAGTAACAAGAAGGCATATCAAACTGTTAAAGAGCTAACCAGAGCAAAACAGACCAGAGTCTCTGCAATCCAGAGCAAGACCGGTGAATGCCTAGCGGAAGAACAGATGATCCTAGAGAGGTGGACAGAATACTGCTCTGAGCTCTACAACCACACGGCAAGTGGGGATCCAACAGTCCTGACATGTCCGCAATCCACGGAGGAGGAAGATAAGCTCCCCATCCTCCGTGAAGAAGTTGTGACAGCAGTCCGAGCACTGAAAAAAGGAAAATATATAGAGTCAGCCAATAGAGTCAGCCAATCACAGTGCAGCTAGTGGTCATCACAGTGATGGAAGCTCACTTAAAGAAAAGTATAGATTTGCATTGAATGTGTAGGGGTTAGGGGTGTGCAATGGGTGGCTAATCACAGTGCAGGGTTAGGGGGATACAATGGGTGGCCAATCACAGTGCAGCAAATGTCAATGTCCCAACCTCACATATAGGGGCGGTTACACCGCCCAAAAAAAAAAAAAAAAGTGAAAATGAATGTCATAGAACCTTTAAAAACTATTTTATTAGGAGCAACAAAAAAAAATAAAAACGTTAAAAGGCTAAAAACAATAAGCTAAGACTAAGAGGAAGAAAGGGAGATTTGATTTGGGTTAGGCAGGGAAAGCAAGTCTAAAAAGGTGGGTTTTGAGGGAGGCTTTGAACACGGCAAGAGTGGGGGCAGCTTTGATGTGAGGTGGGAGTGGGTTCCACAGGGGTGGGGGCTGCAACTGAAAAAGCCCTGTCACCCCAGGTGCGTTTGTTTGCTTTTATGGGGAAGTCCAGGAGGTTTGCGTCGCCAGACCTGAGGGAGCGGGAGGGGGCGTGGCGTTTGAGGAGGTCAGAGAGGTAGCGGGGAGCCTGGTTATTGAGGGCCTTGTAGGTGGTGATGAGTATTTTGAAGTCTATTTTGTGTTTTACTGGAAGCCAGTGAAGGAAAGTGTCCCTGAAGTGTCCTTGAGCAAGACGCTGAATCCCTAACTGCTCCTGATGAGCAGGTTTGTGCCTTGCATGGTTTCCTCCTCCATCGGTGTGTGTGTGTGTGTGTGTGTGTGTGTGTGTGTGTGTGTGTGTGTGTGTGTGTGTGTGTGTGTGTGTGTGTGTGTGTGTGTGTGTGTGTGTGTGTGTGTGTGTGTGTGTGTGTGTGTGTGTGTGTGTGTGTGTGTGTGTGTGTGTGTGTGTGTGTGTGTGAGTGAGTGAATGGGTGAATGTAATGCACAATCTATGTAAAGTGCTTTGGATAAAAGCGCTATATAAATGCACCATTTACCATTTCACAAGAGCCACTACTGCTATATATGTGTGGAGGTATTATTAAGAAGCTAGGTCTTGTAGCAGTCCAGTGTCCCCCCCGACAGCCCGAAGGACCCACAGGGGTCTGTCTTAATGGACGGTAAAGATCACACACTGGGACCAGTGTCACTCTTCTCGGTCCCCCCTTTGAAGCCCATCTCCATGGTAACGGCCACCAGAGCTGCTGGTACTAGGGCCCTATAGGGGAGAGACAGACAGACAAAGAAAGGAACATTGTGATATTATTGAACATTGTCATATTCCCCCAGAGCGAGGGGTGTGTGTGTGTGTGTGTGTGTGTGTGTGTGTGTGTGTGTGTGTGTGTGTGTGTGTGTGTGTGTGTGTGTGTGTGTGTGTGTGTGTGTGTGTGTGTGTGTGTGTGTGTGTGTGTGTGTGTGTGTGTGTGTGTGTGTGTGTGTGTGTGTGTGTGGGTGGGTGGGTGTGGGGGCTTCATAAAGCCAGGTTAAAGTGCACATTGACCTGCAAACCTCCAGGGCGTCGGACAGAGTGAGTCGTCTCTGTCGGGTGGAAACCTTGTATGTCCAAGAAGCGTTACTTTTTTTTCAGGAACTGGAATCGACAGATTTTCAGAAATAGTGAAAATACCAGAGCTCACAGCACGTCGCTTCACTGCTTTTTGCTGGACACTCTCCTAAGACGAAGTAGGGCATTAAGTGATGAAAGAAACATTAAAGTTGTAATATGGAGATATTAGGTTTCTTCCACGACAGTATGGGCTAAGAGCTGAACTTCAAGTGTTGTACACGGCTGACCTCTGTGGCCTCTGTGTTGGAGCACTGGAACAAGTACTCTGATTTTTGTTTTTGTTGTAAAAGTAGTAATACCACAATGTTACAAGTAAAAAGGCCTGTGTTCAAAATTTGACTTAAAAAAAGTGCAAAAGTATTGGCACCAAAATATACTTACTTTACCAAAGTAAAAGTACTTGAATTTTTCCAAATTTGTGAGAAAAAAAAAGTGTTCCTTGATCTACAAGCTCTGAGCTATTTTCGAATAGCTGAAGTATAAAATAGGACTTGAGTGGTTAATGTATCTTTTGTAATAATAACCTGAAATGTTAACTACTAAAGCTGTCAAAGAAATTGTACTGGAGTAAAAAGTACAATACTTGTGTGATATTTCTGAGATGTAGTGGAATAGAAGAAAAACATTGATACTTCTAGTTGTTTTTTTAATCATTTTTAATGATCAAAAAATGTTGACACGCAAGTAAAGTAAAAGTAGCCTACCTCAAAATTGTACTTAAGTACAGTGAATGTACTTGGTTGATTTACACCACTGAGTACAGTAAATGTACTTGGATTACTAGCTCTGCCTGTGTGTAGCAGCAGTGAGGTGACACTGCGTCCTTTCAGGTCATTCTGCAAACTAATGTGAAGGATTGTGAGGATGTCAGATGAGCTATGGTTGTGGAACGGGAACATTAGCATGCATATTTAGTTCTGAAACCACGGACAGGTCATCGTGACTTTAGACTGTACCACTTTTAGATTTATTTTCGTTCGTTTTAGTTGGAGTTTTGTCCCTTCAGCCATTGCTGCACTGTAAACAAACTGCCTCTCTGATATGATGGTTCTTTGTATACTGGGGACTTCATGTAATGTCTTGGTGTTGTGGTGTTTATGTGCTTTGTTGTTTTGTGCTATTGTTACGTGTTGTTCTGTTGGAGCAGACTGTGAAGATTAATATCCCTGAGGGGACAATAAACAGTGGTTGAAAGTAACTAAGTACATCTACTTAAGTACTGTACTTAACACATTCCCTGCCATTGACGGAGATCTCCGTCATTTAAAATCCCTTTTTTTTTTGCAGTGAATGTGTGAAAGTACAATTTTGAGGTATTTGTTCTTTAATTGAGCATTTCCAATTTCGAAATACTTGTACTTCTACTCCACTATACATCTTGGATCCAAATACTGTACTTTTACTCCACAACAATTACTTGAAAACTTTAGTTACTACTTACTTATAGATTTTGATTATTATTACAAAACGACATACATTAACAACGTCAGCCTTATATACATTTCGTCCATTTGAAAATAGCAATGAACTTGTATATCTACTATGTTGAAGAATAGCCCAAGAAATCTACAAAATTACACAGATGTGTCCCCGGATTGAATGGTTTTATAAAGGGCTCTCAGCCTTGTTTTTTCCAGCCTCCCTCCTGACTGGGTTAGTCCAGTTCAGTTCAGTTTGCAAACGCTACACGCACAGCCTCCAACTTGAATGAACATAACACAGTTTACTGCGCTTCACAGATTGAATCATGTTGTTGCTGTTTTGCTGCGGACAAACATTGACACTGTGTGACTACCGCGCGTTTTATTGCTTTGTGGCTGGCGGGACGCGGGCCCTTCTAAAATAATTTCATTTGGGGGGTTGAAGTCAAACATTCATCTGTGAGAGCAAAAACACAGCTCCGGGACTGTGGGATATATACACTACTTATCCAGAGGCAGCGCATTTTTTTTTTCTCCCCTATTTCTAACCCATTCAATCCGGGATGCGTCTGTGTCATTTTTTTTTTTGGCTATTCAAAAATTCAAAAATAGCAGATATACAAGCTCATAGCGCGGCACCGAGTGCCGCGCTATGAGCTTGTAGATCTGCTATTTTAGAAAAATCGTGAACATGTGTGCAAATCTTTTGTATATAATATACATTTTTAACTCAAATCTTTGCTTCTGGAGGTCCCCTGGAACCAAATATTTTGAGATGGGGAGGGGGGGACATGAGAAAAGTTTTGAGAATCACTATAGCAACATACGTTTAAAAAAAAACCTGTTAGGATTTAGAACACGTTTGTAGAATCCCCAGAAGCAAAGATTTGAGTTAAAAATGTAGTTAAAAAGGTTAGAGAGTTAAAAAAATATATTCAAAGATTTGCACAAAAAAAAAAATCTGATCTACAAGCTCGTAGCGCAGCACTCAGTGCCGCGCTATGAGCTTGTATATCTGCCACTTTTGAATAGCCCAAAGTATAAAATGATAGTTATAGCAAAAAAAAAAATCAAAAATGACACAGCATGCCTTCCCGAATTGAATGGGCTATAAAGAAGCATCACATTTGCTATTCGTTTCAGCTTTTGCCCCCCCGACTCTGAAAGCACTTTACACCAAAAAAATGTTTAAGCGTGCAGCTGGGCAGGCCGAGTCCACTGGAGCAGAACAGAACAGAACAGGGAGAGAGAGAGAGAGAGAGAGAGAGAGAGAGAGGCCACTGGGGTGCAGCCACCCGCTGCTGTCGAACCAATGGGGGAGGAGGAGAGGCCGCACACACACACACACACACGTTTGTATTACTATACTTGTGAGGACATCAACACTTTAGGACAGCCATGTTATGAATGCCATTTAAAAATAACAATTGCCATTTTAACTGTAAGCCTAAAGCCGAAAAACAGCAGATCTACAAGCTCACAACGCGCCGCGCTGCGACGCGTTGTGAGCTTATATATCAGCTATTTTTCGGTGCATGACACTGGCGCGCAACTAAGTATAAATCATGTTGAACTCTAATTCCAATCCCTAAACCTAACCTCCAAGACACCTAAATGTCTAATCCTGACCTGAATGTTTTTCTAATTGTAAACTTAACTATAAAACAACAATTTGCATGGTCCTCACAATGTATATATCTTCAAATTCTACTATACTTGGTCCTCGCAAGTATAGCAATACAAACACACACACACACACACATACGCACACGCACGCGCGCACGCGCGCACGCACGCACGCACGCACACACAAGCGCACACACACACTCTGCTGCTGCTGCTGGTGCTTTTTTTATACCGGCCTCACACAGACGTAACATTGGTGTCACTTTCACATCGATTTCTTACAGGAGAGAAACATCATTATTTCAGCTCTGTGGGAGTCGTTAAGGCTACGGGGCTGAGCCAAGGCAAGCAATTATCATGATTTTGGGAGGTCACTACATATATAAATATTGTGTAAGATAGATAGGGGTAGATACAGTAGGTAGTAATACTGTAGGTAGGCAGGTGCCTCGGTAGGTAGGTAGGTAGGTGTACTGTAGACCATTGGTTCTCAAAGTGGGGTCCAGGGACTCCTAGGGGTCCTTGGGAGGGGGGTTTCCAGGCGGTCCCCAGCAAAAGTAGTTAACATACTGTAGCGTTTAACCATGTACCCCTGGCACAAAACATTTTCAGATGGGGGTCCGTGGGCAAATACACATTAATTAGGGGGTCCTTGACACAAAAAAATGTTTGAGACAGACAGACAGACAGACAGACAGACAGACAGACAGTTGTGTATTTGGTGCGAATCATAAATCAATCATTAAAAAGAACAATCATCTCTATTTTCTAGTATTTTCACTATGAAGACCACTTAAGGACAATTATCAAGTGAAAATCCCACTGAAACACTTGAGAGAAAAGGCAGATAATCATCTCGGATCAAACCGCCAAAACAACACAACAGAAGTAAAAAGGGAACAACACACATCACATCGCCTGCCAGCAAACCCAACACCTCTTTAATGTGTCTTCAGATAAGTGCAGTGACTCTCATCACCATGCATCACACTGGATCTAATAAGGACAGCCTCGAGAGCAGAGACTGATGTTAATAAGCAAGAAACGTTGTGCGATGCTGTTTTGTTTTGTTAGTTGTCGTCGCCGCCATATGCCTCCATGCTTGAGTTGATGAAGGTGATGAATTGCGTTCCGTCAGCGCCATTGATCATGGGATTTAACCTTAATGGCGTCCTCTGCTCGAGGGAGGGTTTTGGCAGTAAAGTACATACTAGCATCAAAACGTAAGGGGACTTACTTCACCGCCAAACAATAATCAATCAAGCACAATTACACCTCCTATGGGGGACAGAGGTAACTGCAGAGGCAGTCACACTGCTCTGCTTATGGGAAGTGTCTCCCATGAATTAATTATGTTTTGTTGGGAGTTTGCAGGTTTATGCTGCTGCTAGGCTTGATATTGTCGCCGTTGGGCAGAAACCTTGTAGCATATTTCATCTTTTTTTATGTTTCTTCATAAAGTAACGCCCTAATTTACGTGTCCACTTAACCACTTAAGCCCTATTTAATAGTGTAAATTGTCGATCTACAAGCTCATAACGTCGCGATGGCGGTGCGTTTGTGAACTTTTGAAAACTTAAAAAGAAAATCACCTAGAAAATCACGTGTCCAGAAAAGGGATGTGAGATTTAAAGGATATACACCCATGAATAAAAAAAAAAAGGTTTGAGCCTAAATCAAGCCTCAGATATTCTCATTCCAACTAACTTCTCTCTGGCTTATAAAGCACTTTCACCTGCAATACCACATTGTCCTGTTTGGCACGGGGCGCTATTAAGCCAGTTTGTATGCATGTTATCTCCTGGTTCTGTGTGGAAAAAGTTTTTAAAAAAATGAGGGAAAAAATATATATATATATTTTTGGGTTGGAACTGAAAAACGGGAGGGGTTGTACCCTGACGTGACGTCACGTCAGGGTACAAATCAGTTTGTTCCGTTTTGAGACCAATTTGCAGAAAACCCCAGATTTTCTGTGAAAGCCTGAGTATAAACTGGGGTATTTTTGGGGATAGAAGAGAGGTAGGGGAGACCAAAAACACACAAAAAAGAAGAAACAGTTCAAATTCATGGTGTAGTCCCTTTAAAGTGATTTTAAGTCTGTCTGTGGGTTTTATGAATATGTAACCAATGATAAGTATTAACAAGAGCTGAATAATAACTATATTGGATTCATTGGAACGCAGGTTATCGTTTTCATTTTCCTGAAACGTTGTGGTTTTGGACATGCAAGGTTTCTGCCCTACAGCGACGAAATGATCAAATATATCCAGCTCATATGTTGTGTAAAGGATTACATTGTGAATGTCCTTGCCCACAATATAATTTTTCCGTAACCCGAGTGCATCAATGTCAATTTACACCTTTATCTATTTATTTTACAATCAATAGGCTCTATGCACAGCAGCCATATTGGACAGAAATTGGGCCCCTTCCCTGCTTCCTTCACAGGTGTTACCAATGACACTAATGAAGGCTCTGTTCCATTTAGTGTAGCACAGTGGTTCTCAAACTTTTTTAATTTCAAGGACCCCCATAACTCTGAGAGTGTACAAATGGAACCAAATGGACCCGGGAGGGTCCATTTGGTTCCATTTGTACACTCTCAGAGTTACACCCTCTCAAGGAACCATGAGGGTCCCTGGACCACACTTTGAACATGCACAATATCAGCACCCTGACTCTGTTTGACAAGAATGGAACAGAGCCTTCATTAGTATCATTGGTAACACCTGTGAAGGAAGTCAGAAGAGGCCCAATTTTTTCTCCAAAATGGCTGCTGTGCATAGAGCCAATTGGCCATGCTCTGTAAAGGTGAAAGTGCTCTCCAGTGGTTCGTATAGATTCTGCATGAATATGAAAATCTATGGTATATTCATTTGATCAATTGGCCATGCGCTGTAAAGTCAGAATGCTCTCCAGTGGACAGTATGGATTCTGCATAATATCATATGATGTATTAAGTCTTAGATATTTAGGGTATTATACTGTACTGCTACGCTGCCCTCACCAGTGGTGGAAAGTAACTAAGTACATTTACTCAAATACTGCACTTAAGTTGAGGTATTTGTACTTTACTTGAGTATTTCCAATTCCCAATACTTTGACTTTCCCCGTCTAGAAAGTAAAAGTGACCACGTGACCGTGGTCCAGACTCCTGACTATATATGAGCGTATCGGGATTGTTTTAATGGCTATTCTGAGTTAAAGTAGCCTCGATCTCCACGCTTGTATTGTTTAGTTTTGCTAAAAAAATAAAAGCTTGGACCAACGCGTCGGTGTACCCGATATAGGAAGTGTTTCATTTCCCCAACCAACCAGAGTGCAGTGGGCGTCGCTCGTAATGTTGTGTTGACGGGGCGGGGGCTGACGGACAGATCGGTGAACCAATGGGATCACACGGAAATTCTCTCGCCGGAGATGTTAAACTCGCCCCTTTAGGTCAGAAAACAGGAGCGCTGGTGCAACCTAGAGTTAAAGTGATGTGGCCGTGTAGCCACATTTTATATAGGATAGGATCAGATACAGTAGGACTTTGATTTGATTTGTATAAAGTATTCAATCAATCAAACAAAGATGTGATCATATTTGTTTTGAACTGAACAAAAAAAATACAAAAAGAAAAAAAAAGAAAATACTGCATATTATGTTAAAAAAGCAGTAGGAAGAAGTATAAACGTATTTACTTCTAGTTCCGCTTCATGGCGGACTTGGAAGTTAAACCACGCTCTCCCTCCTCATTAATTTATATGGTAATTGATTTTGTTGTTGTTGTTGTAGCTCTAATATTAATGTTTGGCTTATAGCATTGATGGATGAATGACTAAATAGATCGCAGAAGCCGCTGGAAATTACCCCACGTTTCAATTTCCACATGCTAATTTCTGTGTGACTTTTTGCTGGGAGTTGGAGAGAAAATGACAGCTTAACGCCACATTGCAGAGATTGGTTAGATTAATTCATTATAATGTGATCGCATAATCCAGGAGGGATTGGCCATGCTGTGGTTGCTTGTTATTGAAACGCACTCCAATATGATCCTCCTGCTGCTTTCACTGCCAATAACACAACTGCTACTCAGCCATCACTCATTCCATTCATCTGTGAAGCCACTGCATCTTCCCTGACCCCTGTTGCCAGGGGGGAGGGGCTTGTTTCTGACTGCACAGTGTCAATAACAATAACAATCTGTCATGGTGAGAGAACACCGCCACAGACAGACACCCAGCCTGACTGAAGCCCCTTTTTATACACGCTTAATCTCTCAAGAACAGATTCCGAGCTGCGCTATACTGCATCTGTTGGGAGGGCCATTCAGAAGGTGTGAACGTGGGCCTATAAGTGGGCGCGGGCCTTAGATCAGGAAGCAAGCCGCACTTTATACCCAATCAAATGTAGTGGGCGGGATTTACATCTGTGCGTTCGCTTACTAGTGTGTTCCCGCTGGAAACTCGCCGTTCTATCAAATACTTCAAACAAATGCGCTGAAGAGGTTCAATATTGTGTAATTGAGCAACTCTCGTAAGTACGCGAGCAAAAAGCTTGTCGTCTATAACATCCACGTTCTGTGGGAGAAATGTTGTTGGTGTTCCGTGGGAGAAATGTTGTACGCTAAACATACACCGGTGTTGTTGCGCGCTGGAAATAGCCGATCTACAAGCTCACAGCATGGCGCACTGCGACGTCCTTTGAGCTTGTAGATCGGCTATTTTCAGCGCGCGACACTGTCGTATGACAGACTATAAATGAAAGGGTATACAGATGTGCCACTTCAAAACTTCACACGATACTGTTCTTTCCCTGAAAGTGCCCTGAAATTGCATTTTTTCCTCCCTGTTCTGGCCTTAAAAATGCACTGTTTTGCCCCTGAAAAGAAGTTGTCACTACACACCCCCGTTTTTCCTTCAACAGACAACCATATACATGAGAACAAAAGAATGTGTGTTGAAGAAGGTGTCGGACTCATTATGAGGCGAAAGGTGATTTGAAGAGGTCCTTGACCAGTTGCTCAAATTAATTAGCATCATAAAAGCAGTGATCATCAAAACAATTCAGCATTTTAAATGCCCTTCTTTGTCCCTCTTATTGCCCTGGGAATCCCCTGAAAATGTACTGTCTTGGCGATGGCAGGACATGTGAAGTTTTGAAATGGCACATCTGTATGTAAGTTATAATCTTTCTTAAAATAAGTGTTGAAGCGGCATTATGTGACTTTCCTGTTCTACCCCGGATTTGAACCCGGGTCTCTTTTTTACCACTGAGCTAATAGAGCCTGCCTGCTTGCTCTGGGGAGAAATAGAATTTTTGAGCTTCAGGTCAAAATTCATGTCAAACCAGAAACGTGATGTTGTGTCAAAGGTCGTTTCCCACCTAGAAGCATGCAGGATCTAAATGTCTCAATAGAGACCAAATACAACCACCCCAATTGTATAAGTTATATTGTAACTAACATACTCTACCAACACAAACATGACACTATAGAGCTTTAAGTTTCATCCAGTCACACTCGTACAGGAATACAGGATTAACAAGTGAAATGGCTTAACAAGTGAAAAGTGATGAAATGGCCCTGGGTCCTCTCTCCTGACTGGATCAAATTGGTATCCCGACCTGAAAATGTATGTTCTGTTTATTAAAGAGCCCGGAATATAGAGCTCTAACTTTTTAATACAAAACAATATAATTTACATCCCCTTTAAGCATGAGGCACAGTCATAGGTGGATTAGGAGTCAGTGGGACACAACGCACTTGAGAGCTAATGAAGACGGGAAGTTTGAAAAACTTCAAAGGTTAAAAAAACAAACACAAAAACGTAGAAGAAAAGACATTTAATCTAAAGCCTAATAGGATTTCCAGGGGCTAGGGGGAGAAAATTATTTAAAGAGCCCATTTTAGTATTTTTTTTCACCCGTACAATTCTGACAGCTCGGGAAATATACGGAACGGGGGGGGGGGGGTTCGTTTCAAACGCGTTGGTTTCCTGCAGGGCGCGTGAGACTCAATTCCACTCGGCATGATATTATGTAAATGCCTTCCGTAATCCATGACAGCTTATCCCTGCCAATGAGGTCAGCGACTCGCTCGCCTTGGGAAGGAGCTGTCATGTGCCGGGGCATCCCAGCAGCACCGCGGGTCTGTAACGTCTTCAAACCGCGCTATTGGCATTTCCATTTCCATTTGGCCGTTACAGGAACTTCCCCCTGTCCCTGGCGAGGAAAAAAAAAAAAGTAGAGCTTCATTACATAATTAACCCTTTAAGACCGGGAACGCATCTTCTGTGTGTCATTTTATTTTCTTTGAGCTATTCAAAAATAGCAGATATACAAGCTCATAGCGTGGCACCGAGTGCCACGCTATGAGCTTGTAGATCTGCATTTTTTTTTTTTTTCAATCGTGAAAATTCGTTTTTAAAAGTGTTTTTTACTCTGTTACAACTTCTGGGGGTCCCTGGAACAAAATATTTTGAGATGGGGGTCCCACGACCAAATACATATAATGTTTGAGAACCACTGATATTATAGCTGATATTATAGGATTTAGAAGACATTTGTAGAATCCCCAGAAGCAAAGATTTGAGTTACAAATGTTCGCTTTAAAAAAATATATATATTCAAAGACCCACGATTTTCCACAATTTTTTCCAAAAAATTGCAGATATACAAGCTCATAGCGCGGCACCGAGTGCTGCGCTCAACTTTGTTGATTAGAAGCGGCTCAGTGGAGTGGAGCCTTCGGGAGCGTCCTGGAGAAAGCCGATTTCCATCAGGGTTAATGAACGCATGGGCTGAGCCCGCTGCGGCCCCAGGGAGCTACTGTACACTACGTATACTATAGGTCCTTCCTATATGGTATAGGAAAACGCTGTCATGGCTTTGTTCATCACAGCTAGAACGCGTTGAGAGGGCAGGGACGTGTCAGACAACACTTTATTCTCACGGCGCTGTTTGAAAGCGCTAAGATGAGCTCTACTTAAACCAGTGATAGGCTCTGTGCACAGCAGCCATATTATCACTTCCTTCACAGGTGCTACCAATGTTACTAATGAAGGCTCTGTTCCATTTAGTTTAGCACAGTGGTTTCCTCGACCCCCATAACTCTGAGAGTGTACAAATGGAACCAAATGGACCCGTAATTCGCTTCTACATTTCGGCGTTCTTCGCCGTTTTTTTTTCTTTTTCTCACGCCGTTTGGTGCCCCCCCAAGGTTGGTGCCCTGTGCTTCAGCACCTAAAGCCCGTTGGATAAGCCACCACTGCCACTGGTGTAACAGAGTGTTTCCAGTGAGCCAACATGCACAATATCAGCACCCTGACTCTGTTTGACCAGAATGGAACAGAGCCTTCATTAGTATCATTGGTAACACCTGTGAATGTCTTCATAATATGGCTGCTGTGAATAGAGCCCATTTTCCTCATGTGGGCAACAGAACACGATGGGCCACTCATTCATAGCCCTGGTGGACCATACAGTATATAGCGCGTTCCGTTGATCGATAACTCTGTATCTTATGCTCTGCTTCTGAGGGGTTTGTGAGCTCAGATATTCTGTGTCATGCTTGCACAGATAATCTGTAGTATCACAGGAGCAGCCAAACTGAATGCAATATCATTGCAATAAAGCAGTGGTTTTCAACCCTTTCCATATCAATGGTCCATTATTTAATCAGCATTTGAGCCACGGAACCACCGCTTGATGAGATTTAGCCTCTCAGACCCAAGACTATTTTGTTATCGTTGGATAAGATTTTGTCCGCAATTCCATGCTGTTCTGATGTTGGTACCATAGGAGAGATAACAGGCAAACGTTGATCAACATAGCAATTATTTTATGAAGTAATGCTGATGTGTAACAGTAATTTAACTCTTGAGAGCATAAAAAGGATAACAAATGGACCCAGAAGGGTCCATTTGGTTATATTTAGCTGGGGACCACCTGGAACCCCCTCAAGGACCAGTGCCAGTGGTGGTCCCCGGACCACTGGTTGAGAACCACTGCAGTAAATGATTATTCCTGACTAACTGAAATAGTGTGGGTTAATTTCCCAGCCCTTTGCGGAAGCAGGGTGTGAACCACAGGAAGAGACTTTGAGTTAAAACACAGCTTCTGGACGTATTGCATTTGTTTCTACTGATGTACCCTCTGAGGAAGGAAGAGCCACGCTGCAGTGTTGCTCGATTAAACTCTCGTCTCTTAATCCATTAGGACCGTGTGGTATAAAGGCAGATAATCTGTTATCCATTGTGTTGAGTGAGAAGAAGGCTGGCCCAAAAAACCCCGCCTTTTTTGTTCTTAAAGCTTGTATGTGAGTGGTCAGAAGTGGACCAGGGGGAAGGTTCTAACATGTCAGCTGTCTGTGTATAGGCCTATAAAAGATGATGTTTGTATGTAAATCAAGTTGCTCTGTAATCTGGCCACGCGCAGAAGCCACGTTCAAATGAATTAACTAAATTCTATGAACACCCAGTTTTTATCCGGTTTCTACTTTCCTACTACTCTCTCAACCCAGAGGACAGTAACTCTCGACATTTCTATGGCTATAGTTATGCTTCAATATACCACAACCGGGAACGCATCTGTGTCATTTTTAGATTTCTTTGGGTCATTCAAAAATAGCAGATCTACAAGCTCATAGCGCGGCACCGAGTGCCGCGCTATGAGCTTGTAGATCTGCTATTTTCGTGAAAAAAGTGCAAATTTGTGCAAATCTTCTGAATGTATTATCTTTGCTTCTGGGGGTTCTACTTAATGTCTTCTAAATCCTAACAGTTTTTTTGAAAGAAACTTATGTTGCTATAATCAGTGGTCCTCAAACGTTCTCACGTCAAGGACTCCCAAAATGATATGTAGCCTATTTGGGTGCGGACCCCCATCTCAAAATATGTTGTTCCAGGGACCCCCAGAAGCAAAAAAAATCATGATTTAAAACATAAATTGTAGATCTGCTATTTTTGAATAGCCAAAGAAATCTTTAAAATGACACAGATGCATTCCCGGTCTGAGTGGGTTAACACAAAAAGATTAGACTATCTGCTAATTGAGTAGTACTTCTCTGCTGAATGTCTGCGACTCGGAACACAATGGGACGGCATTGTAAAAGGGATTGGTTTTCTGTGGGCTTTGATGTGAAAAGCAGGTTGATGCTATAGTAGAATGCAAAAGTTTAAATGGCAATTAATATCCAAGCTACTGTAGTTCACCGTGAGATATATGGTGTAGCCTTCTGCACTGACCTGTGCTCATAAATCAATGGACCTGTACGAACCCACCGCCGGTGTGTTCAGTACCGCGCTTTCGAGCCATTTTATGCACACCGTACGCGCGCGTGCATGTTTGTGTGTGTGTGTGTGTGTGTGTGTGTGTGAGAGGGGTAGAGGGAGGGAGAGCAACAGCAGAGGTCCCATGTTTCATGCAGTCAGGGCTGACAGCCTGCCAGCTCCACAAACGTGATAAATAGGAGTCCATTCGACGCTGATTAGCCGGGTCGTTGTTCCTGTGATGTACTGCCCCCGTCTGCCCCGGTATTACTGCCACACAGTGGGGCCCACAGCTGACAGGACGACCTGTCCCGACAGCACCGCTACCTTATCCCATGTACTGCAGGCCAGCGGCCACCTTGTCACCGACGATAGGCTTTTTTGTTGTCTCAGCAGATTTCCACCTTTTTTATTCCTTTCTTTGCACCCTGTGTCTGCTTGCTGTGGTGAACTCTTCTTCAATGCAAGGACAATGAAACAACAGAGAGGTGCAGACTGAGCCATGCGAGCGAGCGTCATGACATGGTGAGCTATTGATTTAGAGCAGTGGTTTTTGACCCTTTTCATGTCGAGGTTCATTATTTATTGGGCATTTTTTGAGCCACGGAGCCACCGTTATGATGAGATTCAGACTCTCAGACCCAAGACTTAAGAATATGTTGTTATCGTTGAAGACGATTTTGTCCACAGTTCCATCCATGGTAAATGGTGCATTATTTATATAGCGCTTTTAGCCAAAGCGCTATATAAATGCACCATAAATCCATGCTGTATTGATGTTGTTGGTACGATAGGAGATATAATAACAGGCAAACGTTGATCAAAATAACAATTATTTAATTAATGAATGTAGATGTTTAACGATAGTTTAACTCTTGAGAGCGTAAAATGAAACCAAATGGACCCTTACGGGTCCATTTGGTTTCATTTTACGCTCTCAAGAGTCAAAGATCTACCTATTAAGGGTCCATTTGGTTACCAACTCTCCATTTAGCTGGGGACCACCTGGAACCCCCTCAAGGACCACCAAACCACTGGATTTAGAGCAGTCGTCTATTTGGTTCCATTTGTACAAAGATTATGTTTAAAACCCCCTCAAGGAATGCTGAGGGTCCCTGGACCCCACTTTGACAACCACTGGATTAGAGACACACCATCCCATAAACCAGTGGCTCTCAACCCCAGGGGGTATTTTAAGGGGGGTCCCCAGATGATGAGCTTAATGTGCAACATTGTTTTTCTCACTCAGTAAACAAACCAACATACAGTATAAGTGTATACAAGGGTATCTGCACATTTATAAAGTTACTTCTATAGGGGTTTTTATTTAGGGGTTTAATTGTTTGTTTTTTAATTGCCAATGATCGAAGCTATACGATGGTTTACATTTCCTATTGTCTGGCATTGTGGTTGAGATGGTTTACGACGTTGTTGGTTACATTGTTCCCAGTAAAACGTCTACTGCTTATTAGTTTTTTTTATTTTCAACCTCGCCTTCATTAGACCTTAATGTTAACCGACGTGGATGCTCACTCAGCCACTTTGACTACAAACAAACATGTTCTCTGTTTACTTCTGGGAGGAGAGGACGCGTAACCCTGACAATCCCCCCCCGGTTTGTTTGTGAAGGACGACGGTAACCAAGCGTTCCACCATAAGCCTCAGTTTGGCTTAATAGATAAATGGCCATGTTTATAGTGGTGGAGGAGCTAGTCTGTCCATTTAAACTGATATAACAAAACACGATGGGACACTCTGAGCCCTGGAGGACTGAAGGCAATCTCTTTCTTTCTCTCTCTCTCTCTCTCTCTCTCTCTCTCTCTCTCTCTCTCTCTCTCTCTCGGCCAACCAAACGATCTCGCCACTTGCACGTAAGGCAACCCCACAGACAGAGTCCCCTGTAACATTGTTTCTTTCTTTCCATGACAGTTATTGTGTACACATACCGTTAAGCGTAATTGCACACACAGGCACACACACACGGGGCCTTTGCTTTTTCCAACATGGCTGAAACTTTCAAAGTCTTTTCCTCACAGCAGGGAAGACAAACCCACAAAAGTCGTGACTGGTACTTGAACTCCGTCAGAAGGGGGAGGGGGGGGGGGGGGGGCGGCACCCCGCTGTGTGGCACGGGTAAACACGCCATTCAGGTTTGTTGCATCGCGTTGCTCTTCAAACAGCGGCAGATGCAACCTGTCACGGTGGAAACAGCGAGGGAGAGACGAGCAGCGATAACCCTGGGAGATTGATACCCAAACAGACAGTATGCTACATCTCTACATGTGTTGTGGGGAATTTGACGAGATAAGAATGGATGTCTTCCCCCGTCGATTTTCTTTTCCCCCCAAGCGAAACATATTGTGGCTCATGTCGGGGCGGAAACCTTGGATGTCCAAAACGGGGGGGAAAAAGGAAGCTTTTTATTTAGTCACGACAGCATTACATCGCGATACGTGGACTTGTAGATCGGCACATTTTTGTGCGACACTGTAGTATGGCGAAATGGGTATTAACCCCTTCAATCCGGGAACGCATTTGTGTCACTTTTTAGATTTATTTGGGCTATTCAAAAATAGCTGATCTACAAGCTCATAGTGCGGCACCGAGTGCCGCGCTATGAGCTTGTATACCTGCTATTTGTTTTGTTTTAATCGTGGAAAATCGTGTGTCTTTGATGTATATTTTTCAAGCGAACATTTGTAACTCAAATCTTTGCTTCTGGGGATTCTACAAATATCTTCTAAATCCTAACTGACGTTGCTATAATATCAGTGGTTCTCAAAAATTACACGTATTTGGCCGTGGACCCCCATCTGAACATGTGTTGTTCCAGGGACCCCGAGAAGTTGAAACAGAGTTAAAAATGTTCGCTTTAAAAAATATATATATATTCAAAGAGTTGCACGCATTTTCACGATGTTTCAAAAAATAGCAGATCTGCAAGCTCATAGCGCGGCACCGAGTGCCGCGCTATGAGCTTGCAGATCTGCTATTTTTTGAATAGCCCAAAGAAATCAAAAAAATGACGTTCCAGGTCTTAAAGGGTTAATGTACAAAAAACGGAACAAATTAAGGAGATGAAACATGGAGATACGAGTTTTCTGCCCGACAGTGTGCTTATGCTTATATTCTCATGGTGGAGGCAGAGACGAGCGATAAGCCGACGGATTGACACCACTCTACACACACGTCTCTGTGTCGTGGGGCATTTGACGAGATAAGACTGGATGCTTCCCTGTCCGTTTTTTTTTCCTTTTCCCAAGCCAAACGTATAATCATCACTGTCGGCGGCGGAAAAAACGTGTCCAAAACGTATGCTTATTCGTTTTTTTACCATAATAAGTGAAAATAGACGATCTACAATCTTGCATCGCTACGTGTTGTGAGCTTATAGATTTTCACTACTTTAATGCGGAGACTCTTGTGATGAAGCGGGGCATTGATTTACAAAAAAAACAAACTGTTGAAATACTGTACAGCCGTGGTTCTCTAACTTTTTCCATGTCAAATATGTGGCCGCAGACCTCGCAGATTTACAAGCGCATAGCGCGGCACGCGGTGCTGCGCTATGAGCTTGTATATCCGCTATCTTTGAATAGCCAAAGTATAAATTATGGATAAAGGGATTAAAATGACTGTGACGCTTTATTGGGGGGGGGGGGGGGGGGGGTGGGGTTGACCTCACTTGGAGAACCAATGCTGTATGGAGAAGGTTTGTGATATATTGATCATATTCACAAGGCAACCATTGTGCTCTTTCAGTATGTCAAACTGTTACGCTCTCTCTCAGAAGAACTGAGACCAGGAAAGAAAAAAAAGAAAAAAGCTTATCTACACACCCAAACACACGCACACGGGCCGCGTGTGTGCGTGCGTGCGTACAGACGGAGCAGTTTAAAGATCCTGGAACGTAGGGAGAGAATGTGTGTTGCTAGCCTGGCTCTGCTCTGCTCGGCTCTCAGCTCATAGTGGTGTAAATAATGGCAATTGTTCCTATAGTGAATCTTCACCACATGAACCCCAGCGTACCTATTCTGCGGTGAACTCACCCATGTTATACCCATTTTCATTTAATTGGTCTCAAGATAATGATACGGGGGGAAAAAATCTACTCGGTCTGTGTCTCATAGGAGGGCTGTGGACACTTCTGGAAACACGCCTGCCAGTGACTTCATCATTAGGCAGGTTTTTGTTTTTTTATAAACAATATCTCCACACTGGCCTGGGAACGCCTCGGGATCCCTCAGAAGGAAGTTGCTAATGTTGCTCTGGAAAGGGACGTCTGGAAATCTTATGTTGGAACTGCTACCCCCGCGACCCGATTCCGGATAAGCGGTTGAAGATGGATGGATGGATGGATATTTCAAATGTTGTATTTTGATTGTTGTAGCGCGAGAACAATGGCTTCCATTATAGCATGCAAACTCTCCAGGAATGGAGAAAAGCCTGGAGTTTCTATTAGCTTGGATTCCCCATCAATAATGTCACTGATAGGCGGGTTTCTGAACCGTCCACAGCCCTCCTCTGAGACACAGACCAAGTAGATCAAAATGGTACCATATTATAATGAGCATTAGTGAGGACTAATTATATGAAGAAGTGAAGTTGTCCTTTAAAGAGGTGGTGCCATGGTTTTGCACTTTTTCTGTTTTTCATGTGTCTATGAGGTTGATAGAACTTCATTAGGCCCCCTGGTGGTGTTTTTATGGTGTTTTATGTCTTTTCTGGCTATTTAGAGTTTCTTCCTGGAGGCTGAAACCTTGAGGGTCAAACGTGCCAATAGAAAAACAGCGTTTTAGTGACATAGTAAAAACATACCCTCCCCCTCATTATCATAACACAACAGGTGTGGGCATGAGGAGGAGGATTGACTAGGACAGGTGGGTGGTGCTAATGTGGTGGAGGAGGTGCTAAGGTGAGAACCAGGTATACTTAATGAACTGGAGGCGTGTCCACAGAAAAACATAATTTTAACACTTTCTGTACACTTTTTTGAAAAAAATCTTCCTTCTAGTAATACCTGATGATTATGTTTTGGGGGGGGGGGGGGGGGGGGGGCGGTGTCACTGATAATCACGCCACCCCGTCTTTAAGCAAATAAAATAGCAGATAGCAGAGAGAACGCAACGCGTTGTGAGCTTTTTATTTGTTCTGTAGCTGTTTTCTGCGAAGAGATTTGGTGATTTTGTTGTGAGCCTGTATGTTAATTGTATGATTTTTTTGGCAGCTATTTTCTGCAAAGAGATTTGGTGTAGAGGGGGAAAAGGAACGGACTGTGTATTGAGCCCTGATGGATCCCGGTCAGCTGGTCTGTAAATGAGATGGGCTTTCTGTAGGAGTATGATATACTTGGCATGTACAGGAGAATCTCTCTCCAGGTGGCAGTATTGCGCTAAGAGGCTTTCAGTGTGTAATTGAGCCTTCACACGGGAGGTGAGGCCCAGCAAAGAGACAACAAAGGAATCAATCAATAGCCGTGTTGTTATGGCTCATAAAACACAGGCGCTCATACAGTAAATGTCATTGTCAAGGCTTTTCTCTCAGGTGTCTCTGTCATTCTTCTTCCCACCGCGCTGGCCAGCAAGCAATGCCACGTTCAGGACACGCATTGGGAGGAACTGCAATGTAAGAGGGTAGACCTTTATTAATAACAGTTTTTTGAAAAAACGTATGATGCTATGTGTCAGTGGTTCTCAAACTTTATCATGTCAAGGACCCCAAAATGTATATGTATTTGGCCGCGGACCCCCATATCAAAATATTGTGTTCCAGGGATCCCCAAAAGCAAAGATTTGAGTTACAAATGTTCGCTTTAAACAATATATATTCAAAGTTTTGCACACATTTTCTCGATTTTTCAAATATAGCAGATCTACAAGCTCATAGCGCGGCACTCGGTGCCGCGCTATGAGCTTGTATATCTGCTATTTTTGAATAGCCAAAGTGTAAAATAATGCTTTTTTGCTGTCTTAAAGGGTTAATCGACTTCCACATTCAGTTTTCAGCTTCACCCAGCTGATGGCTGCTCAGAGGCGCTCAGGGGGGGAGCTACGTTGTGCGGAAGTACGGGAAGTATCGCCAAAAGGAAGTTAGGTTGATGCCGTGCAGATGTGTTTACGGTACATTCCCTGGACACTTGGTTCTATAATGGAAGAACAAGTTAAAATGTCACTAACTTTCCGTGGCGTTGTCGTTCTCCGAGGACGCCATTGTTGAATGAGTTTGGGTTTGTTTCCAGTGGGAACACATTAGAAAGCGAACGCACGGATGTAAGTCCCGCCCACTACATTTGTTTGTGTAAAGTTTCCTGATCTAAGGCCCGCCCACTTTGTAGGCCAATGTTCACACCTTCTGAATCACCCTCCCGACAGATGCAGTAGAGCAGCTCGGAATCTGTTCTTGAGAGTTGATGTGCCATAAGACTGAATGGCCACAGCACTGTTGTGTCCACTGTTCTAGCTACGGGTGAAGTTAGATTTCCACAGATGTATCAGTAGCCGTAGGCTACATGAGAGTAATTCTCTCAGACGTACTCGCCAGTCCACCTGTGCATTAACCTGTTCAGAGCTAATTTAAGTGTAATAATATTACGGTGTGCTTGATTCATAGGCCAATACGCACGGGAATAGCAGAAACAAAGCCATATAGTGTGTCCATAACCCCACTGTGTTGCCATTACAACTCGATTAGTGCACAATAAAGTCCTTTACAGGCATTTAACTCTCGACTGTGAAAATGGATCAAATAAAACCACCATTGTCTGTTTGGTTTTTACACAAAGCTAGGGTCCATTTGGTTCCTATAACTATATCAATAATTTAGCTAGGGACCCCCTGGAACTCCCTCAAGGACCCCTGGGGGTCCCCGGACCCTACTTGTGCCCCAACAGAGTGCTGTTGGAAACTCAATGTCCCGCCCAGCTCAAAATACCAATATTCACCTGTTTCCTAGGCTGTGTGTTTTCCACTTCCTGTCGATGTCATTGGATGTCATCTGACCAGTTTCATTGGATTTCATTGGATCAAATCGACAGGAAGTGGA